>NC_083291.1:23113249-23413249 GCF_963506605.1 Zootoca vivipara | reverse complement strand
GCACCATTAATCAATAAGAATATCAAAATGGTATCTTCTAGTCTTCAGCAAGTTAAGAAAGCAAATCACTATTCCATGGGTTTCTAGTCTGCTTGGCTCCGATTCCCTCAGAGGTAGTCAGATCACTTCATCCTAGAAGGGAGGGAAGGAAAAAGACAATTATTGGGTGAGATCATCTGCAGGTGCATTAAGACTACTAACCTCCACACAAAGGTTGTGCAGCAAAATCCACTTTGAAAGTTACTTTGGCCAAATTAAGAGGGCCACATTGCTACTGAAATTGTAGAAAAGCAAGTACTACTATTCACTTCTCTTTTTAACCCATTTTCTGATTGCTTTCTCTCGGATTGTCTCCAGGCTGTTGGTATATTGTGGTAGGGATTAACTCTGAGATTTTCTTTCAAGTGGATATGTTATGCTAGGGCCACATGATACTTTAACTGTGCAAACGAAAAACATCTGCATGAATCGCCTGCAAAATACTGACATGCCTGGAGGCATACCTAGATGATGGAAGTACTCAGTGCATGACAAGAATCTTTGCTCTCGGAGGATATTTCCAGCAACTTGATCCACTCTGTTGTGGGAACAGCGCAGATAAGAAAACCGCTTTCCCTATCCTTCTGGATTTTGGAGCATTTACATTCAAAGAATCATCTCAATGCTCGCTTGCTGACTTGTTTTGAGCCTTATTAACCTCCTCCCATTTGATAGCCTTAAAATGCTTTCAAAGCAGCTTGCAGCACTGTGGAAACGCAGTAGTTGCAATAAAAATCACATTTAAATGACAGTCTGTCACTTGAAAGAACATGTAACAAATAAACCAACCTGTCAGCAATAAATTGGGAAAAACCTGTCTACATGTCCACATGTAGAAAGCAGCTCAATAATGAACACTCCTCTCTAGGAAGGAAGTTCCACAGATGGGAGGAGAACGGAGTGTTTTAAAAGAGTTGCAACTGTTGTATCCACTCACTTGACGGCCAAGAGGCAGAAACGCTTTGAGCTGGGCTTCCTTAGCTGATCTTAAAGTACATAGGGGGGGGGGAAGCAGACTGAGAGGTCCCCTGAACCAGGTGTGATATGTCGCTTAGGTGTGATGGTGCCAAACTTGTTGACACAATCTCACACCCCACTTTATCCTGCAAGGGGCTTTGAAAATGGAATGACGAGCAAAATGGAATCCCTCTACGATTCCTCTTTTTAAAAATAAATAAAAATAAATAAATTTATTTATTTGGTTTTTCAGATTAAAGTTTTTCAATCACATATCCAACATAAATACAAGGTTCCAAAAAATCTCCTGGACTTCCCTCCTCCCTTTTGTGGGTCCTATTGTAAATCATTTCCTCTTGCATCTTTTATAATCAAATCTTTTACATCTCCATTATGTCCAAAATTCCCATTAAACTACAAGTGTTTTTCCAGGGACGTCCAACTCCCAAGAGACTGCGATCTACTCCCAGAAAAAACAAATGGCAGCGATCTACTAATTTTTTTTGTGTGTGGGGGAGTTCAGAGTTGTCAAGCTTTTTTTAGGGGGGCAGGCCAACGTTGTCGGGACTTTATCTTCTTTCCATCTCTGGCGCCAAGAATCCTCTACAATTCCTTTTACCTGTCCTCAGTAACTACACTAAGCTGCTTAAAAGCGAAACCTTTGGCTTAACACCCCAGTCCTGGGGGGAATAAACCTTAAATACTTTGGAATGAAGTATGATAGTAGACCGGGAATTTCATGGAGGTGAGCGTAGAATTCCAGGCAGGTAAGAGAGGGAGGAGGGACAGATCTCCCCAGTCCACTTTGTGTGCTGGCTGCCGAGGAAAGGAAACTCATCCATCTGCTCTACTCTATTCCACTAGCTTGTTTGGGGAAAAGGCTTTTCCCAAACTAGCCTGCTAACTAGTATTGATATGCTAGTTGCTGAGGAGGGATTTCCCACGTTTGGACAGAAACTCTGGCTGCCAGCCTTTTAGTGCACTATTATGAAGGCTTATTTTTAAGGCTGTTCTAGAAGTTCCTTGGCATTCATGCCTCTGCCTTTCTCTCCTTGAGTTGAAATTAACACTGTAAGCGCCTCCGGGCAGGAACCTTTTCGTTAAGAACATCATGTAAACCAGGGGTCCCCATACTTACCGGGCTTCGGGCCGGAGGGTAGGGGAGTGCGCGCCCGTGCGCATGCGCACACGCACATGGTCGGGGGAAAATCGCCGGAAATCGCTTGTGCGCATGTGTATGGGCCTCCCCCGACCCGGAAGTGCATCGGAAATGACCTCTTCTGGGTCGGGAGAGGCCCATACGCATGCGCACAAAGGATTTTCGGCGATTTTTTGCCGATTTTGAAGATCGCCGCCATGCCGCGCGCTGTAAGAGCGGGCAGTGGCCGACGGGGGTCGTCGCGGGGTCGGATTGGGAGGCCAATTGGGCCGCATCCAGCCCGGGGGCCGTAGTCTGGGGACCCCTGATGTAAACCATGTACAAATCAGTGCTATGACCCAAGCTGGACATACACAATGTCTTAAAATGGCCCTCCTAGACTCAAAGAGGACTAGCAGCATCAACATTACCTTGCTACTTCATGTCATCCGATGCCAGGAAATTACCCCTCTTATTTTTGCTTTGCTCTAGGACTTTAATATTCCCCTCTGCCTGTGTTTCTCCCACCATGTTTGTAGCATGGCACTGGTAAATGCCCTCGTCTTCTTTCGTCAGAGGGTTTATCTGGAAGGGAAACAGACACACAAAGAATAAAAGGTGAACCGTAGCAATAATGGAGTTCCCCTGTGCCCCTACTCTTCACCCCTCGTCTTGGACCTTCTGGTGGCCGGGGTGGGTGGGTGCTGGGATGAGGGGTGGGGTGGGGGGTGGGGCTTCAATGTGAAAAAGGACTGCCTTCTCCGTCGTACTACACCTGAGGATTCCTTGGTGGCAGGGGGATCTTTGGGAAGGGGGTGGGGGAGGGGGGCAGTATAATATACGTAAGAAAAATTGAGTTAAGGATTGGAAAATTATGATAAAGGATATTGCTAAAGAAGGTTATAAATTGAAGATCAGAAAATCAGAAAGGGGAAAGGGGAAGTCTACAAGATAATGATTTGAAAAATGGATGTTTTAAAGTTTGTTTTTTCTTTTTGTCTTTTAATTCCCTCCCACTTTTTTCTATGTATGTGTTTGTTGGTGTATTTGTTATATTGTATGTTTATTTGTTTAATTATGTTTTAAAAATCCAATAAAAATTAGTATTAAAAAAGAAAAGAAAAGGTGAACCGTAGCAACCAAAAGGGTTTAGTTCATGTCTGTACAATTCATAGATTCAGAATTCATGGCAACTGCCACAAGGAAAGACTGGTGGGTTTTTTCCAGGGATATTCTGCAACACTGATGCAATAACATTGCGTTAGCAAAGGATTTATACCGGATAGTCCACACATTATCCTGCTCTATTTGTTGTTCAGCAATGCTTCTCCATTACCCTGTTTCTCATATTTTAAGACATACCCATAAAATAAGCCATAGCAGGATTTTTAAGCATTCAAGGAATATAAGCCATACCCCGAAAATAAGACATAGTGATAGGCGTAACAGCAATGCCGGCCACGGCAGAAGGAGGAGGAAAAAAATAAGACATCCCTTGAAAATAAGCCATAGTGTGTTTTTTTGAGGAAAAAATAAATATAAGACATGTCTTATAATATGAGAAACACGGTACTGCTGTATGGAGGGGCACTCTTGAACTATATAGTGCAATGGGAACTTACCAAAACCCAGCCTGTGCTCTCATGTTTTGAAGGACCACCTCGGACCTGAACTGCCATGTTGACTCTGTCTCCAGGAAGTTCTTCTAAGAGCTTCACCCCCTTTGGGGACTCCGTGACCTGCAGAGTTTTAGCAAGGTGAAAACACAGTAGACCCAGGCTTTAAGCCCAGATCCGATCCACCCTCCATGAAACTAAGCTTTCCCAGACATTCCCTGGGCCATAAAATTGGATGCTGTTTTTGCATTTGAATCCCCTTGTTCCTATTGCTGGTATTGTAAGCCACCTTGAGTGGTGCAGTTATACCACTTCAAGCTTGGTCAGTAGAGCAGGAGACTTAATCTCAGGGTCATGGGTTTGAGCCCCACATGGGCTAAAAGATTACTGCATTGCAGGGGGTTGGACCAGATGAGCCTCGTGGTTCCAACTCTACAATTCTATTATTCTAAATTTGATGTAAACATCTAGGCCATCTGCACTTCTTGGTTATGAGAGCAGCCTTCCTTAAGCTAGTGCCCTCCAAGATGTTTTGGTAGAGGCTGATGGGAGATGTTGTTCAAAATACCTGGAGGGCACCAGGTTGGGGGAAGGCAGCTGTAGGAAAACCAAGATCTGGAGAGGGCAACAGCCTATATATCAGTTTCCAGATCACTGGCTCTACCTGAAAGTGAAGCTTCATCTTCTATAATAAATTGATTTTGCAAATATAAAATTATAACAATATAACCATACACATCCACATTTAAAGATTCCTTGAGAATCTTTAGACTTCCCCCCTCCCCCTCCATGGGTCCTAAAATTAACCTTTTCTGCTGCATCTTTTTCAGCAGTCCATATTTTATACAACTCCATTATCTCCACAGTAATTGCTACATTACAAGTGTTATTGAAATCCTGCTAATGTTTTCATCTGCTTACAGTGGTCTCCAATATAAATTATAATTTTCCCCCATTCTTTGTTAAAGTTTTGGTCTTCTTGGTTCCTGAGCTATCCAGTCAGTTTTGCCATTTCGGCATAGTCCCAACAGTTTAATTTGCCATTCTTCTCTGGTAGGGACTTTTATCTTCTTTCTATCTCTGAGCTAGAAACATCTGTGTGGCTGTTGTGGCATACATGAAAAGTCTTTTCCTCTCCCTTGGAATATCAGCACCTACAATTCCTAATGGAAAAGCCTCTGCTTTTCTTTTAAATAAAAGTTAATTTGAACATTTTTTCAACTCATTATATACCATTTCCCCAAATGACAGAAGCTTCAGCATCTAACATCGGAAACAAGGCTGGCTCAGCTCTAGTTCTCTACCCCATAAAACACTTGGCATCTTTCACATACCTTCTTCCAGGTGATGATGGGTGTTGGGACTGCTTTCACTTCACAAGACAGGTAGACTTGGGCTCCAGTTACGTTGTGAATCCTCTTTGGGGGTACAACAATAGCGGGAGCTGGAAGAGCAGGGGGGAAATACATGCATTTCAGAATGGCAGTTTAGTGGGCTTGTCATATATGTCATCCTTTGGCATAAGGAGTTTTCCATAGAACGGGAAACGAGCTAAAAAATTGATTGGTTACACTATCTGTCGTGCTTAAAGTATGCTAATTATTTGTGCTAAGACAGCAAATGAAATACATCCATTGGCTTTAGGACTGTGTTTAGTTTGCTGCCCTGGAGGAAAAAAAATCTGTCCAGCAATTTATAGCATGCCGCATTTACAAAATCTGAATGCCATAAACTGCTACTTTTATTTCATTTTGTTCATCACCCAAGCCCTCGCGGTTGTGCAGCTGCCTTTGACGACAGAAAGAAAACATCAAGAAAAGACTGATTATCCAGCATGTGGAGCTGTCTCCCTTTCTCATAGATTCAAACTGTGTTTCCTCATACTGGACCAGACTGCTTCTGCATAGCTTTCTTCCTGCCGCTATTGAACTGTTTGCAAGTTGATTTCAGACCCTGAAAAAAACAGGTTGTTTTTAAAAAAAAGTAAATTGAGCATGAAGTGAGGGTGCATCAATTAATACAGTATTCGGGACAACCAGAACAATGATGGGAAAAGTAAAACTTTAGCTGGATTTTTCTTCACGGCTGCAAGAAAATTAATTTCTAGGTATTGGAAATATTTGGAGGGTCTCTCTATAAAGGCACGGTATGAAAAGTGGTCATTTCTAGCAGTTTCTGAGAAGCCAACCACTAAAGTGCGACAATTTAGGGGACAAATTTTAAAAGGCAAATTTTATGCCTTAGTGTAATGAGATTCAGGAAAACACCTTCGCCCAACTTTTCCTCTTCTTGTAAGGCCTTGAGGAGACCATAAGCATCTCTTCCCTCAGTTAGTCTTTATGTTGCTACTGGACCAATTTGTGTTAGATTCAAGTATAGTTTATTAAAGCAAGCCAAGATCAAGCTACGGTTTCTAATCCTGATTTTTTCAGCAGACCACAGTTGTTCCCGTTCCCATAAAGCCACTTCTGCCTTAAGGGGGAGGTGGGGTTGTGGGCTCTCACGACCCCTCCACGTGCGTGGGGTGTGTGGTCAGCCTCGTGCGATTGGGGGGATTCCCAGCTGTGTCACTGCCCAGGTGACCAATCTGATTGGTCTGGGTGTGTGGCCTGCTTGATTTAAGCAGGATGCATCGGGGAGCTCTCCCCTCTTCGTGCTTCCAGCTGCTCCAGTTTTCCCACCAGCGGCGTAGCGAGCTGCTGCAACACCCAGGGTGGCAAATTGCCGTGCACCCTGGGGGGGGGACGTCGCTACGCAACGATGCATGCATCGCTATGTAACTATGCATGCGTGTTACGTAACGACATGGCGGGGTATCGCTGCCCCCCGCCCCTTGGGAGTTTGGAGCCAGAGGCGCGCGGCTTTGGAAGCGTGGGGGGGGGGCGGCGATACCCCGCCACGTAACAACCATGCGCAGTGCCGAGCAGACTTTTTACCAGGAGGCTGGAGGCTTGGCTTGGGAGTCGGGGGTGGGGACGCCAAGTGGCACCCCCCCCAGAGTGGAACCTGGGACGGACCACCCCCATTGCCCCCCCATTGCTACGCCCCTGTTTCCCACTCTCCCGCCCTTTAGGTTTTTCATCTCTTGACCTTGCTATGGACTTTGGTTGGTTGCCGTTGAGAGGCCTGGTAGGACTTTTTCCACTTGGCAAATTGGCACCGGCCACTTGGTTTTTGCCTACCTTGTAGCAAATCGTCACAAGGTTTGGCGGTTGGGCATTGGAATATTGCTGGAGAAGGGAGAAGGGGAGGTAGTGCCATCACCTGTCCTGCATATTGAAGGGTATTCCATTAATGGATTCCTGGGGCGTGGCCCTGTCCAAAGCCTGGGGAAGCTAGGGCCTAAGGCACGATCCCTATCAGTGACCCCGGGGGAGCTGCTACTTGATGTGCATCAGCAGGACTCCCCCTGCTGGTGGTTAACCCTTCCTGGACTCCCTGCAGACGGGCAGGAGTCAGATATACAGTGGTACCTTGGTTTATGAACACAATTGGTTCCGGAAGTCTGTTCATAAACTGAAGCGTTCATAAACTGAAGCGAACTTTCCCACTGAAAGTAATGGAAAGTGGATTAATCTGTTCCAGACGGTCCGCGGAGTACTTAAACTGAAGCGTTCATAAACTGAAGTGAACTTTCCCATTGAAAGTAACGGAAAGTGTATTAATCCGTTCCAGACGGGTCCGCGGAGTACTCAACCTGAAGCGTACTTAACCCGAAGCATGGGTGTAAGTGGTTCCGGAAGTCTTTTCATAAACTGAAGCGTTCATAAACTGAAGCGAACTTTCCCATTGAAAGTAATGGAAAGTGAATAAATCCGTTCCAGATGGGTTCGCGGCGTTTGTAAACCAAAAATTCGTAAACCGAGGTGTTCATAAACCGAGGTTCCACTGTAGTCAGTTAGGTCCAATGCCTAAGCCAATACCACTCACAATCTGTAACCAATAAAGTTGTGGCATTTTTTTAGCCCATTAACCTAAAATACTGGTGTCAAGTGTCTTTATTAAACCTCCGCGGGTGTGTGTGTGTGTCACACACCTTGCCACACAATGAACTTATGGTTTAGCGTTACATTTGAATTGGGCTAGTGGGTTGCAAGTATTCTCCAGTTGCATCCAGTTGCGATGTTCTTGGGTGTCTACAGTCTGCTCACCGAGCAGAAGAGTTTTCATCGCTGGAAGAAAAAAAATGTCGCAATGTCGCAATGTCTGTGGGCCAACAAAGAGCTTTTCACTGAGTTGAAACTGGTTTGAGAGTGGGGGAATCACTGTCTGTGAAGTACTCACAAATGTATTTTGTGTCGTGGTTGCTTTTGATCAAGGAGGTTTTGTGATACGACGGCAAAACCTTATTAACCAGAAGTAAGAAGGGGCCGAGCGTGCACTGCATACCATCAGAAGCAAGTCCTCTTTCAACCTAGCTTCACTTCTATGAATATCTCTCGGGTGTGTGTGGGGGGGGGGGCAGAGTTGCGTTTGTCTGCCAAGCCTGTGGCACAACAAAGGGAACGCAACGGTTCAGGTGCCTTCATTTCCTTACATTTCCCCTCGTTTTATTTCACGCAGAGTGCTTTGTTGGCGGTATCTATGGCAACATTTCAGAACGATGGCAAGCCTCTTTTGCGGGGACACCCTGGCGAAATTAAGCCAATTTTCTTCCGGCTTTTACGAGGCCGAGGAAGGCTCGGGCTCCCTGGATTCCCTCAGCATTAGCCCTCGTTCCTTTCAGACGGCAATTATCTCAGGGGGAGATCTCTGAATCAGTCTCTGGAAGCACAATGCCAACCCATCTATACGGAGCTTAGCTCTCCAAAATTGACACGGCGGCACGTCTTCCATGGTGGTGCTGCCATCGCACCTGCCACCCGCCACAGATGCTGGGGGAATACAGGACACGGCAGAGGATCCCTTCAGCTCAGGAAATAGGAAGGACACGGGGCTTCCTCCTTCGTTGGCACCTGTCCCTGGCTACACTGCTCTTGGGTGGGTGGGAGGAGAAAGGCAGGAGGCCATCTGTTAGGAGCTCTCCCATCTGTAAAATTACCATTGACAAATGAATATTTGTATTAATGCTACTTAACTGAGTCTGTAAGTAGATGAAGCTTCCCATACAAAATGCAGAGTAATTCCCTTTGGATCCCAGGATTAATACCTGCTGAGTCCCTTCTGTTCCAAGATTTTTTTGTGTGTGGGTTGTTTTTTTTTTTTTGCACTGTGCATGTGTCTAATGGCATAATTGTTCACACCTGCTTTGAGATGCGGTTGCCCCTCAGATGTAAATGTAACATTTTGTGTACGTGTGTGGAAAACCTGCACCTGACGTACAGATGGCATAATGAGATCTTGTTTTATGGTTCTTCCAAGGTTTAATTGTCTTGCGGTTTGTCGTGTCACCTCTACCACTGCTCTTGGTTTGCTGAAAAGATTTGAAACCTGCACCAAGGAACACAATCCAAACCACCTGCAAAAATGCAAATGTTTGGGCTCTGTCTAATAATACAGTGGGACCTTGGTTTTCGAATGTAATCTGTTCTGGAAGACCCTTCGACTTCTGAAATGTTTGAAAACTGAGGTGCAAAGGGTGGTCTGCCAATTCAATAGAGAATTTCCGAGGTGCGTTTGAAAATGGAAGCATTTACTTCCTGGTTAACAACAACAACAATAATAATAATAATAATAATAATAATAATAATAATAATTTATTTGTACTCCGGCCATCTGACTGGGTTGCCCCAGCCATTCTGGTCAGCTTCCAGCACATATAAAAACATAATAAAACCATAAATCTTAAAAGGCTTCCCCATACTGGCTGTCTTCAGATGTTTCCTAACGTTATATGCCGGTAATTACTCATTCCATAGGGTGGGCGCCACTACCGAAAAGGCCCTAATAAACAGGCCTTCATCTGATTTGCTTATTTGGTTACTCATGCATTGTCTAGTGCTTTCTGACTTTTGGAGAGAAGATTCTGGACCAGATGGATTCAGAAAAGCATGTTTATTTGTAGCTGTTGAGAGGACAGCTTTATTCCCAGCTCTGCACGCTTAACACTTAATCCTTATGCACACGGGATGGGAAAAATTAATGACTGAGGTGCAAAAAAATGGGTGGACTCCTACAGTGCGTTTCTCTGCTCAGGGCCGTCTTAAGCAGCTGTGGTGCGGCGGATCCCTCCGGCGCCCCCCCGCCCCGTTTCCCAGCCGCGGCGGACGGGCGGGCTCAGCGCGCAATGTGGCTGCTGGGCGCTGCTGCGTGGTGGGCAGGCGCAGCATGGCTGCCCGGCCGTAGGGCCGGCCCAGTCTCTGCTTCTGGGTGAAACTGTGGGCAAAGCTTTTGCCAGATCTTAATACAAATGAATTGCCCATAAATTGCCCTGGGAGTTGAATCGGGGCCACCACAGGCTAACAGTTTGGGACCTTTATACACCAGGAGAAGACATTATTCTTTACCCAGGCTGTTGGCCATTAAATTATCTATAGCCTGCTAAAGCTGGTGGGGGAGGGCTGTTATTATGATTATTTTATTATTATGCTTCTTATTGTGTTCTTATTATTAGGCTTTGTAAAATGTGTTCTTAATGTTGTACACCGTCCTGGGGTCTTTTGATAAAGGGCAGTATATAACTCAAATTAACAACAGAATTAACAACAGAAGCGGCTTTGTCATGCTGGCCACATGACCTGGAAGCTATACGCCGGCTCCCTCGGCCAATAATGCGAGATGAGCGCGCAACCCCAGAGTCGGTCACGACTGGACCTAATGGTCAGGGGTCCCTTTACCTTTTACCTAACAACAAGCCTGATAATGTCCCTTGATTTCTTGGATGGAGGGAAGTTTGTATGTGTGCATGGGTGTAGCCAGGATTTGGGTGGGGGGGGGCAGGCTCTGCCTGGCTCTGCCTAGCAGATCTGGAATTAAAGGTCTCAACAACAGGAGGTTTTGTTGTTTTTTACAAATTTATTTCTTTGGGTTTTTAATTAACAATTTACAGAGATATATCAAACATAAATCATAAAAACAAGATTCCAAGGGATCTCCTGGACTTCCATTCTCCCCTTTGTTGGTCCTGTTATTAATCATTTCTTCCCGCATCTTTTATGATAATCCAAATCCTTTACCTCTTCCAGAATCAACTTTAAACTACAAGTGATATTCCAATCCTACTAACAATTTTAACGGTTTACAATGGTCTTTAAGATAAGTTATAAATTTTCCCCATTCCTTGTTAAAATTTCGCTCTTCCTGATTTCGGACTCTTCCAGGCATTTTATCCCTTTCACCATAGTCCATTAACTCCACCTGCCATTCTTCTCTGGTAGGGACTTTATCTTCTTTCCATCTCTGGGCCAGTAACATCCGTGCATCCGTGGTCGCATACATAAATAGTCTTTTCTGCTCCTTTGGGATTTTGGCGGCACCAACAACAGTTGTTTTAAATTACTTTCTTTTGACCCCAAGTACTCAGAAAAATCTGTCGAAATCTTCACTAGAATGTATTTTTATTTATTGACTTGATGGGGGGGGCAGCTGCCTCCCTCCCCCCAGCTATGCCCATGTATAAGTGCCCAGAAATGTCAGACTCCTGCATGGCTGGAATGAGTCTACTGTGTAAGTCTACTTTTTGTCTCTGGCCATATTCACAAGTATGTGGCCCTCAGAAAGTTGTTGAAAAGGTTCCTTACTCTTGGTGGAGAAGAATACCTAGCAGGACTAGGTCTCCAGTATATATTTGGGTTTTTTATTTAAACAAAAGGTTGGGGATGAGGTACAACTGTTGCATTTTGGGAAGCCTTCCCATATAAAAGTTATGCGCTCTCTTTCTTCAAGTGTTCCGAACCAGCCCTTTGTCTAACCAACTTAGCTCAGCTTTTCTTTCTCAAACGGTATTGGCAACAATAGAATTGGCAACAGGATTCCAATGTGGTGTTTCTAACAAACTGTTAATAAGAGAGCGAGAGCGAGAGCGAGAGCGAGAGCGAGAGCGAGAGCGAGAGCGAGAGAGAGAGAAAGCTGGTGGTGTGGCATTCTAGAGTGTTACTCGTGACTGCAGAGACCCAGATGGGACAACTTATGCCCCACACGCTAAGCCAGGGGTCAGCAAACTTTTTCAGCAGGGGCCGGTCCACTGTCCCTCAGACCTTGTGGGGGGCCGGACTATATTTTGAAAAAAATATGAACGAATTCCTATGCCCCACAAATAACCCAGAGATGCATTTTAAATAAAAGGACACGTTCTACTCATGTAAAAATACCAGGCAGGCCCCACAAATAACCCAGAGATGCATTTTAAATAAAAGGATACATTCTACTCATGTAAAAACATGCTGATTCCTGGACCGTCCGCGGGCCGGATTGAGAAGGCGATTGGGCCGCATCCAGCCCCCGGGCCTTAGTTTGGGGACCCTGCTCTAAGCTCTTTAATGAAAAGGCAGGATATAAAAATCATCAATAATGGGGCCAATTTCAGTCCTCTATATTTTAATAAGATGCTCGTGTGTGCATTTGTGCTGTATTTCAAAACCAGCTGGGGACAGAACCTTTGATCCATTCTCAAACTTGACCATCACAAAGGCTTTCCCTTGTGGTTATTTTGTCCCTTTGCTCTGGCTCTGATCACCACCTCTCTCTCTCTCTCTCTCTCTCTCTCTCTCTCTCTCTCTCTCTCTCTCTCTCTCACTCTCTCTCTCTCTCCTTCCCTCCTTCCCTCCCACCCCACTTCTATAAGGCCATTTCTTTCTTATCAGCAAAATTTCTCACCACCACATGTCAATACAATTCTTTCCAGGCACAATCCACCCCGGCCCCACTACAAAACTACAAAGACCGACTGCACAAGCTTTGTGCAGGGAGCTAAGCCAAGTTGTGAGGCAGATGGAGACACCCTGGCTGTTGCTCGTCTCTTGCAGCTTATCCAAGACTCTAAGCAAGGAGGGGGCGGGGAGTGCAAATTAGCGCACATCACATCCTTTCCCGGAACTCCTTGATAATTGCCATTTGCTGAGTATGAGGAGCTGTCATATGTATTGAAACTAGTTAAGGCTCCTGCAGACAATGTGTTTATTTGGCCTCCATCCATCTTTGCTTGCACAAAGTGCATGTGGTGGTCAGCCTATGTCTGGTCTTTATCAAGTATTTGTTCTGACTGGGTATAGCATAATGAGCATTCATCCCAATTTGATTTTGGGGTGTTTGCATGTCTTCCTAGCACACCACATACAAGGCTCCATCCAACTATCTTGGGACGCTACTCCAGATTTGTGTAGGGTTTACTCCTTTGCCTTTTCTTCTCCTGAAGACATTCCACAAGGCAGAAGTTTAGGATCAGAGTTTTCCTTCTCCTGGATTGGCTGGCTGTGAGAATGTTGAGGATAGTAGGAGAGGATATATTGATTAAATATTATCCTTCCTCACTCATACTAGTGAGCTAGCAGCAGAGCACATTCCTTTGTACATTGCGGGAAGCTAGTTGATAGATTCGTTAGAACCATATA
This sequence comes from Zootoca vivipara, assembly GCF_963506605.1. Lineage (NCBI taxonomy): Eukaryota > Metazoa > Chordata > Lepidosauria > Squamata > Lacertidae > Zootoca > Zootoca vivipara. Next base: position 23,400,011 of record NC_083291.1, on the reverse strand, counting down.
AGTTGAGCAATCCAGTCTGGCTTGTCCAGATTGGATTGTTCCTAATAAATTCCCCTTTTGTTCCCTCTTAAAAACAACAATGATACGACAGTCTTCTTTTAAAAGTAATGGTGAAGTTTAGTTACGTTCAGTTCACAGTATGGTCCTGAAGGCAGGCTTTAGCTTGTAGTTACATTTACAGAGAAAAGTGTGGGTTCCTCCTCTGTGAGGGATAAGCCCATGTGCTGCTGGCTGAGAGCCAACAGAGAGGAAGATGGCAAAAGAGCAGTAGCAAAAGTGGAAGATAGCTGCATGACTAGCTCCTTTATAGGGTCTGCTAGGGTCATTTCGATCTACCTGGTCACACACAGGGGGAGGATGCTCCAGGGCAGGTATGACAGGAAGTCCTCCCTGTCTGGAGCATTCCCGTGTGTGTCCACTCTAAGAAACAGGAAATGTTGTATTTGACTGCTACAGTGAAGATACATCACACGCTGCCTTCCCAGATGATGACGATGATGATGATGATGATGATGATGATGATAATAATAATAATAATAATAATAATAATTTATTATTTATACCCTGCCCATCTGGCTGGGTTTCCCCAGCCACTCTGGGCGGCTTCCAACAGAAAAATAAAATAAAATAATCTATTAAACATTAAAAGCCTCCCTAAACAGGGCTGCCTTCAGATGTCTTCTAAAAATCTGGTAGCTGTTTTTCTCTTTGACATCTGATGGGAGGGCGTTCCACAGGGCGGGTGCCACCACCGAGAAGGCCCTCTGCCTGGTTCCCTGCAATTTGGCTTCTCGCAATGAGGGAATCGCCAGAAGGCCCTCGGTACTGGACCTCAGTGTCTGGGCAGAACGATGGGGGTGGAGACTTTAAAGGTCAGCACCAACACTTTGAATTGTGCTCGGAAATGTACTGGGAACCAATGTAGATCTTTCAAGACCGGTGTTATGTGGTCTCGGCGGCTGCTTCCAGTCACCAGTCTAGCTGCCGCATTCTGGATTAGTTAGTTGTAGTTTCCGGGTCACCTTCAAAGGTAGCCCCACGTAGAGTGCATTGCAGTAGTCCAAGCAGGTTGACAAGACCCATCTGCCTCTCACTTCCCTCTGCAGCATGTGCAGGAACTGCCTTCTTGACCGTTGGACTCACTATTGGTCTCACCTGATTAATCCATGAGACCCTGTCTTTGCATGCAAGGGAAGTCCCTAACTCACTGAGGGTTTGAGAGCCATCAGCTACCTTCATCTGGTTTAGCCGTCTAGTCAAAGCCATTTCCAGGGGTCTATGGGGATCCTCGTCATGCTCCTTCTGGGGTAGCTTGTCCACCTTTGGTCCCCAACCTGCACTCAGTTCTCACCTGTGGCTCCTGGAAGCTGTCAGCATGAGATTACCTAAGGAGGTGCTAAGAGGCAAGGCACGGCAGCAATGAAGGTGTAAACGACTATCAGACTTTGAAAACTGGTCCAAGTTCATTAATTTAGTTTTATTGAACTAAATAGTTTTAATTGGATTTTGAATTCATTGTTAGTACAGTGGTACCTCGGTTTTCCGAACGACTCGGAAGTCAAATGTTTTGGCTTTCGAACGCTGAAAACCTGGAAATAGCTGCTCCGGTTTTTGAATGCTTTTTGGAAGCCGAATGTGCCACACGGCTTCCATATTGAGTTTTCTGGACGTAAATGCTTCCGGAAATGCATGCTTCAGTTTTTGAACATTTCGTAAGTCAAACAGTGTTCCGGAACGGATTACATTCGAAAACTGAGGTACCACTGTATTTTGAATTTGATTATTATCTTCATTAGTGGGTCATGTAAATGTCTTTTCTGAGTGATGATATTTATAGAGAAAGGGCGCTGGGCCTGAGTTTATGGAACCAAGGGAGCGGTGCCCTGAAAAACTTTAGGAATCACTGTCCCGAATGTGGGCACTCTAAATTCTATGAAAATGACCTACATGTTTTTTTTGGGAGGTGAATACAGCTGCAAAATTACATCCCCACACACAACCAAAATAAATAAAGGCTAACTCTTCTATTCGTTACCACCAGAATCTCTTTTCATTTGGGAGTGGGGAGAGAAAGAAGAGAGGCAGGACATTTCTGAACGTCGTATTTCTACTTGCACTGTTGCAAAGCCATAGCCGGCATCAGTTAAAGCTCAAGGTTAAGCCAGGCACCTGTCAATCAAGCTCCTTGTGCAACTATCACATAGAAGAAATCTCTTCTGCTTCTCCCCCCCCTCCCCACTTGCATCTTTTCCCTCCAACAGGAGGAGAGAGGGAAGCAAGATGCAGATGAGAACTTCTTCAAATCCTCCGACTGGCTGATCAGGTATGATGTGTGTAGGAGAGATAAGCCAGCCCAGATGGCAAAACGCACCTGTTGTTTTTTTAAGCTCTATGTATGGTACCAGAAGGTTTCACTCTGTCTTAATCTTTAGTACATCCAAGGTCACAAGGTTTTTTTAAAAAAGAGTCAAGTGAGAGTTGGTGGTTAACACTTGATGGCATAGGCAGATCAAGGCTAGCTGGAATTAGATGGAGAATGAGGACTATTTGGTCCTTATACGGTAGATGACTGAAGCATTTTCATCAAAATTTTCCTGATGAAAATAAGAAAACAAATCCAAATGTAGCATTTTTCTTATTACCTTTTTCCTATTCCAGTTTGTATTTGTTTTCAAATTGAGGTCTGCCCCCCCCCCAACCTTTGCTCTTTTAAACATCTCCTGGTGCAGACTAGCACTGGAAAATTGTGCATAAAGGATGTAGAGAGAAATGCTGCAATTGACAATTGTCTTTGCCTTCTCTATTATAGAGGTGAAGAGAAATCGGGTTGTTCGCACTGCTAGATGTTGCACGCAGTTCTGAGGACTTGAGCACAAAGATTGCTTATCCTTAGATAAGCTGACAAGCTCCAGGCCTTCAGAGTAGAAACGAAAGGGGCAAAAGGTTTCAAACTTGCTGTTGATTTCATTTCTTATGATGTAGGAAATTCTCTGGGCTGGCTGAGGTGGGAAGGAAGAACTCACATTTCTTCCTGTGAGTCTTGGCCATATTGATTTTACAACAACAAAAAATACCCATTTTCTTTCACATGCAAAATGGGGAGGATGAAGCGAGAGCAGAAAACAAGCGAAGAATGCTTCCCATTGCTGCTTCGCAAGGAGCCAGAGAAAACACACTTACTCCTTCCTTTGTGCTTCTGATGCAGTGCACAGTGTTTCCATCACCTCCTGGCAAATAGAAGGGGAAGAAATGGAGGCAGTGAGAGATTTTACTTTCTTGGGTTCCATGATCACTGCAGATGGTGATAGCAGTCACGGAATTAAAAGACGCCTGCTTCTTGCGAGAAAAGCAATGGCAAACCTAGACAGCATCTTAAAAAGCAGAGACATCACCTTGCCGACAAAGGTCCATATAGTTAAAGCTATGGTTTGCCAGTGATGGACCATAAAGAAGACTGATTGCCAAAGAATTGATGCTTTTGAATTATGGTGCTGGAGGAGACTATTGAGAATCCCATGGACTGCAAGAAGATCAAACCTATCCATTCTGAAGGAAATCAGCCCTGAGTGCTCACTGGAAGAACAGATCCTGAAGCTGAGGCTCCAATACTTTGGCCACCTCATGAGAAGAGAAGACTCATGAAGAGTTGGACACGACTAAACAACAACAAGTGTTTAGGGAAGTTTTAATGCTTCATGGTGGAGTTAATAATAATAATAATAATAATAATAATAATAATAATAATAATAATAATAATATACCACCCAACATTTCTCCAATGAAAATAGGGGTGTCCTAAATACAACAACAACAACAACAACAACAACAATGCCCCACCCATCTGACTGGGTTGTCCCAGTCATTCTAGGCATCTTCCAACATATATAAAAATATTAAACATTAAAAACTTTCCCTATACAGGGCTGCCTTCAGATGTCTTCTAAAGGTTGTATTACAGTGCTTCCCCCCCACCCCCAAATAGGTGCCAGTACTCACCATGAAGTACAACAAAAAGAGATGTCGGTATTGCGTACCCTTGAGTACCACATAAAAAAGTACTCATTGTATACAGTAGTTACTTATCTCCTTGGCTCGGGGGTTGCAAAACTGCATCCTCCAACATTTCTTAGGGACATCCTAAGGAAAAGTGGGACATTCTGGGATCAAATCAGAAACTGGGAGGCTGTCCCTGGAAAACAGGGACACTTGGAGGCTCTGGCATGTGTGTGTGTGTGTGTGTGTGTGTGTGTGTGTGTGTGTGTACACACTTACACCCAAACCTCAGGGATACGTGAGATTTGTATCTCTATACATAAAACACACCTCAGCTATATGTGCACATTCACACACAGGCACACACACACACAATTGATCCCTTTCCTGAAGGCTTTCTCTCTCAATAAAAGTACCTGTCTGAAACTACTTTCCCCACCTGCCCTGTTCACTTGCAGAATTGCAGCCTACTGAATTTATCTTAGCTTACACTTGTGTGTATTTGGTGCTGAAATATTCTTTATTCATAACAAAGGAAAGAACATTCGGTGGTTAGCAGATGGTATGCAACAGAGCTTCAGATTTCTAAAAGACCTCCAAATAGGTTTCATGATAATCGCATGGGTTTCCTCCCTTAAACTAATAATACCCTCTCCCTAATAATACAAACTCCTGAAGCAGCAACAGTAATTTGATGCTTTTAGGCTGAAAATCTAAGCAAAGGATGAGCTCTCTTTCCCCCACCCTCTGAAGCCACTCAGGTGTCAATGCAGCATTTGTGTCACCCTAGTTCCTGTCATCTTAAGCCATTTCTGAGATCATTAAAGTGTCAATCTCCATGCATCTAGAATATTCCGGTCCCCCAAGCCTCTTGAACTTTAACTCTTCGCTTCCCTGGAATCTGATGGCTTAGCACCACCATGGATGCAAATTCAACGATACTCAGCTGGTGTTCCGCCCGCTAATTAGCTGTCCTATACATCACATGCAGATTGGGCTCTTTGCTTCTAAGTGACAAAAAGCTTGATGTTAAAACTATGACAAATCTAAGATTTTTAACCATAAAAAGTACTACTGTAAAACCAGGGCTCTGAGCAGGTGATGTTGCACGGGGAATTAGAATAAGCAAAGCTGATCGGATCTGAGAAGCAGCAGCCCCCGTTATCACGAGAAAATTGTTGCCGTATTGTTATAGATTGAAGGGGGGAACCCCCCTAAACCCTAGAAAATAATAAATGCTAGGATTTTGATTATTTGGAACATGAAGGGAGAATGCAAGCTGCAGAGGAATCCCTGTGGCTAAGCTAAGGAACATTAAAGGTACAGTGGTGCTTCGCTAGACGAAATTAATTCGTTCCACGGGTCTTTTCTTATAGCGAAAAATTTGTCTAGCGAATCCCATAGGAATGCTTTGAATTTTTTTTTGCCCATAGGAATGCATTAATTGAATTTCAATGCATTCCTATGGGAAACCGCGATTCGCTAGACGAATTTTTCGTAAAACGCATTCGTCTAGTGAGGCAACCTCCACTCGAAAAATCCTTTCATTAAGCGGAAATTTCGTTAAGCAGGGCATTCGTTAAGCGAGGCACCACTGTAAAGGTAAAGGATCCCTGGGCAGTTAAGTCCCGTCAAAGGTGACTACGTATGGGGTTGGGGCGGTCATCTCGCTTTCAGGCCGAGGGAGCCGGTGTTTGTCCACAGACAGCTTTCCAGGTCATGTGGCCAGTAGGACTAAACCACTTCTGGCGCAACGGGACACCATGACGGAAACCAGAGCGCATGGAAACGCTGTTTGCCTTCCTGCCGCAAAAGTACCTATTTATCTACTTGCACTGCATGCTTTAGAACTGTTAGGTTGGCAGGAGGTGGGACAGAGCAACGAGAGCTCACCTGGTCACAGGGAATCGAAACGCCGACCTTCTGATCGGCAAGCCCAAGAGGCTCAGTGGTTTAGACCGTAGTGCCACCTGTGTCCCTTTTAAGGAACAAGAGAGAGCAATTGAGGGAATGGGACATTAACAGTACAAGAGAACTCCTTTCCCCTTGCCCTGAGTTGTGAAACAGAGACTGGGGATTTGGAAGGTTGCCAGGGTAAATGCTCTGGGAGCAAGGGTGGCTGGGAGGAAGAAGGAGGAGGAAGAGCTGAGACCCATCTTGGGGGAGGCTGGCTGCAGGACTGCCCTTCTGTGGGGTACAAGCCCCTCTTGAAAGGTCTGTTCTGTCAGATCTGGACTCCTTCCATGCAGACTGAAGGTGCAAATAGGTGAATAAAGCACATTTCTTAAAGCCAAGGCAGTTTCCACCATGTCTTCCATTCTCTAAAGACCCCGTGTGTGTGTGCTTGGGACCCCATGGGCTTTTGCCACCCTTCGGCAGAGAGAGGGGAAGGCAGCTGACTTTTGTAACCATATGTTTTCTGGAAAGGGAAAAGAGTCTGCTGGATCAGGCCCATCCAGACCAGCCTCCGGTGGATCATGTCAATGGGAAGCCAGGAAGAAGGACCTGCTTGCCACAGCACTCTACTCATTTGTGATTCCCAACAGCTGGTTTTCAAGCAGCCAATGACAGCCTTGCCCTCTTTTAAACCATACAGCGCAGCCTCTCTCTCGTGTTCAGTCGGATTTGCCCCGAGTTGAACTGCATCTGTGCGTTGTGCAATCTGTCTTGCAGAATGGCGAGACGCTCATTTCTTCAGCCTTGGTGCTAAGATTCAGGGAACGGGTGTAACACCCCCTGCAAGCTTTTCCCAGTCTCAGTGCTGCAATTCTGGGGCTCTGCTAGCTCCTCTGGCCTCAGCCTATTGTCACTGCGGTAATTGTCCTTCCGTGAACATGGAAAGTGAAAGGTGATCATTAGCAAGGCTGGGATCAAAGCTGCCACTCAAAGAATAAGAAGGGGCCAGGGATCCCCTGCATTCTCAATTGATGCCCCCCCCCCCGATTTTCTGAGCAGCCTTCCCTCCTGGCTCTCTTCCTGAGAGGCAGTCCTACACCTTTAATGATGATAAATATTATTTGTGTCACTATTCCTTGGCATGTGCTGTGCAAATGATAAGATAAAGGAGATAGTAGGACCCTTGGCTCAGGCTTAAAGTGGAAAAAGATTGGCATTTTTCCACATTTCATAGAATTACAGAGTTGTAGAGTTGGAAGGGATCCTGAGGGTTGAGTCCAATCACACCTTAAAGGTAAAGGTATCCGTGACAATTAGGTCCAGTCGCGGACGACTCTGGGGTTGCAGCGCTCATCTCGCTCTATAGGCCGAGGGAGCTGGTGTTTGTCCACAGACAGCTTCCGGGTCATGTGGTTTAGACCACAGCGCCACACCTTAGGGCTAGGCAATATATCAGTCAAAACTATATTGCCTATATTGTGATATCGGTTTCGTAATTTTTGACCTGGCAATATATTGCGAACCATGGTGTGTGTTATGCAAAAATCACAATGCGGAGAAAAACAGGAAGCCAGCCAATGCCTCTACATGGCTCTGTCCTTATTTCAGACATCGTGATGTATTGTGATGTTTAGCAGGTGATATATCACAATGTTGAAAACCAGATATCGCCCAGCCTTACTGCATCTTGAATGTTGATGGGACCAAAAGAAAGAGTTCACCTCAGGATCTTCGCTCCTGGGCAATTTTGTAAAGGGAGATAATTATCTTTTAGGTAATCAGTTGCTGTGATTGGCCATGCTAAGTGAATAAGAACTACTTGCAAACCCCACCCAGTTGTTTTGAAAAAATACAGCCCCTTTCAGATATTTCCTTCCCTTTGTTTTGTGGGAATCCACTCAAGCCCCTGTAATAAGTGTCTACACACCCTGTCTTATACGTCTTGTACCTGATTTCAGCAAGCTGAATGGGCAAGAGAATGCTAATAGGCTATGCTAATTGGTGGCGAGATCATACTTCAAACAAGAAATTGCTGAATGCACCTCGCTGCAAGACTCTGAAACTGAAATGTTTCAGCAGTTCACAGGCACCAAGGCTTCTCCCTCCTTTTGTCTCTTGCAGAATGGTTATCCCAGCCACTTCATAGTTGCTTGGTAACATGCCACCAAACAAGATTCAGTTGTTTAATCACTCCCCATCTTTTAATTCATGCTAAACTTTTGCTGTGACAAACATGAGCTGGAAAGTCTTCATTATTTACAGAGGTTACTGTTGCAGCATCAAGCCTTTACTGGGTTGCATTCAAAAAGATTCGCTTTATTTCACTTAGCCCGCTGAACCTCTGGGGTTGCCAAACTGAAGAGCATTAAATGTAAATTCAATCTGATACAATACATTGCAATTATACAATACAGGTTTCTTTTTGGGGGGAGTGGGGGGAGTGGAATTGGAGCAAGAGGCCAAGATATATATAGTCCTTTACTATTTAATTCAACTTACTGAAAGTTTTCTAAGAAAACCCATGTTTAAAAACTTTTCGGGCCATTTTTTCCTGTTTGATGCTACTTATTTAGCATCCACAGATGTGGATTAAGAATAGCAACGTTAATGGCTCATGTTGAAACAACCTAAAAATTCATTGATTTGAATGGGGGGGGGAGGTAAAAAGGTAAAGAACCTCTGGACCGTTAAGTCCAGTCAAAGGCGACTATGGGGTTGCGGCGCTCATCTCGCAGGAGCTGGGACAGAGCAACGGGAGCTCACTCCGTCGCAGGGATTCGAACTGCCAACCATCTGATTGGCAAGCCCAAAAGACTCAGGGATTTAGACCACAGTGCCACCCGCTTTAGCTTAGAGACCAAGATATTTGATGGCTAGTTTCACAAAATTTTCATTTGCATTATTGGTGATGTCCTTTGCTCGACTCCACCCCACTTTTAGAAACAAGAATCAATAGTGTACCTGGATGGAAGATTTGCACATTTATAGATCTGTTGTAAGAAGTCTTGAAAACCAGTTGGGCTAAGAAATTAATTGGATAAAATATAGATTAAGCTGACTAAATGTCACTGTCCCAAGTGGCAGTTTCATAATGAAGCAACTATGAAGGAGAATTTCCAGTGTGGAAACCTTGAGGGAAGGCGAGGGGAAGAGACCAAGAGATGTTTGCAGAAAGCCTGTTTATTGAACATCTGTTCTGATTTGTTTTTAGGGAGATTAAACCAGCATTGTGTATTTCAGGCACAGGCAAACTACGGCCCTCCAGAGGTTTGGGACTACAACTCCCATCATCCCTAGCTAACAGGAACAGTGGTCAGGGATGATGGGAGTTGTAGTCCCAAAACATCTGGAGGGCTGAGTTTGGAGGTGCCTGATCTTAATGATCATTCTTTCTGTTTTCTTCATGGGGAGGCTAAATGAGCATCTGTCTTGCATGCAGAAGGCCCCAGGTTCTAGCATCTCCAGTTAGGGCTAGGAGAGACTGAGAACCTTTCTGAAACTCCAGAAAGCTACTGCTAGGAGACTGAGCTAGATTCATTCTCAGTTCATTCATTCATTCATTCAGCTTATTGTGCTAGCCAGAGGCCATGACAATTATGATGTACTTAAATACAAACACAGCAATAACACGATTGGGTGTTGGGGGGGTTAGTACTTTTGGCGGGGGACAACTCATGCTCCTTCTAGGGTAGCTTGTCCACCTTTGGTCTCCACATTGTACTCAATTCCTGGAAGATGTCAGCAGCCACACCCTGGGAACGGATTCAGCTGGCTGGCTAAACCAGGTGAGGGATGCCAATAGGTGTCAAACCCTTGGGGTTTTAGGGACTTCCCCTGCATGCGAAGACAGGCTCCAGCAGATTGAGTGGATGAGACCAATAGTCACAGTCAAGTCAGTTAATTGTGTTTTAGCAGATGGCCAATAGTGGGTCCAACAGTCAAGAAGGTGAATTCTGCACCTGCTGTTGTGGGGAAAGAGAGGCAGATGGGGCTTGTCAACCTGGGACAGTACCCCATCTAGGAGAAGGAAAACTCTGGTCCTAAACTTCCATTGCCTTGTGGGATTTCTTTGGGAGAAGGAAAGGCTAAGGAGCTTTCTTCTTCTTCTTTGGCGATCACTCGTAGCCCAGTAAGTTTGTATTCCATAAACATGGTTTTAACAGTGAGTCCGTAAGTGACTGTGGAGGCCATTTCTGGGTCCACATGTCCTTCCACAGTGGGGACATAGGTTTCTCCACTCAGTCTGTAGAGGAGGAAGAAGACATATTATCTATTTTGTTTAGTTCAGTGTTTTCAGTTGTTGTTGTTGTTTTTTAGTAGTTTAGTCATGTCCGACTCTTCATGACCCCATGGACCAGAGCACGCCAGGCACTCCTGTCTTCCACTGCCTCCCGCAGTTTGGTCAAACTCATGTTCGTAGCCTCGAGAACACTGTCCAACCATCTTGTCCTCTGTCGTCCCCTTCTCCTAGTGCCCTCCATCTTTCCCAACATCAGGGTCTTTTCCAGGGAGTCTTCTCTTCTCATGAGGTGGCCAAAGTATTGGAGCCTCAGCTTCATGATCTGTCCTTCCAGTGAGCACTCAGGGCTGATTTCCTTCAGAATGGATAGGTTTGATCTTCTTGCAGTCCATGGGACTCTCAAGAGTCTCCTCCAGCACCATAATTCAAAAGCATCAATTATTTTGTTTTCAGTAGTAAACCATAACTCCTGATGGTGGATCCACTTGGTGGATATTGTCAGTCATATACTCGTATGACAAGGACAAGTTATCTTTAGCACACTTCCTCCTGGGGTGACCTGATACTGCTTCAAACAACATATTTGGTTGAACTCAAACTGTCTTTGGCTCTCAGTCAAGACGGGCACAGTTATTTGAATGGGCAACACCAAAGTGAGTGGTTATTTCATCTTTTGGATTTAGCTGTGCTTAAATGCTTGGCATTTCCCTTCCACATTACAATTTCAATATACTGTATTTGCCACCGTCTTTTGCATTACTGCCAACGGATATGAACATAACAGGAACTCCAATATGAGAGATAAATATAGAACCGTGTTGCTCTTCTTTGCAAGATTGCATTTCAGATTTCTAATGGAGAGAGGGAGGTAGAAGCAGAATGCTTTGATGTCAGTGTCATATCTGGAAAAGCAGCACATTTCATAGGAAGGCTAGAAGCTCAAAACGAGCCAGGCATGATTCTGCTGCTTCCTTGCAGTATCCTGTCAGGACCTGTGGCAGCTGAGATCAGGGTGGATAAAAATCAGTGATAAAAAAACCACAGATATTTTTTATTTAAACCAGATTTTTAAATATTTAAACTGGATTTTTTAAAATTTAAATTGGATTTTTAAAAATAAAATGCTTTTGGAGGAAAAATCTTTCTAAACATAGTTTTCTATTTAAGTTACATTATATTCCAAAGGCTATTCATCTGGAAATAAGGATTTGTTTTTAATTATGTAGCATGAGGCCTTATATGCAATGTTTAATTTTTTTGGTAAATGAACTCCATTAATCCATTCACAATGCCATGCTCTTCCAGAGGTTTCTGTGAGATTATTTGGGGCAGTATTTCTAATGAGAAGATATGATCACAGATGCTTGTTTTTGCAGTTCTCAAAAGTGTGAATTTGTGTCTGCAGAGATAACATGCTTTTTCCTTCACAAGAAAAATGTTATAAAATAAACATACAGAGTTGAGGAAAAAACCTTAATCCCATTGTTCCTTTGCAAGTTTATATACACAGAATCAACCCCTTACCTCTTAAATGCTAAGTTCCAAGAGGTTCAATGAATAGATTGTTTGGAGTGGAATAGATTTGCTAAGTGTAAAGCAGTAAAAATGAAAGTGCAACCTTGTGAGCAGAATACTCCACTAGTCTTGGGATCTTTGTGTAATAATTGTGCAAGTCAGTAATTTTTGATAAACTGTAAAAACTACTCTGAAAATTTATTATTCCAAAGACGAAACCTTCATCCTTCATCTGGTTGCAAATATTAAGATTATACCAGCAAGAATCAGTCTTTCTGTTAAAAAAATGATTTAAATCAAATCCACTCTGGTTCATGTTGACATGTCTCTTGGCAGTCCAAGCATTTGTCAATGTTCAGGTCCTCTTAGATGTTGACAAGGAAGGTAATTGGTGGGGCATCCAGATGTTATTAGACTCTAACTCCCATCAGCCTCAGCCATCATGGCCAATGGCCAGAGGTGATGGGCTTTGTAGTCCTGCAATGTCCAGAGAGCCCCAGGCCCGCCCACCCACAACCCTGTCATAGAATGAGAGCAAATTTGGATGTCAACCTTGGCTCATAGCTGTCAAGTTCCGGATTGAAAAATCCAGGACCAGCAGTGACGCAGCACCGGAAGTCGCTTCTACGCGACTTCCGGACATGCATAGAAGCAACTTCTGGTGCTGCTCTGCCCATTTCCTAAATGGGCACAGCGGCACCGGAAGTCGCTTCTATGCACTTCCAGACATGCGTAGAAGCGACTTCTGGCGCCGCGGCCATTTTGGAAATGGGCAGAGCAGCACCAGAAACATGGCCGTCGGCAGGAGCTGCTTTCCGGGGGATTTACGGGATATAAATCCATTTGGGAGACCAGCGGGAAACGGTAAGAAAATACGGGGGTTTCCCAGGAAGAACGGGGTACTTGGCAGCTATGCCTTGGCTTATCTTATCTGGTGAGTTTGCCGTTTGGAATCATAGAGTTCAACCTCTTGCAATGCAGGAATCTCAACTGAACTAAACTCTTGGGGAAAGCGTATTTATATAGTACACAGAGAGCACCCCCAGGAGATGCTGTGAAAGAAGAAGTAGTATTTCATCCCTGCTTATCTATGTTCCACTCCATCACTAATTTTTTTCAGTTGTAGAAAGAAGGAAAGCAATCAAGGAGAGATATATTGAGTGAATAACAGGACGGAGCAATGGAGAACTTCTGAAACAACAATGGGATATTAGCTCCACCCAAGGCATGATGGAGAACAGCAACAACTGGGAGAAGATAGACGTAATCTTTTACATGGACAGGAAGAAACATCAGAATAATTGCCACACACAGGAAGAACAAGGATATCGTTTGAATGCTTCTTCTGTAGCTTTATAAATCATTTAATATGTCAATATGAATGGAAGCCGTTAATACTGCAGTTGTTGTATAATAAAGGATTGTTATTTTGACTAGAGTGCAATTGAAATTAGTAAGAGTTTGGAACGCAGAAATAAAGTAAGTCACCAAAGCATCAATTCTAGCACGCCGTGGGGGGGACGGAACCTAAATTATATCATTTGGCACCTGAATGATTGGTATTAGTAATTGTTTTATAATTTGGCATTGTTAAAATGAGGCTATTATTAGATTATTGTAATTGAAAACTAATAAAAAAATTATAAAAAAGAGAGAAGAGATATTGAATGAATAAAGGTTCAGGGAAATAAATAGTTAACCCCCCTTAAAAAAAACAACAACACAGCACACATGTTGGCAGTCTCCTGTGGATGCTTCTTGTAGGTTGGCAGGAAGAGTGTGTGGAAGACATTTCCCGCTATTTTTCCACATTAACCCTTACTCTCCTATTTGAATTAAATGCTATAAAAGTGCTAGACTTTGGACTGGATTGGGCCCATATGGTTTTGGAGGGCTGGGTTGTTGTTGTTTTTTAGAAGTTCCAAGCAAGCCTCAAAGCCTTTTGGTGCAATGGGATACCAGTTTGCTTGCAAGTGAGGTCCCCGAAGTCTCGCCCTTTCATTTTCCTGAAGATTAGAAGTGGATTTTCTGCTTGTAGCTGGCAATGTTATGCTTGTCAGACAGCATCACCGTTCATAAAAGCCCTTTGGGGTGGGGGGTGAGTTGCCTTTTCTTGGCTGATTTGCATGCAGTTTTCCTATTTTAAGTCAGATCATTTCTGAAGGTTTTTCCTTCCAAGAGTTTTTTGTATTCCAAGAGTGCTGTGGCTGTGAGGCCTGTGAAAATCTGCACACTATTAATGCATGTAGCAGGAACAATAGAGAAGCTGCTCCCTTTTGTCTGGAGAGATAAATACAGTGGTACCTTGACTTACGAAGACGATCCGTTCTGCGGCGCTCTTCGTAAGTCAAGGTTTTCGGATGTCGAAGCACCTGTTCTGCCCATGCGCGAAGCGCAATATTGCGCTTTTGCACATGCGCGGACTGCGCACAGGGCAGAAAGACTTCCGGGGTTGTCGACTTCCTAAGTCGAAACCTTTGGAAGTCGAAGCATTCGTATGTTGAGGTACCACTGTATATAAAATTCTGCGAAACAGAAATAGAGGGGAGGGTTGCTAATTTCACGATGGGGGGGGTGGGGTTTACAGTATGCAAAATGCAGAATATGTGAATGTAATTAAATTCAGAAAAGGGTACTGCCACCTGAAGTAGCTGCTGTTGTCATGTTTTGCAGAACACAGGGCAAATTCTTTTTTCTTCCTTGCAAGAACCTATCGAAAATGGGTTTCACAGCTAATGGTTGTACTGAAGTAACTTTTACTCAGAGTTTAAATGAAAGGCCCTGACTAACTTAGGTTTCAGTTAATTTCCATGAGTGTGTTATAAGAAAAACTGCTCCCTTTCCCTTATGGGGTATTCCGGAGCCTGTATTCCTTATGGGGTGGGTTCCCCTATTGGCAGGAGAAAATAACAGAGGCCAACCAGAATATACTGAGAAGCAGAGCGGCTAGTAAGCCTGATCTTTATTCAAGGAACTGTTGTAACAGGGTCCCCACTCACCACACACAGGAGGGAGGAGAACACAGAACAATGGTGCACAAGCCCTTATAAAGACGCCCCCCAAATCATACATCACAGAAGGAGGCGGTCTACAGCAGAAATCCTGCCTGCCAGGATACCTGATAATGGTCACTGATTGCCTTACCTGGGCAGTCTGGCCATTCTTTTGTGATGGTTCATACTTTAGTTCCTAAGTCCAGGTCACAGGCTCACCCTATTCCTACACAAATACGCCCTTAAGACAGGATTTGCAAGCAAAATGACAATGGGAAGGCTTTCCCCTTTTGCCTCCCTTACTGCAGAGGAATATTTGAGGTCATTGGGAGAGTTGAAATGGCTTCAGGATTGCTCTCCCATACTGTTTCAGACACATGGTTCATATATTTAGACATGTGTGCATATATGAATGTTTATTCTATATTTGAGACCTTAAAATTCTTATTAACACTGTTACTCTGAGTAAAATGTACTTCAGGGCAACCCAGTGGAACTTACCAGATACTGTAGTGCCAAAAATATGCCTGAGATTCTAAGCAGAGAAGCAACCAGCTCCCAAGGCTATATACCTCACACAGAAGGACTATATGCGGACATTCTCATTAATGGGGCAGAGCTGCCAGATAGTGGCGATTGCCTTGTCCTCTCTCCCCGCCCCCCGCTTTCAAATTCTTGTTATAGATACCTTGCTCATATGAATATGTTCAAGGTACCTGCTGAAAGGGGGTTAACGAACTGCTTTCTTTATCTCCTGCTCTTTCTTCAATGAGCTCATGATGGACGATGGTCATTTCCAGGCAATATTATTAATTCCCCCCCCCCCAGAAACACCTAGGTACATATACATATCTGTATCAATGAGGGGCAGGGAAGGGACAATAAAACAGAGAGGGATGTGTGGAAGAACAATCAATATCTACCCTAATGTGTGTGTGTGTGTGTGTGTGTGTGTGTGTGTGTGTGTGTGTGTGTGTAAATGTCCAGTAGCACCTTAAAGGTAAAGGTAAAGGGGCCCCTAACCATCAGGTCCAGTCGTGTCCGACTCTGGGGTTGCGACGCTCATCTCGCTCTATAGGCCGAGGGAGCCAGTGTTTGTCCGCAGACAGCTTCCGGGTCATGTGGCCAGCATGACAAAGCTGCTTCTGGCGAACCAGAGCAGCGTACGGGAATGCCGTTTACCTTCCCGCTGGAGCGGTCCCTATTTATCTACTTGCACTTTGATGTGCTTTCAAACTGCTAGGTGGGCAGGAGCTGGGACCGAATAACAGGAGCTCACCCTGTTGCAGGGATTCGAACCGCCGACCTTCTGATCAGCAAGCCCTAGACTCTGTGGTTTAACCCACAGCACCACCTGGGTCCTCTAAAGTAGCACCTTAGAGACCAACTAAGTTTGTTCTTGGTATAAACTTTCGTGTGTGCATGCACACTTCTTGCCAGGGAAACTGTGTGTTGATTCAGTTTTGTTCTTTTGTTGATTTTCCTCACCAGTTGTCAGTGTGGGTTTGCAAGCATCATGCGTTCTGGATGTATATATTAAATAATATATACAATGTATATAAAAAGGGAGTGGGCGGCGTTGTGGTCTAAACCATTGAGCCTCTTGGACTAGCTGATCGGAAGGTCGGCGGTTCGATTCCCTGCAACGGAGTGAGCTCCCATTGCTCTGTCCCAGCTCCGGCCAACCTAGCAGTTCGAAAGCACACCAGTAGATAAATAGGTACCACTGCAGTGGGAAGGTAAACGGCGTTTCCATACGCTCTGATTTCCGTCACAGTGTTCTGTTGTGCCAGAAGCGGTTTAGTCCTGCTGGCCACATGACCCGGAAAGCTGTCTGTGGACAAACGTCGGCTCTCTCGGCCTGAAAACGAGATGAGCGCCGCAATCCCATAGTTGCCTTTGACTGGACTTAACCGGCCAAGGGTCCTTTACCTTTTACCTATTTACCTTTAGGGGTGTGGCTGTGGGGTTTGTCATGAAGAGTACCTGTACTTCAGAATTTATCCCTACGCTAGTGGGAAAGATACTGTATATGATTGCAGTGGTGCACAGGGTGGTAAGGTGTTTTCACTGACCTGACCTCTGGCCGGTTGCATTGCTGCTGCTTAACAGAAGGTAGAGGGAAGAGGCAAGGAGATTGGGTTGGTGTTAACACACCGACAGGAGTGCTAGATGGGCTCCACTGCTGCATTTGGACTGTGTCAATCTCCCTGCCACAGCCTACACCCAGTAAGCCGCAACAGCATGGCTAACCAGAGGAATGCCTTCTCATTCCCTTAATGGATGGGAAATTCTGGCAGGATGAATGGATTTTTGAACAAATAGGAGGTAGGGAAGGGGTAAAGCACACCTCCCCCTTCATTTTTCTGATTCCACTTTCAGCCTCCACTACTGGTGCTTACCCAGATCTGTCTCCATCCTTCAGCGAAACACTTGGTAGGCGGGCAGACAGAAATCGAGAGAAACCCTATTATAGGTATTTGTCAGGGACTGGGCACAGGAGGAATGGTGGAGACCGCCTCCCCAGCCTGACCCTTCCAGAGAAGAAGAAGACAGTTCAGAATTACAACAGGGGTTTGAGGGACGTTACAGCTGAGGGGCAGTTGAGGGAAAAAGCTGGAAAATAATGGGAGAGGAGGAGGAGGAGGAAGAAGCACTGGTGTGTGTGTGTGTGTGACAGCTGATAGACACAGTATCTTTAGAGAGCATTCCAGACCCTCCCTCTCCCAGAACCCGGCAAGCATTGAAAGTAGGAGAGAAAAGAGCTCAAAGGAAGAGGAAACTTTTCAGCACCTGTAGCGATGACTCATGAGGAAGTGGGAGAGACGGAGGGGGTGGAGACCCCCTCAGGACAATGCCATTATTCTAAGAGGCTGCATTCCCAAGCCTCTCTCTGTGAATATTGATTAAAAGCAGATGGTATGGAGTTTTCCTTGCCTTATCCATACCTGGCAACCTGCCATGGGGGTTGGTTCCTCGGCTGCCTGACAGTATCGTCCCAATTTGGAGTTTCCTTATGGGTGAACACGACTACTTATACACAATATCAATGACTACTTTGGCTTCTCAAACTTCACCTTCGTTGTTTCCTTGCAGAAGATGACTAGAGCAGCCATAACAATGTTGATGCCATTAGCTCAGCATAGGACTCCTAATCTCAGGGTTGTGGGTTCGAGCCCTCATTGGGCAAAAGATTCCCGCATTGCAGGGGGTTGGACTAGAGGACCTTCACGGTCCTTTCCAGCACTATAATTCTATGATTCTATGACACGTGGACACTTGCCAGCCTACATTTTCCTCCACAACAGTATACAAAACACTTTCTTGTCCAAGCAGATATGTGGGAGGGGCGGGGGAAATCAGTCATGAGCTAGCTGGAATGTCAGTCTTCTTAAAAGGGAATTATTTGGATAAGAGTGGTGGGGAGGATCCAGGGTCATGCAAAGGAGGCGTCCTGCCACCTTTGTTGATCATGGGTGGGGTTGTCACCATCCCTGTAACAAAAGATACAAGCAAGGAAAGGAGAGTGCAGAGCTCAAAGCCAAGCTGCACAATTTCGCTACACCCATGCAAAAATATTGCAGGGGAGGGAAAAAAAAAATCTAATTTATGAAAATGTAACCGCACAGGCAGTGAAACGAGCTAAGCTCTGAACTAATCTCCTGTTGGCGGAGTCAGCAAGAGGATTAAAGAGTGCGAAAAGGACTGGCGGGCAGAAAAGGAGATCTGTCATTTGTGACTTGATCTGTTCAGAGTATTGTCAAGTGAGCATCGGTTTGGGGCGGCTCAAAGGAACCACAGGTCCTTTGAAAGAGTCCCATCTCTGGTGAGATCCCCATTTCTCCCAAGTTCTGCCTGAGGCACAGGAAAGGGAATGGGGTGGGCTTTGTTTCGAGAAAGTGTGACAAAGCCATGAATGAATAGATCTGGAGACACACAGACACCTCTCTTCAAACTGAACGGCATTCCATTAAATAAATTAGGGCATTCTCTGAAGCAGGCAAAGGCACAGACTTCGAAATGTACTTTTGAAGTTGGGTTGTGCTAGTATCAAAATGAGAACAATAAAAAATTATGGAATCCCCCAGATTCCCACAATGCTCATTAGGGGAAAAAAAAGCAAAACAAAAAACACAGAGAGCTTATAACAAACTAGAAGGAATGGGCTTGATTACAAATGGGCAGAGAAGCAGCTGTTACACACAACCCTGCGTCCCAAAGGGGACTGTTAAATATTGCCCCACTGATTATACATGAATAAATTAGTGCCCTTGGGTTAAGATATAATGAGGTGCTTACTGACACATAAAAGCCCCCTCTTTGGCAGAGCTTTCATTATCATCAGAATGGACAGCTACAGAGGCAGTCGGTGATATAACACCAAGCGCCACCAAAAGCTCCAGTCAGACAGTTCTTTGTTTGTTACATTTTTATCCTGCTCCAAATAACTCCGAGGAGTCTACATGGCACCCCTCACCTGCTCCCCCTGGTTTTATCTTGACAACAACCCTGCGGGGTAGATTAAGCAGAGAGAGGAGGGTGAGCCCAGGACCTCCATATACAGTACATGGCCCAGGCTTGCGCATCCGAGAGGTCACTTCAGTGATGCTAACGCAGCGGTTTGACTTCTCCCCCGAAGGTGCACTCCATTGTCTCTCGAGACAGACATGTGCCGGAAAAGAAAGACATCAGGTATAACTGTTACATTTATATATTGGGGGAAAACTTGGTGGCTTTTCAAGCTTGCAAACAGGGTGCCGTCAGAGGGGTTAAAGATGTAGAATTTTTAGGTTGCCAGCCATTATCTCAGACCCTCCCAGTGTCCCTTTTCCCAGGGACAGTCCCGGATTTACAGAAGCCGTCCTGGTTTCTGATTTAATCCCTGAATGTCCCACTTTTCCTTGGGACGCCCCTATTTTCATTGGAGAAATGTTGGTGGGTGTGGTAGAAGTCATCTGAAGTCAGCCGTGCTTTTGGGTGTTTGGGAAGCACTGCACAAAGGAGTCCGACAAGCTGGCAAGACAACCCACAGCCCGAGGCCTGAGCATATTGCAGGCAAAGCCCCTTGCGCTGTGGTTCCCACCTGCCTAACAACTAGCTGGCTGTTAGGTACTTGGGAAACCTTGACATCAGGTGATTGGCAGGTGGGTTGTCACCACTGGCGGAGGAAGAGGAGTTTGGGGGAAGCACACCGCCCCCGGCAGCGCGATCCCGGTAGGGTGCCATCACGGCTGCCCCCCTGCCTGCACTGGGCGCCCTGCCCCTGCCCCACCCCCAGGATGCGCGCCACGCCCCCAGGACGCGCGCCAGCCCTGCCTCTGCCTGCTCTCCGTCCCCCAGTGCAGGAGCATGAAGCTCTGCCACTGGTTGTCACACACACCTGCCAATGTTGGCCTGCAGGAATGGGGACAGAGAATTATCTGGCCTGCTGGGCTAAGAAGTCCCAGGTGGGTGCTGCAGCTCACAATGGGTGGGGAGTGTCTGACTCAATCAGAAGGCAGAATCTTCTCCCCAGGACATTCCTGTGCTTAAAACAGAAGCCTGGACATGCTGGACCTTTCGCTAGTGCCTGTCAGCTGTCTAAGATCAGCAGGGGACCCATACGGGCTGCAGCACAACATGTGCCTTGGATTTGCAGGGGGTAGAGAAATTCTGAAACATTGCCAGGTCTCAAAATTAGAACCACAGGAAAAAGGGGGTGGGCGGGGGATCTTCAAGGTTTAGATTCCCAGCTGTAGACAGCAGGGGTGCCAACTTGAATAAAATATGGGGGGGGAGCTAGGCCCCATCCATATAATTGATATCGTGATGAGGTGTATGCACACAGCTCCATATTTCGCAATCAAATCTTACCTGTCAGTCCCCAACTTTTCCATGGGCTTCTTCTTCACAGCCCTCAATTCTTAATAAAAAAAGTAACCAGTATTCTGTACCTTTCTGTAGGTAAAGGTAAAAGGACCTTTACTGGCCGAGGGAGCCGGCATACAGCTTCCGGGTCATGTGGCCAGCACTAAGCTACTTCTGGAGAACCAGAGCAGTGCATGGAAATGCCATTTACCTTACCGCCGGAGCGGTACCTATTTATCTACTTGCACTTTGTCGGTACCTATTTATCTACTTGCACTTTGACATGCTTTTGAACTGCTAGGTTGGCAGGAGCAATGGGAGCTCACCCCATCGCGGGGATTCGAACCGCCGACCTTCTGATCGGCAAGTCCTAGGCTCTGTGGTTTAACCCACAGCGCCACCTGCATCCCCCTTTCTGTAAGCTATGCTAAATCCATCAAAAGCCCCATGCATCAAAGTACCCACAACCCCTTGCATGTAGAATCATAGAATTGTAGGTGTTTAATTAATTTCCTCTCCAAAAAAGAGACAGGGGGCTGTAGCTTAATGGTAAAAAAGGTAAAGGTAAAGGACCCCTGGATGGTTAAGTCCAGTCTTAGGCGACTATGGGGTTGCGGCGCTCATCTCGCTTTCAAGTCAAGGGAGCTGGCGTTTTTCCATAGACAGCTTTTCAGGCCATGTCCATGAGTAAATTGCTTCTGGCGCAACAGAACACTGGGATGGAAGCCAGAGTGCACAGAAATGCAATTTACCTTCCTGTCGCAACAGTACCTATTTATCTACTCACACTGGTATGCTTTTGAACTGCTAGGTTGTCAGCAACAGGGACAGAACAATGGGAGATCAACCCATCATGAGGATTCGAACCACCGACCTTCCAATCAGCAAGCCCAAGGGGCTCAGTGGTTTAGACCACAGCGCCACCTGCTCCCTCGGGCTTATTCACACATGTCTGAAGTAACTTTCACCGAATGCAGTGGGATGGACTTCTCAGTAAACATGGATTGGATTGCACGAGTCAACCGGACAACAAGACCTGACCAGAACACTATTTTCACTTGAACACCTGTCACTCTTTTACTTCCCCTCCTTTCCATCTGGGTCTGTAAGTCTTCAGCAGCCAGTGCCGGAGGATGAAGCTCCACCACTGCTGAATGGTTTAGTTTATATGAAACATGCAGGGATTTATGCTATGCAAAATGAACCATGGAAAGAAAAAAAGGGAAGTCATTGATCTTTTATAATTCTAAGACAGTGGTTCCCAACCTTTTTAGGGGCTTGCCTCACCTAAGCATTTCTAAAATCCTGATCTCCCCCACATATAATTCTTATTATTCAAAAAGTGAACTCCTATTCACATGGAGGAAGCCTAAAAGAACATTAACTTGGTCCAAACAAGCTTCCGAAATGCCCCCCCCCTAAAAATCAAATTGCCCCCTGTGGTTGTAAGAGGTGTGGGTGTCTCGATTTTAACTGTTCAAACAGACAAGAAGGGTATTTATCTGGACCAAGGAACAACTATGCAAACATTCAGAAATACAAACATTTCCTGACTGGCCACTGCCCCCCACCCCACAGAGACTTACCGAGCTTGCACTCGCCGTCGTGCGCCTTCCGGACGCGCTCCCGGCCGCTGTGCAGGGCGCGCCAGCTGTGCAGGTGGAGGGCGCACACGCTGCTGTAAGAGCGGCCGTCGGAGCCGCAGACGGCGCCGTCCTCCTTGCAGACGCAGCGCCCGGTGCCTTCTTCCTGCTCCTGCTCCTCTTCCTCGGCGGCGGGAGGCTCGGCTTGGCGCTGGCTAACGCACACCAGCCCCGGGCCGCAGCGAGCGCCCCGAGCCCCTCCGCACCGCTCGCCCTCGGCGCTCAGGCACCGCTCGCAGCAGCCGCACTCGTCCCGCGCCGTCAGCTCGGGCGCCGCGCACCGCGCCGTCTCGCACAGCTCGCGCCGGCAGGGAGCGCACGCCGCCGTCTCCGCCGCGCTCCTCGACGCCAGGCACAACCAGAGGGCCAAGAGCGGCAGCAGCAGCAGCAGCCGCGGCGGTAGCGTTGAGCCCCAGACGGCGGGCATCATGGCGAGCTGGGCAGGCAGACCAGGCGGGCGACGGCAGCTCAGGAAGGAGCCGTCTAAAGGGGCGCAGCGTCGACGGCAGAGTCAGGGGAGGTGGGTGGGGATGGCGAGAGATACGCCCCCTAGAACGACCACGCCTCCACACTAGGGCGCCTCAGCGCGCGAGCTGACTGCGACCTTCCTGCGTGCGATTCCTTAGCTCCAGTTTTGAACTCAGCGGAGCCCGACTGTCAGCACCTCGAGGCTCAGGATCAGGCGCCAGCACTGGTTCTGGAGAGAGAAGAAAAGCCAAGCGGGGAGTGTCGAGAGCAGAAGCGGATGATGCGCCCTTGTGCGTAATTATCCTTTCTTCGCCTGCCTTTTCTGCTGGCCAGATCACCTCCGCGCCAGTAGCTAGAGTCTAGATCCCCACTCGCCAGCTGCGCTACGGGGTTTGTTTGTGCGTGTTTTGTTCTAGCCACGAAACAGTGTGCTGCTTCAGCTCCTATCTGCTTCGCTTTGCGGGTTTTGCACGGTGTTTTAAAAACATTATCAGGGATTGACCACATGCAAAGACCTACGGAGGCTTCCTTGTGCTATTAGCGAAGAGGTATAGCGCCCCCCTTGCACCCTTGGCAAGGAGCAACTGGCGTAGCGTGCTGGGTGCTGGGGAGTCCTTGCCCCGGGCGCACAGAGATGAAGAGCAGCACCCTCTGCGCCCTGCCTGGGAGACGAGGGCTGGGCGAGCTGAGGGTGAAGAGTTCCCTCTGCGCCTCTCCCACCCAGCGCTTGAGCGCCCGCCCGTCGGCAAGAGCGCTTGTCAAGGCGCAGCGGGTGCTCCGCCGCTGCAAGGAGCATCATACCCTCCAACATTTCGCCAATGAAAATAGGGATAATAATAGTAATAATAATTCCCCACCCATCTGACTGGGCTGTCCCAACCACTCTGGGCAGCTTCCAATATATATATAATGCACAATAAAACATCGCACTTTTTTAAAATTAAAAAAAAAACACTTCCCTATGCAGGGCTGCTTTCAGATGTCTTCTAAAAGTTGTATTGTACTCCATACCTTCCAATATTTCTCTGATTAAAATAGGGACGTCCTAAAGGAAAGTAGGACATTCTGGGATCAAATCAGAAACCAGGATGGCTTCTGTAAGTCCGGGACTGCTCCTGGAAAATAGGGACACTTGGAGAGTCTGGAACTGTATCGTCATCCCCCTCTCTTGCACCATTGGAGCCCTGCTGGGTGCTTCGCTCATACTTCTAATACTGTAGTACCTGGCACTATTGGCCCAGCCCACGCCAGGGATGGGATTCTTCTGCCAAGATGCCCAGAGGAGCATGCACATCTTGCCCAGCAGCCTAGACCAGCAAAGGAGCAGCCAGGGTGGGGTGGGGTGGGGTGGGCACAGAAAATAGCAAATGCAAAAGCACCTGAAGTTACAGTTTCAAATTAGGTCATTCGCTTTATTAAATGAGATGAAGATAGATGTGATCCAGCTTTATTCAGGCCATTTTGGACTGGAGTCCTGTTCTAGCTAGGTTTATAATATGTGCTATTTTTTGCTCATGTGCCAAACCCAGCCATCGTTTCGCAAGGTGAGGCTGCCCAATCCAGCTACGCTCCTCAGTGCATTAATTTGCAGAGTGTCTTTGCTTAATCCCTGCTCAGTAGCAAGGGATGGTTTATTCAGGCGGCTTTCAGAACTGCATTGTACAGAGCATAATAGCAAGCTGATTCCCACAGCATTACTGCTCGACTGGGATTAGCATTTTTCAGCCTGGCGCTTTTAATGGGATGGGGATATTGTGCTCTGTCTCAACACTTGGCTAAACAGGCTGGCCTCCACCCCAGTCAAAGCAACACACAAGCTTTGATGAGTGTGAAAATGGCTCTGTAAGTTGTCTGTCTAGAAACCGAACAGTGGAAAGTTGAATTGCCAGACTCTTGACTGCAACAACATTAGCTCTGGGGGCATCTTAAGCAGAAACAGGTTTGTGTGGGGTGGCAGTGTCCCCCAAAGTCATTGGAAGAGGCATGAGTCAGGAGCCATGAGATTTGTGGCATGAGATTTACATACCATCCTTCATCATAAGCTATCAGGGTGGTTCACAAAATAAAATACAGTGGTACCTCAGTTTTCGTTCCGCAAGTCTGTTCGAGTTCCAAAACATTCGAAAACAAAAAACTGAAAGTGGAAGCCTCAATACAGAAAACTCAAAATGCATGCCACATTTCCTGTTCGACTTCTGAGGTGTGTTCGAAAACTGAAGCACTTACTTCCGGGTTTTCAGCATTCAAGTTGTGAAACGTTCGACTACAGAGGTGTTCGAAAACTGAGGTACCACTGTACAGGATTAAAAACAAGTAAATAATTAAATACAAGCCAGTGAAACAATAACCGCCCCCCCCCCGCCTACTAAATGTGGCTGTGGGAACGGAAAGTTTATTGTTTCACTAGTTTGTTTTTAATTTTTACTTGTTTTTATTGTGTAATTTTTTTGTGAACCACCCTGAAACCAAAGGCCTGGTTGAATAGGAACATTTTTGCCTGGCACCTAAAAATATAAAATGACATAGCCAGGTGAATCTCCCTGGGGAGAGCATTCCACAAGCCACTGCAGAGAAGGCCTGTTCTCGTGTTGCCACCCTCCAGACCTCCTATGGAGGAGGCACATGAAGAAGGACCTCAGATAATGAACACGGATGCTGGGATGGTTTATTGACAGAATTATTGGTGGGGCGGGGGGGAGTAGATCCTCATATTGACACCCACAATATCTATCCCTGACACCTAATTTTAGCCCAATCATGCGCTTCATTACCTCTTAAAAAACAGGAACTAAGAGGGCCAGTGCCAGATTTATGTATAGGCTAAGTAGGCTGAAGCCTAGGGCCTCTAAATCTAGGGGGCCTCGCCAGCCTGCTCGCTTCCCAGTGGGCAGTCTCCCCTCTCCCAAAATTGCAAACCCAAGACTTCATGTGTGGACGGGGCAACTTGGGCCTCTAAATCTAGGGGGCCTCGCCAGCCGGCCCTTTCCCCAGTGCCGCAGTCTCCTCTCTCCCAAAATTGCAAACCCAATACGTCATGCGAGGGCAGGGCAACTCAGGCCCAGAAACTATGAGACTCAGGGCTAGCCAGTGGGGCCCAATTGGAAGCAGTAGGGTGCAACTTGAATTTTTTTTGTAGGGCCCCTGTTCACAGCCAAAGTCTGCAAAATCTTATAGATATAAATAAAATCCATCTAGGACTTCCAGTTCAGCGCCAGCGTCGATCGGCGGGGTTTTGTCTCGTTCCGAGACAGCCTGCCTTCGCTAGAGGGGGGGAGGGCAGCGGGAGCAACGCTGCGCCCCATAGAACCTCGGGTCGAGCGTCCCGGGGGCGAATTGCTCAGCGGAGCCCCAAATCCGGACTCCCCAGACCCCCTGGCAGCGCTAGTAAGTGCACCGGGGCGAGAAGGATCGAAGTCGCGGGGGCCATTTTGAGCGCCATCGTTGCTCTAGCGAAGGGAAGCTCCGAGCCGGAGACGGGGAGCGCTGGATTCTTCCAAAGAAGAAATTAAAGAATTGGACTGTAAGTAATTCGGCTATATAATTTTAAATTTCAATTCGGAACTGGGAGAGAGAGAGAGAAAAAAAACGGAAGCCATCTCCTCCCGCCGGTGGTTTGAAGAAACAGTAAAGCAAATTCCCTAACCGGGGGTAAAAAAGACTTTTTAATAAGGAAAACCTCAAAGACGAAAGAGTACCCCCCCTGGAAGCAGGGTGAAAGGGGGAGCGGATTATACAAAAAGTAAAAATCCCCTGCAAAGAAATTGAAAAAACCCTATTACTCCCTGGAGACTGGCAGCCCATTTGCCCCAGCGAGAGGATTGAGATTATAAAGAATAAGAAAGTTGGATTTTATTATAGACATTTTAACATCATTTGGAATTTTATATGCAAAAGACAGCCAGTTGGCTTTAAAAGTGGATGAGAAAAACAACAGTAACTATTTCCCACCATGCAAGATAAGCGGTGACCTTGACAGGACTGAACGATGCCAGCAAAAAGATATTCCCCTGAGTTCCAAAAGACTGTTCTGGAACTCTTGAAGTGTTTAAAGAGTGACATTATTGAAGAGTATATACAATCACAAGATTTAACGCAGCATACTCAGGTGGTGGACTGTGAAAAGGACCTTGGAGAGGACCCTGCAGATGAGGAATATACGGACTTTGAACAGAATGAGAATAACAAAGACAATGCTCGAGAAAATAGTGACAAAAACTGTGAGATTATAATACAAAATGATGCCCACCACGACAGAGAAGAAGATTCTTTACTGCAAAACAACAAGAGGATTGTCCTCCTTCTTCGAAGGGGACGACAGGAGTTGGTAGAACTTCAGATTTACCACAAGAGAAAGGAAAAAGGCAATCAAAGAAGAATTGAAACTCAGGGGGGGGGGGGTTTTCAATGAGGCTTGGAAGATGAAATATGGGAAAAAAGGGGTGGGATGAAGAGAGAATGTAAATGAGATTGTTAAGATGGTTTAACAGGTTTGAAACAGGACTGTGAACTGGATTTCGCTGGAAGGATGGGGTGTTAGTTAACAGGGAGGGCAGGGCAGTTGGAGAACAATTATAATATAAATTAGAATTGAGATATGAAACAAAGATCTAAAAGTTAAAGAAAAGTCTAGTGAGGGGCAAAATAGGTTAGGGTAGAAAAAGAATTGGTGATAATATTAGAGTAAGATATTTTATGAAAGTGATAAAAGTGAATTTTAGAAGTTGTATGATAAATTGAAAGGAATTATCATTATTTCAAATAAGGTTAGTATAATTGGTAAAGATGATTGGAGATATGGAGAAATGAAACTGTTAAGATGATTTAAAATAATGAAAATCGGAGAAGGGAGAGATTGGGGAAGTCCCCTAAAAATAATGTTTTGGACAATGAAAAATTATGTATTTTTTCTTTTCTTTTTTTCATGTTTTTCTTGGTTTTTTCTTTTTTTCTTTTCTCTTTTTGTGGGTTTTGGGGTGGGGGGCTAGGGATTCTATTTTCTAATTTTTTCTCTTTATTTTTTCATATATGATAAGTATATGGAATGTTGGCTGGGCGGACACCCGGCTCTGTCTTCCCCTGTTACTCTGGGGCCCACCGGTGGCAGGGGTGGGCGTTGGGGAGGGGAGGAGGGGTAGGGGAGAAACCCAGCCACTTAAAATGAACCACCTTCGACTATTTGCTCAGCATGGGTCTTTCTTGTGGCAGGAGGGGACTCATGGGGGGGGGAATGGAAGAAGGTGTGAAATTACGATTGTTTATTTCTCTGTATTTTCTTTCTTTATTATAAAATCAATAAAATTATATTTAAAAAAATCCATCTAGATTGCCCTGGTGCAATCTTAGGAGCAGCACGCGGGGCCCAATTTGGCCCAGTTGCTCCAATTGCCTTAAGGTCAGCCCTGATGAGACTGTTCAGGGGTTGGACTGACAAGCCCTGCACCTTCTTGGTCCCTGGTGTCACCATTCAGAGTACAGACTCAAGGACTTGTTATGGAAATAAAGGGGGGGCACTTACTGGAAATCAGTTTTGTCACCTCCCCCCTCCCAAACCCCGAGACAATGAGCCCAGCCACCTTTTATTCACAGTCACATAAGCACTACACTACAGCATGGCTATAAACTTCATGTTCAACCGCTGAAATATACACCCAATATGTAGCAATGGAGATTTGTGTTACTGCTTTATGAATGAACACTGTGTTTTATGAATGGACTCTGTATTTTGTGAATTACCTAAGAGCCACCAACTTCCATGCATGTGACGTGTAATTATTTCCCCAAAGAGTTACATGATAACTAATCAGAGGCAGCTACAGTTGCAAATGACAACAAAATATCTGTGAAAGGAAGAGGAGCAGGATTGCTCATGTGTGTTGCAGGTAGAAATACTGTTTGTAATGAATTGAGAGCAGTAGTTTACTTGCTCAAATTAACAAATAAGAATGTTTTGATAATTTAAATTCTTGATTAAAATTGATTACCTAATTGAGAAGGGGATTGTAACAAAAACACTGGGTCCTAATTTGAATAGTAGAGTGCCTGGTATCTGGTGGGCAATCCCATCCTTTATTTCCACACTGTGGCTGCAGACCAAATCACCCGTCAGGAGAGTTATGAGATTCAGGTGAGGGTCAGATGCCTTGTCAATCCCGAGCAGGTTCATAAGAGGATGACCAACCACCTTCTCCCTGGCCAGCCTTCTTCATAAAGGATCACTTTGGGATGTTCTGAAAAACTGACCAGATGATACCCAGCCAAAGATTATGTAATCTAGGTCTCTGTGTGGGGAAAAAAACCCTGCAGACACGGCAGTTATGAATTGGGGGCTAGAACAGAACTAGATAGACACATAACCCTTGTGGATTCTGCCACCTGAGGCAGTTGCTTCACCTTGCCTCATGAGTGGACCGGCTTGGTAGGAGCATCTTGCTATGGAACTCTGCTGGTGAGATCAGTAGATTTGCTTTGTTGGAGTTTTTGTAGGTTGTGCCTCCACCTGTGTTGCACCTATATATTTATAAATAAACATGACATACAGTGGAACCTCGGTTTATGAACACCTCGGTTTATGAATTTTCGGTTTATGAACGCTGTGGACCCATCTGGAACGGATTAATTCATTTTCCATTACTTTCAATGGGAAAGTTTGCTTCAGTTTATGAACGCTTCAGTTTATGAACAGACTTCCGGAACCAATTACACCCATGCTTCAGTTTATGAACGCTTCAGTTTAAGTACTCCGTGGACCCGTCTGGAACGGATTAATCCACTTTCCATTACTTTCAATGGGAAAGTTTGCTTCAATTTATGAACGCTTACTCCACGGACCGTCTGGAACGGATTAATTCACTTTCCATTACTTTCAATGGGAAAGTTCGCTTCAGTTTATGAACGCTTCAGTTTATGAACAGACTTCCGGAACCAATTGTGTTCATAAACCGAGGTACCACTGTATTACAAAATGCCTTAAGCTTCCAATGCTTGCTTCCAAAGAGAACCAAATATGGGCACTAAACTCACTGCTCAGACAAGTAGGATGCACATCACGATATCAAATAACTGAGCAGAACTAAAAAACTTCTAACAGGAATGAACAGCTATTTCCCTAGGGAGTTACTCAGTCTAAGGGGGCTGGAAGGAGCTGCTTCCCAGGAAAGAGGTTGCAACCCCCCCCCCCGAGGTTATTAATTTTCCTTATCTTTCTGTTTCAGACATCACTTCTGCCTGTGCCATCAAAGCAGTTCAGGAGAAAGTCGACAGGCTCAAGAGGTATAGAAAATAGTGATAGAAAAATAACATTGTTTTTGACTGGTGCCTTGCATAGAAATTTTGCACCTTGTGAAAGCTGAAATGGTCTTCACTTCCACATTACTGAAAACCCAATTGCTTGTTGCATTCCTCCACTCCGTAGTTTATGATTTGAATTGATGCAGTTTTTGTAAAGTGTGGAGCTCAGTTTATGCAACACTCACTGCGTTGATTGCCTTGGGAGAAGATGTGGGGATATTGTTCATTCTGAAAAGCTCTTTGCCCTCACTCGACCCCAGGGCAAATAAGGACACACAAGAGGTCACTGTGCAGACTAGAATGAGGAAAGTTACAGTCAGTTGCCTGTGGAATGAGCACCATCTACCGGGCAATATCAATCCAGCCTTCCTAGCTTCGTGCATGCCTATTTATATGGATTGGTTTTGTAACGGTCTGATAAAATTGTTTTATTGTCTGGTGCTTATATTTCATCTCTTTATATTTATTTGCTTTAAGCTTCCTTAGGCAAGGGGGCTGTTGGCTGAAAGGCATTATATGAATGTAAGCCTAAGAAATAAGGTTGCAAAATATACTTATAGGGTTGCATCCAGTTGTGGCATGCTCAGGATAGAGCCACTGAAATTAGTCCTGGCTAAGTATGGAGACAACCAGTGAAATCAATGCATGCATAAAATGAACTTACAGGAAAGAGCTTGAGCACAGCACTCAGGCACAGAGAGTTCACTTAATTTTTTATTTATAAAAAAATACTTTCCAGATATATACATTTCACTGATTTTACAATCATTTTGACATTTCAAAATGCGGTTCCTTAAATTTATTTTTAATATCTTCTGCATATCCAAATTAACTTATCTTACTCATTTATTTATCTTCTTTAAATATATACTCTTATGTACCGTATTTTTCGCTCCATAGGATGCGCGTGACCATAGGACCTTATTTTTAGAGGGGCAAAACCAGGGAAATTCCCCCCCCCCGGTTTCCCTCCTCTAAAAGGCTGGGAGGGGGGGAGCTGGAGGGGGAGCGGAGGAGACAGTGGCGGCAGAGGGACCAGGCTAGTGACGGGGGCGGGGGAGGAAGGGGCAGCCTGGTAGCAATGCTACCGGGCTTCTCCTGCCTCCCCCACCCCTGCCGACACCGGCGAAAAGGGGGGGGGGAAGAAAGGGGAATCCCCATAGCGATGCTTCACGGAGCAGGGAAGGAGCAGCTGCTGCCCGCTCCTCCTTCCCTGCTCCGTGTCAAACATCTCCCCCCCCGCCGCCGCTTATAAAAGCAGGCTTTTGCAAGCGGCAGCGGCAGTGGGCAGCAGAGGAGATGCTTCACAGATGCTCCCCTGCTCCCCGTTGAAAGTCTCCTCCCCCTCCCTGCCGCTCGTAAAAGCAGACTTTTGCAAGTGGCGGCAGCAGCGGGGGGAGATGCTTCACAGAGCAGGGGAGGAGGGCGGGCAGTGGCTGAGGCAGAAGGACGAGAGGGGAGAAAGGGCATTCTCGCCAGTTGTCCTTGTCCCTCCGTGCCGCTGCTGCCTGCCTCTCACAAGAGCAGGCATTGGGAGAGGTGCAGCACCCCAATGCTTGCTCTTGCCAGCGGAGGAGGCGGTGACTTCGCTCCATAGGACGCACAGGGATTTCCCCTTCCTGTTTAGGAGGGAAAAAGTGCATCCTATGGAGTGAAAAATACGGTAGCTGCAGGTTATTACAATAATCCTGCCAATGTTTGTTTGTTTTTTAAAAAATCTCTTTACAATTTATCTGTAAATATTCGATAAACCATTTCCATTCTTTTGTAAAAAGTTTGTTATCTTGATTTCTTACTCTTCTTGTAAGTTTTGCCATTTCTGCATATTCCACAAGTTTTTGTATCTATTCTTCCTTTGCTGGGACGACTTATTTCCATTTTGGGGCAAGTAACATTCTTGCCGCTGTAGTTGCATGCATGAATAAATTTCTATACAATTTAGGTTGTTCTATCCCTATAATTCCCAAGAGAAAGGCTTCTGGTCCCCCCCCCAAAAAAAAACCTTATTTTAAACATCCTTTTCATTTCATTGTACTGTATATCTCTTCTTCAGGCACCTAAGGATATGTAATGAGGGCACCAGGCAAGTCTCCATGAGGAGAGCATTCCACAAATGGGGAGCCACCACAGAAAAGGCCTGCTCTCATGTTGCCACCCTCAGGAAGTCTTGTGGAGGAGGTACATGAAGAAGGGCCTCAGATGATGATTGCAGTTGTGGTTCTAGGACTTTATAGGTCAAAACTAGCCCTTTGAATTGGGCACAGAAAGTGTGACATCAGACTCATGCGATGGGCTTGTATGAAGCTGGCCAAATTTTGAGATGAAGTGCTTAATGAATTTACTGGAAGAAGGGCAGATAAATGCCTAGGATGGGCTTTGTTCAATCTAGTGTGTGTGTGTTTGTGTGTGTCTGTAAATGCAGATGTGTGCTGTACTATTTGTGGCAAGACTTATGGTAACTAAGTATTGGAAATATATGGAAGGAACTTCCCTGATGAATTGGTGTAATAAGGTCTTGAAATTGGCACTTGCTGAGAAAAGCACAATAAACTTAGAATGGCACAAGGTATAAAACAAAAGGACTCCTTTACGGTAGAGCGGTACGGTTTTATAATGCATACAGCGAAGAATGATTATAAAGGACTTCATAAAAGCAGTTTTGGTTGGTTTGACTACTTTTTGTCTTATGTTTTGTGGACCTTGTGAATTTGTATATATGATGGAGACAGGAATGGACTTCAGATCTGAATGCATACTATATTTCTCAGGGAGAAATCTATTAATATATATATATATGCCATAAATGTATGGTGTGTGTACACAGTCTCTTTCTTTCATTCACATTTGTGCTCTCGCACTATGCACACATGTCAGGCTTCGGGGAAATCGGATCCCTCCCCTGGTGGCAGTAAGTAAGCAGATCAAACGAAAGGAGCGTTCTTACCAGATAAGTTATTTAATAATCACAGCGAGAGAAAAAGGAATGCATATCTCTCTAGAAATGGTGTTGCTCCCACTAAAGGCCCACCCCCTCTGTCCCCATTAATGTATATCACTTCTGTGTTGGGTAATCTGAGCTGGTTGCCGCTGTGCTTTCTGTTCTGTCACTCTCAAAGCCCGTCTAGTCTTGGGTGAAGGGGGGGGGGGTCAGGAACGCTCTACAAGTACGCTGAATCTGCCAGCTGTCTCTCCTGGTGTTTCCTCTTCTAGCTGTTCCTCACCCAGTATTTCCCAGCTATTCCCCTCTGGACTATGCCCCTCTGCACACCACTGTTCTAAATCAATACGGTCATCCTGTCCTTGGGAAGGTTCAGGAAAAGGTGTGTGTGTGCTCCCACCATTCCTCCGCAGTCTAGCCCCTGACAACACAGTAATACACACACAACACACATGCTTACTAAACAAATAAGCAGATCTCTCTCTCTCTCTCTCTCTCTCTCTCTCTCTCTCTCTCTCTCTCTCTCTCTCTCTCTCTCTCTCTCCACACACACACACACGCTTCTTCCATGCTTTGTAGGCATGGGTCTGAGCAGTTTTGCCTTTATGCCACTGCTTTCCACTACTAAATCAGAACAAACAGCAATCTGCAGAAAACCCAATTGCAGTTTGTTCCAGTTCAGCAATAAAGATAGGGTTTCCCTGGGGGACAGTGGTAGGGCAAAGGGAAGTGTGGATAAGCCCCTTCCCCCCAGTACATAGATATTGGAAAAACAACAACAACACAGCACTCTCTTCATCCTCACTGTGATGGGAAGGAGACAGTGGCGTAGCACAGGGACAGTTGCTCCGGATGCTAAATTCTTATGGGTGCAAAATTTCAACATGCGGTGCTGCCTCAATACAGCTGTGCACTTCCGTTATTGGGCTCCATTGAAAATGCCTTCTCCATGCAAACCAGGAAGTGACCTCTCCATACAAAGGAATGACTCTTCTTTTCTTATCTCTGCAGCCGCAGTCTCCTAGATGACGCGGATCAACACTGTTCGGCAGTTGAATACGCATGTGTACTCTGTCTGTTTCCCTTGAATAAAAACCCCAAACAAACCAGTACAGTGGTACCTCGGGTTCCAAACGCTTCGGGTTACGCATTTTCAGGTTGCAGACCGTGGGAAACCCGGAAGTACCGGGAAGCATTACTTCCGGGTTTTGCTGCTCGTGCATGCACAGAAGTGCTAAATCGCGCTTCGCACATGCGCAGAAGCACCAAATTGCGTTGTGCGCATGCACAGATGCGGCGCTGCGGGTTATGAATGCTGCGGGTTGCGGACGTGCCTCCGTCACGGATTACGGTATGTCCGCAATCTGAGGTTCCACTGTACTTGAAGGTAGAGCCTAGAATACGTCTGGCTGTCCAGGCAGGTAGAGCCCAGCAACAGCCAGGCAGTTTCTGCCTGATCTGGATGTTCATGGAACAGTTCATTCATCTAGGTTTTCACCCAAGATAATGACAAACAGGGTTTGGAATGCCTCAAGGATTGCCTCTTTCAGTATGAACCTACCTGAACGCTGAGATCCTCTTCTGAGACCCTTCTTTGTGTGCCTCCTCCACGAGCGGAGAATGGGCCTTTTCTGCAGTGGCTCCTCATTTGTGGAATGCTCTCCCCAGGGAGCTTTGGCTGGTGTCTTCATTATACACCTTTAGGTGCCAGGCAAAAACATTCCTCTTTAACCAAGCCTTTGGCTGATTGACATCCAATGTCACTTTAAAATGTGTTGGGTTGTTTTTCTTTTTCTTTTTGTTATGTATTTTGTGTTTTCATACTGTGATTTTATGTTGTAACTGCCCTGAGACCTGTGGCTATAGGGTGGTTTACAAGTCAACAACAACAACAGTGTTTGTGTTGCAGCTCTTTTAGAAATGCAATCAGATTCATTGCAAGACTAAACATTCTATTGAACATGATTCAGTTCAACAACAGCAGGAGGCTATTGTGCATTAAATAAATACTGTATAAATTGTTAGAGAAGAGCCTTCAACAACATATGATGGATCACTCAGATAGTGATCCTCTCTCTGTTGAGTATGAGAGAGTGTCCCTCTCAATTCATCTGAGAAAAGCTATAACCAAGTAGCCACCAGAGGACAGTATATGCCAAGTTATCACCAGCAGTGGCTAACCCCCCCCCCCCCCCAACAAAAAGGAATCTAATTTAGAATCTCCTCAGGATGCTTCCTGGCAGAAATGTTTAATGGAAATGTTTATTACACAAGTTACTCTACCTTATCTTCATGAATTAGGTGGAATGGAAACTGTACTGATGAGAGATCCTTTATTGAGGGTCAAACTAGATGTTAAGTGGAGAGATGGAACCGGAAATTTGGGGTAAAAAATGTAAATGTAAAATGTATGTGTGTTGTGGTTTTGGAAGGAAGAAACACAGAGTGGGGGAAGATGTGTCTCTCCTGTCTCCCAAGTAAAGTCCCTGACTTTGTGTTGGGAGAAAAGCAGCTGGAAGAAGGGAGGGAAGGGGCATGTGGGTTAAGCACTCACATTTCTTTTCACCAAACTGCACCATCACCCACAACATTTTGATATTTGGCCTCTGCCAAATCGAAGAGACAATGGGGTGCACCTCCCAGGGTGAAGTCAAACTGCTGCACTAGCAGCACCAAAGTGACCTCTCTGGCCGGGCACCAGACGGGTGTATGTGCATGGAGGTCCTGGACTGCCCAGATGACAAGACTCTGCTCTCGGTCTCGCTGATGTCTTCCAAAAGACAGCAGAGCAATACGTTTGGCCCCAGCTTGGTTGCAGGAGTTGCTGGAAGGAGACAAACAGGGATGCAGGTGGCGCTGTGGTCTAAACCACAGAAGAAGAAGAAGAAGAAGAAGAAGAAGAAGAAGAAGAAGAAGAAGAAGAAGAAGAAGAAGAGGAGGAGGAGTTTGGATTTGATATCCTGCTTTACCAGTATCACTTCCCTAAGGAGTCTCAAAGCGGCTAACATCCTCCTTTCCCTTCCTCCTCCACCACAAATGCTGAGTGAGGCTGAGAGACTTCAAAGAAGTGTGACTAGCCTAAGGTCACCCAGCAGCTGCATGTGGAAGAGCGGAGACGCGAATCCGGTTCACCAGATTACGAGTCTACTGCTCTTAACCACTACACCACACTGGCTCTCCACACTGAGCCTCTTGGGCTTGTCAATCAGAAGATCAGCAGTTCGAATTTGCCCCGTTTCTTTGTCCCAGCTCCTGCCAACCTAACAGTTCAAAAACATGCCCGTGCAAGTAGATAAATAGGTACCACTTTGGCAGGAAGGTAAAAGGCATTTCCGTGCGCTCTGGTTTCCATCACGGTGTCCCATTGCGGCAGAAGCAGTTTAGTCATGCTGGCCACATGACCCGGGAAGCTGTCTGTGGACAAACACCGGCTCCCTTGGCCTGAAAGCGAGATGAGCACTGCAACCCCATAGTCGCCTTTGACTGGACTTAACCGTCCAGGGGTCCTTTACATTTTTTTTTACAAGGTGCCATCCAACCCTTAGAAACTTCCCTCTGGATTGGTGTAGGGTTTACACCATAGCCTTTTCTTCTCCTGAAGTTATCCTGTAAGGCAGCAGAGGCTTAGGAACAGAGCTTTCCTTCTCCTAGATGGGCTACCTTCCCAGGTGGACGAGCCCCAAATGCCCCTCACTACTCTCTAGAGCACATTGAGAAACCACCTTCTTGACCATTGGTCCCACTGCTGGTCTCATCCACATAATCTGCCCTAACTCACAGAAAGTTTGAGACCCATTGTCTACCCTCACCTGCTTTAGCCGGCCACATTAGCATATAATGCACAATGTGGATGTACATTTTGTGCATATACAAAAAACTCGCTTATGCACACACCATTCCATGTGTTAGGAAAGCATTACTGGGGTCTTCAGTCAGGTTCTGGTAAAAGGTCATTTTATCAATTTCATTGAGGAGTCATAATTTGCCATATACTTTTTGGTTACTTGATTGGCCACATTGCACGATAGATAGAAGGCCAGCTCTTTAAACAGACTGGAGGCTGTGACTACCTCTCTAATTTGATTCTATCTCACTGGTTTAGCCAGCTCTGTAATAATCATGGATCTATTTCGAGTTTCCCTTTGCAGAAACCCATTTGGGATTCAGGTCCACATATTTTTTTATCGATTTCAACTCCCGTGCAAGCAAGTGCCTTATTCTAATCTCCTCATTTTGAGCAGCATTACCTGCTAGATTTGCTACTTTATAAACTCGGTCTCCTCTCGAAGTTTCAGAGGCCTAATTTGAGAGCTTCCCAAGTTTGCAATGACAGAAAGGAGCAACTGTACTCTCAAATCTCTTACACACATCATCATAAAGCCTGAATTTATGTGTCATCTAATGAAATATTTTCCATTCTGCTCGACTTTACTGCTTCATTACGGGCAGGACTTCCCTATCCATCACCCACCTAAGACCGCGGCAGTGATATTCGGCTATTGATTTTCCTCCTCCAGGGATCACAGGGAGAACTTTGTGTGGGTTTTTAAAAGAAGCCACAGTGTAATAATCCCGAGAGAATGATTCATGTCTACTCAAAAGTAATTCCCACCGAGTTCAATAATAATTACTCCAAGGTAGGTATACGTATG
Source organism: Zootoca vivipara (assembly GCF_963506605.1). Taxonomy (NCBI): domain Eukaryota; kingdom Metazoa; phylum Chordata; class Lepidosauria; order Squamata; family Lacertidae; genus Zootoca; species Zootoca vivipara. Next base: position 23,362,539 of record NC_083291.1, on the reverse strand, counting down.
AGTGCAGTCCAACCATTGTTCTGGCAACCGCACATCAAGACAGAACTGGGATTTGGTGAAAAGGAAGTACAATGATACTTTGGTTCTCAAACAACTTGGTTCCCAAACGCTGAAAACCCGGAAGTAAGTTTTCCGGTTTTCAAATGTTTTTCAGAAGCCGAACGTCTGATGCAGCTGTCAGCTATTGTTTCCGGGGCGCCTGAACCAATCAGAAGCTGCACCTTGGTTTTTGAACATTTTGGAAGTCAACGGACTTTCAGAATGGATTAAGTTTGGCGCTTTTGTTTTTGAGGCTTTTTTTGGTTAATTTGCTTTTATGACTGTGTGGAACCCAGTTCAGCTACTGATTGATTGAATGTGTGGCTGCAGAAATGGATAAAAGCCCCCCATCCAAACAATGAGGTGCAGGTAAGGAAAAAAAATAATTTTAATTTTTATCATCTACAACACTGTCTTATTTATTTTATAGTACTGTACAGTACATTAATTATTGCTTTCATTTTATGGATCAATGGTCTCGATAGATAGTAGAATTCATGTTAAATTGCTGTTTTAGGGGTTGTTTTTAAAAGTTGCGAACGGATTAATCCATTTTGCATTACTTTCTATGGAAAAGCGCGCCTTGGTTTAAGAATGCTTTGGTTTTGGAACGGCCTTCCGGAACGGATGAAGTTTGAGAACCAAGGTAGCACTGTACATGGGCACCTTTAATCTTTCAAAGAATGCAGGTGCTTCGAGTTTAGGTGAATGCATTTAGAATCTTCCCTGCCACTGGGAGCGATATGCAATCACGAGCCCCAGTCTTGGTTCAGGGACAATGTCCTCTTAGGAGAGTCCTGATACCCTGTCGCCATCTCTCAGAATTGGGCTGATCTCAGAGCCCCATGACAAGATAGGTTGTGGTTGACAGGGTAACTGGAAAATGGAAGTGCATCAGGTATTGGCTGTCGATGCCTGAAAGACTCACCATCAATCATAATTTAAATATCTATGCCTTTGGCAGTCAATTAAAAGCACTCAAAAGTCTTAAACGACCCATCGGCTAATTGCAAGCTTAATTCTGAAAAATGAACCAATTGGTGATCATTAGGGTAGGATAATGTGACATGATGACATTCCTCCAAATTGTAGAGCCATGGAGAGAACATGCTAATAACCCCATGTGATCGTACGAAATATATGCGTGATAATTACTAATTGGAGGCATTGGTTGTCTATCAAGATCCTTGCCAAGCCGTTGCTTTTTCCTGGCACGAGGTCTTCCAGTATATCAGATGTCACTAGATGTAAATAAAAATTCGCTTTTGTAAATGCAGGGTCTACTTATATGTTTACCGCTCATTTATGCCTTCCCAGAGGCCAGCACAATTTGGATTCTAAGAGCTCTACTGCTTGCAAGGAAGTTAATTTATGCTTATGCAAATCGGTTTCCCTGGAATACAGCAATGACCAGAGGAATTACCGTAGTCCATATGACAGAAAAAGAACACACCAGACAAGGGACCAGCATGTTCTGCACAATGCTTTAGGGGGAAGCACCCAGGACAGCCTTCCCTAAACTGTGCTTTCCAGATGTTATAGACGATAACTCCCATCAGTCAGCATGGCCACTGGTCAGTGAGTTGTGGTCCCAAAACATCTGGAGGGTACCAGGTTTGAGGAGACTGATCTAAGGAGTGGGTTGTAACTGTCAAGAGGGTGTGTTGTTGTCCAGTTGACAACTCTGAGAACATGAGGACACAAGCAGCAGGAAATGAAGAAATGTCCAACAGGATCTGAGCGGTGGGCCCTGAGTTAGTAGGGGCTAAGCAAGAAAGCTGTTGCACTATCAACTGTCAGACAGAGGCGGGAGAAGGACTTTGACTCACATTCTTGTCTCAAATGCGGTTTCTTATACAGTGGTACCTTGGTTCTCGAACTTAATTTGTTCCGGGAGTCTGTTCAACTCCTGAAACTGTTCAAAAACAAAGGTACGGCTTCCGATTGGCTGCAGGAGCTTCCTGCACTCAATTGGAAGCCCCAGAAACCACGTTGAACATTCAGCTTCCAAAGAACGTTAGAAAACTGGAACATTTCTGGGTTTGTGGTGTTTAAGGGTGGGTGTGGAGGACTCCCTGGTCCTGAATGGGGTAACTGTGCCCCTGAAGGGCCAGGTGCACAGCCTGGGAGTCATTTGGGACTCACAGCTGTCCATGGAGGCACAGGTCAATTCTGTGTCCAGGGCAGCTGTTTATCAGCTCCATCTGGTACGCAGGCTGAGACCCTACCTGCCCACGGACTGTCTCGCCAGAGTGGTGCATGCTCTAGTTATCTCTCACTTGGACTACTGCAATGCGCTCTACGTGGGGCTACCTTTGAAGGTGACCCGGAAACTGCAATTAATCCAGAATGCGGCAGCTAGACTGGTGACTGGGAGCGGCCGCCGAGACCACATAACACCGGTCCTGAAAGACCTACATTGGCTCCCAGTACATTTCCGAGCACAATTCAAAGTGTTGGTGTTGACCTTTAAAACCCTAAACGGCCTGGGTCCAGTTTACCTGAAGGAGCATATCCATCCCCATCGTTCTGCCCGGACACTGAGGTCCAGCGCCGAGGGTCTTCTGGCGGTTCCCTCGCTATGAGAAGCCAAGTTACAGGGAACCAGGCAGAGGGCCTTCTCGGTAGTGGCACCCACCCCATGGAATGCCCTCCCACCAGAGGTCAAAGAGAACAACAATTACCAGGCCTTTAGAAGGCATCTCAAGGCAGCCCTGTTTAGGGAAGCTTGTAATGTTTGATGGATTTCTGTATTTTAATGTTTTGTTGGAAGCTGCCCAGAGTGGCTGGGGGAACCCGGCCAGATGGGCGGGGTATAAATAATAAATTATTATTATTATTATTATTATTATTGAGCTGATTGTTCAGGAGCCAAGCCGTACAACTACCAATGTACACACAACCTCTTAGAAGCCATTTTAGCAAGTGAGTCATTTTAGCAAGTAAGCAGCCCAGAAAAAAGAGCCTTTGGGGTACAAGATCTCAGTGTGAAATTGCACGAGATCACAACACCCAAAATGGCCACTATGATCTTGCACGAGAAAATGGGGTGTCCCATTTTTTTCTGGGATACTTGCAGGATATGCAACAGTCTTTTCAAAAAGTAGCGTAAGTGATATACACCCCCCCTTACCTGTAAAAAATGCTCTTTCTGAGGTAAAATGAAGGGATGTGGCCCATTTTCCATGGACGCCTGTGGAATAAAATCCCACCTCTTTTAACAAAGCTGGAACGCACCCCAGGAATTTAGATCAGACTGCACATTTGGCAAAGGTGTGTAACTTTCAAATATAAACTACACTGTCTTGGTAAAGCTTCTTAAGGCTGCCTTAATTCCCTGATTGGTTAGATGAGGCCTCGGCAATTTGAAACAAGCCTAATCTGAAATAATTTGAAGCCTGGAATTTTCTAAACGAGAGGGGATTAGCTATGTGTATGTGTGTCTTCTGAAGCTGAAACAAAGTGAGATATCAACCCCCCCCCCCAGTGCTTATGGTGGGTTCTGAAGACAAGCAATCCTCTTGGTTTGGTTGTGGGCTTTCAGTAAACATCTGCAGTTACGTGAAAAACAATTGCTTGGCTTATGGAGCAACCCTCTTCTCATCAGTAGCCAGAATCCAAGCCTAGCTTTAATGTGATTATTTTCCTTTTGGCTCACGGGAACACTGGGAGACGGAAAGCAACGCTGCTTCTACAAACTGTCTAAGGTTATCTTATCTTGGTTTTTTGTTTTTTTTGTTTTTTGCCGTCAGAGACAGATCAAAATATTTTGCTGCCTGAGTTGGAAAACTGGAATTTGCACCCCTGTAATAAGGCAATGGTGAACCTCTGGATGAACAGTAGTTCAGCATATGCGCTAGTTTTAGATTCATGTTATCATGGCATTTATTACAGACTCTTAGCCATATAAATGGAGGGAGGCCCTCCGAATGTTGTGTAACTTCCATTAGCTTCAACCAGCATAGTGAATAGCAAGCGATGGTGGGAGTTGGGAGCCCAGCCACATCTGGAGGGGCAATAAGTTCCCACCCCTGATTTAAATCCTGGTTATCAAAAGCATCTTTTCAGAAACCCCTTTTAGCCAAAGTTCTCCTTACCCTAATCTTATAACTGTTTCCAGACTCTTCCTCTTCCTCTGCCCTGGATATGTGTTATAGCTTCAGATCAGGACCACAGGATCTTCCGACATAAATCTGGAGCTAGCACAAGTCGAGGGACATCTTTGGTGACTGCATAGCGTAGCTCCAATTACATCATTGCGGCCAGAACTCATGAAAACCACAGCTATATATAAATCTCTCAGATGAATGCCTAATCAGCGGGGGGAAAAGAAACAAAGGCTAGGGTGTGGGAAAAACCTAAGCTATATTTACAATTGAATTTAACAAGCCCCAAAATCAAATAAATTTGTGTCTGTACAGCACATGCAACCAGCAGCACGCCTGTAAATGAAAGACACCTACCCCCAAATATCTATGGGGCATACCGTAGATCTGAGATGATTCTTTTTGTGTGTTGGGGGGGGCAGGGGGAGTCTGCATGTATCTTAGAAGATGTTTTTGCTTCCACATCAATACCCTGGGATGGTGTGCAGGAGGGAGGGGAGAGGAAAAGGATTAATAACTCCAAACCCTGCAGTTATTGTGAGTGATGGTTGTTTGCGCACAACCACATTTCCCCCCTTTTTTAAACATATATACATGAATATTTATAAAGTACTTTGAAAGTCTCAGATGACAGCAACTACATAAGAATCTTATTATTTTGACCTTAACGAGCAGAAACTCCTGCCTAAGCAGTTTAACCATTGCTGGGCTGAAGTTGCACACTTGCGGGCAAGGAAAAACAAGCAACTTTAATGGGAACATGGATTTTGTCCACGGCACGAATGCTAGGAATCCCTCCTCCTCTGCTCAAATTAGAATAGGATCAAGTACAGTATCATTCCCTCCAACATTTCTCTGATGAAAATAGGGACATCCTATTCAGGTGGCGCTGTGGTTAAACCACTGAGCCTAGGGCTTGCTGATCAGAAGGTCAGCAGTTCGAATCCCTGTGACGGGGTGAACTCCCGTTGCTTGGTCCCAGCTCCTGCCAACCTAGCAGTTCGAAAGCACATCAAAATGCAAGTAGATAAATAGGAACCGCTACAGCGGGAAGGTAAACGGCGTTTCCATGTGCTGCTCTAGTTTGCCAGAAGTGGCTTTGTCATGCCGGCCACATGACTTGGAAGCTATACGCCAGCTCCCTCGGCCAATAATGCGAGATGAGCGCGCAACCCCAGAGTCGGTCACGACTGGACCTAATGGTCAGGGGTCCCTTTACCTTTACCTTACTACTACTACTACTTTATTATTTATACCCCACCCATCTGACTGGGTCGCTCCAGCCACTTTGGACAGCTACCAACATATAGAAAAGCATAATAAAACACTAAACATAAAAAATAACAATTCCTATACCTGTATAGGAGTTCCGTCAGATGTCTTCTAAAGGCTATATAGTTACTTTTCTCTTTGGCTCGGGGGTCACATAACCCCCATACCTTCCAACCTTTCTCCAATGAGAAGAGGGACATCCTAAGGAAGAGCAGGATATTCCGGGATCAAATCAGAAACTGGAACGACTTCTGTAAATCCAGGACTGGAAAATAGGGATACTTGGAGGGTCTGCTATATATTCCAACTGCCTGGTGCAATCTGTATTAAATACTGGATTAGTGGCAGGATCTACCAGGCATGGAGAGTCTTGGGAGATGTAGGCAGCTGATGCTTGGGCAACGCAGTCAGATGGGAAGGGAATAATAATAATAATAATAATAATAATAATAATAATAATAATAATGGAATTGGATGTCCCTATTTTCACTGGAGAAATAGGAAGGTATGAAGTGGCTTCTAGCACAACCATGAGCTTACTTCTGCCCTTGCTCTAACTGCTACCCCATTCATTTCATCACTCCAGATCTGTGGGCAGCTGTAGCTCTGCTACATCGAAGAGGGTGCTTGGTACTGGTTATGCCACTGAAGGATGGATTCCCATATAATTACAAAACAAAAAAGAAGACCCACTAAACTGGCTTTGTTAGAATAGCTCACAGTCTCACAGTCCTCAGAATGCAGGACGGTTTCACACTTAGATCCATCAAATGGAATTGAGGTTGTATAGTGTCAGGGACCATGCACTGAGGAGGAATGGTGGGAGCCTCCCCCTCCCCCTGCTCCAGATCCTGAATCTTCCCAGGAGCAGGAGGACAGTATAGATTTGGAACAGTGGTGTGCAGAGGGGCATAGTTCAGAAGACAGAAGCTGGGAAATACAGGATGGGGGGCAGCTAGGAGAAGAAGCACTGGAAGAGAGAGGGTTAACGGATTCATTGTCTCTGGAAAGCATTCCTCCGCTCAGCCCAAGGTCAAGAAGAGCTGAGAAAGGGACAGAACAGAAAGCACACAAAGCACAGAGGGGACCAGCTCAGATTACAAAACATAGGGGTGATGTGGATTAATAGGGATGTAAAGGATTCTGGAGTAGACTCTTGAGAGTCCCATGGACTGCAAGAAGGTCAAACCTATCCATTCTGAAGGAAATCAGCCCTGAGTGCTCCCTGGAAGGACAGATCCTGAAGCTGAGGCTCCAATACTTTGGTCACCTCCTGAGAAGAGAAGACTCCCTGGAAAAGACCCTGATGTTGGGAAAGATGGAGGGCACAAGGAGAAGGGGACGACAGAGGACTAGATGGTTGGACAGTGTCTCGAAGCTACCAACATGAGTCTGACCAAACTGCGAGAGGCAGTGGAAGACAGGAGTGTCTGGTGTGCTCTGGTCCATGGGGTCACGAAGAGTCGGACATGACTAAACGACTAAACAACAACAAGGGATTCTGAATTGGGAGCCCCGCCATTCTTAGGAGATGGGTTCTTTGTTCTCTTGCTTTGATTAGTTTCTAACTGGTAAGAAGACTCCTTTCCCTTTGTTCTGCTTATCTACTGCCACAAGGGGTGGGGGAGGAACCCGATTCCCTGAAGCTTTCCCCCAGGAGCTGAGAGGGGGAGCAGAAGAACTGACTACTAAAGGGAGGCTGTGGCAACAGTTCCTCTGGGACTTGCCAAAATTCCAGCTCCCTGGTTTTTGCTGCTGATCTCTGGAAGGAGCATTCAGAATTCCCCATGGCTAGAGCCTGGCTTTCACATGGCTTTTTCTGACAATGATGGATGCAGTGTATAGCTGGCTTCTCAGATTACTCTCTCTATTCCTGACACGGCAAGGAAATTCTCTTGAAATTCCCTCCCACCTCCCACCTGACTCTTCTCTATTACTACATCCAAACGCCTCTCTAAGATGCATGGTTTTTCTCTGGCTTTTCCTAGCATATGATACTTCCCTTCCCTTTCTTTCTTTTTTAAAATCGTTTTTATTTGATTTTGCAAATGAAAAGTTATGACAATACCAAATACATATCCATGTATAGAGATTTCTCTAAATCTTGAGACTTCCCAATATGGGTCCTATTGTCAACATTTTCAGCTGCACATTATTTCATAATCTATATTTTGTATCTGTCCATATTGTCCATAGGGTTTGTTACACTACGAGTGTTATTAGAATACTGCTAATGTTTTGATCTGCTTATAGTGGTCTCCTAAATAGATTACAATTTTTTTCCATTATTTTTTGAAGTTTTTGTCCTCTTGGTTCTTCCTGATTTCTGACTCTTCCGGTCATTTTAGCCATTTCAGCATAGTCCATTAACTTCATCTGCCATTCCTCTCTGGCAGGGACTTCTTCTTCTTTCCATCTCTTGGCTAGTAGCATCCATGTGGCTGTTGTAGCATACATAAAAAGTCTTTCCTGCTCCTTTGGGATATCAGTACCTTTGTTGTTGTTTAGTCGTTTAGTCGTGTCCGACTCTTTGTGACCCCATGGACCAGAGCACACCAGGCACTCCTGTCTTCCACTGCCTCCCGCAGTTTGGTCAAACTCATGTTCGTAGCTTCGAGGACACTGTCCAGCAATCTCGTCCTCTGTCGTCCCCTTCTACTAGTGCCCTCAATCTTTCCCAACATCAGGGTCTTTTCCAGGGAGTCTTCTCTTCTCATGAGGTGGCCAAAGTATTGGAGCCTCAGCTTCACGATCTGTCCTTCCAGTGAGCACACAGGGCTGATTTCCTTCAGAATGGAAAGGTTTGATCTTCTTGCAGTCCATGGGACTCTCAAGAGTCTCCTCCAGCACCATAATCGGCACCTACAATTTCTAATAAAACAGCTTCTGTTTTTTTTTTTACAACAGGTTAGGCATCCCCCCCCCAATTCATTGTATATCATTTCCCAGAAAGCTTTTATTACCTTACACAACCACCACATATGATAAAAGGCACCTTCTTTTTCTTTACATTTCCAGCAGGTATTTGTACTTGCTTTATACATTTTTGCTAACTTACTAGGAATCAAATAGCACCGGTTCATCATTTTCATGTAGTTTTCTTTCAGTGTACAACGTGCCGAGAATTTCAAGTCTGTTTTCCATAACCTTTCTCAATTTGAAAGCTGAATATTATGCCCCAAAATCCTTTGCCCATGATCCTTTCCTTTGTAATGCATCATCAAATATGAGAATACCTATCAAAAATAAAGTGTAAGATTGTGGCTGAGACTTTTTTTATTTTTGTTTTTTGTCCAGTGTCTAGTGCATTTAAATTAAAAGTAACAATTACCACCACCACCACCAATTTTATATTCCACCAAAGGAAAGTTAAGACTGCTCACTTACTGATTTCAGTCCCCTCTATCACATTGCATGAGCTTGAATAGAATCACACGAAATAGGAAACCCTATACATACAACAGTATTTAATTTCAATCTTGAGTTGTTTGCTGTTCTTCATCACCTTCCACAGGCAGAAAAGTGCATATGGCAATTATTCTGGCAGCCCTTGATTTGTCTGCTCTGAGAACAGGCAGGAGTTGCAGAAGTGGCTGCAAAATTTCAGCTAGCAGAACATTGCAAACACTCAACGAGGAGTATAAAACTATAAGCTTTCACCTAATTTATAATTTTTCTAGGACAGCTGGTGGAAAAAGCCAGGGATTTCTGTTCAGAAAACAACAACAAACAAACCAGCCCTTAGCAGATTCAGAAATCCATTCTGGCCCACATTTCTGTTCAATGGAGACGGATGAATTAATGCAGATATCTCTGCAATTAGTGCAAATTGCTCAGCTAATTCTCATGCAATGTAAATTTAATGACCAGCTCTGTGGAACGGAACCCAAACATGTCCCGTTTTAATTTTTTTTCCAGAGCACTGCATATAATTTATCAATAGGAAATGTGTACGATCATCATAAGACTACAACCCACTCATTCCATCTTTGTCATGATGTCAGAGGCGTTTGCCATAAAAAAAAAGAGTGTCTGTCTGAAGGGGGAATTCAAAGATTCAGGAGGAAGCTTGAGTCCAATTACTACCCGTGCTACATTGTATTGATTGAAAATGATACATCTTGTTTTCTGTCTACCCCCTAATTACAGGCTGCATTAGTTAAATTAGAGAAAGTGTCAGAGTGAGCTGGACTGGCCATTAGGGAGAAGACAAATCCCCGTTCACATCTCATTTGTACCAAAATCAACTAAGTTGAAGATTCTTGGACAATTTTTTTTTGAGGGGGAGCAAAAAATGGCCTTGGCAAATGAGTAAAGATCTCACCCTAAGACAGGGCACAAATCAATCACAGAACATCAAGTGGGGGCATGAAGGAGCTGTCAGGGTTTGCTTTAACTTGGACTGGAATCTTATAAATCTTGTAAAATCTTAACAGCTAATGGCAGTGTCCTTTTCCTAAAAAATGTTTAGGGGTACTCTCATTTTGACTCGGGAAAATCACCATTTTATAGTTCAAATCAGGAAAAATAAATACAGTAAATGGACAAAAGTACAAAGATTCACAAAATGTTTAGGGGGTAAGCTCTAATCGGTGGTTCGAATCCCCGTGATGGGGTAAGCTCCCGTTGTTCGGTCCCAGCTCCTGCCCACCTAGCAGTTTGAAAGCACATCAAAGTGCAAGTAGATAAATAGGTACCGCTCTGGCGGAAAGGTAAATGGCGTTTCCGTGCACTGCTCTGGTTCGCCAGAAGCGGCTTTGTCATGCTGGCCACATGACCCGGAAGCTGTCTGCAGACAAACGCCGGCTCCCTTGGCTTATAGAGCGAGATGAGCTCCGCAACTCCAGAGTCGTTCGCAACTGGACCTAATGGTCAGGGGTACCTTTACCTTTAATGGGGGGAAATAAAGCATTTCCCCCATAAAAGAATGTGCAGGTTTTCCCCCATACAAAAAGGCTGTTTTGGAATCCCAGTATGGTTTGTTTTTGAGCCCGTTGGCTAAGAGTGAGAGCATGATAACAGCAACAACAATTTCTACTACTACTACTAAACATTAGTGGATATGCTAACATTTTAAATCCAAATGGTGACCTGATGTTGCTATTGGTGTATAGGCCTCATGCAAGGATACACACTGAGAGGAAGAAGAAGAAGAAGAAGAAGAAGAAGAAGAAGAAGAAGAAGAAGAAGAAGAAGAAGAAGAAGAAGAAGAAGAAGAGTTTGGATTTGATATCCCGCTTTATCACTACCCGAAGGATATTGAAGACTACAGCTCCTATGATTCCCCACTATTGGCAATACTGGTTGGGGCTTATGGGAATAGTAGCTGAAAAGATCTTGGAGGACACCACTTTGGCAAGTTAATAGGCAAAGAGCAAATGAACACTTCATTTGGGGTTGGCAGGTGAGCACCAGAGGAAGAGGGTATTCAGTGTGCAAGGCAGGAGCAGCGGTTGCCTCTAGTGGCAAAACATCCTGGGCTGATTCCCAGGTGTGAATCAGGTTATTTATGTATGCCGCTACCAGTTGCGCTCTCCTAAATCCACTTCTGCACATGAACACCTCCTCCTTTGCCCCATCACATGCAGATCTCAGACTCTCCAAGTGTCCCTACTTTCCATGGACAATCCTGGTTTTACAGAAGCAATCTGTATTGAATACAGATTGCACCAGTCAGTTGAGGAATTATTTGGAATATATAGCAGATCCTTCAACTGTCCCTATTTTCTAGTCCTGGATTCAGAGAAGCTGTCCCTGGAATGTCCCGCTTTTTCTTAGGATATCCCTATTTTCACTGGAGAAATGAAGGAGCCTATGGAGTTATGCAACCCCCAATCCATCTGAAGACAGCCCTGTATAGGGAAGGTTTTTTTAAATTTTAAAAAATCTTTTATTATGTTTTTATATATGTTTGAAGCCACCCAGAGTGGCTGTGGCAACCCAGTCAGATGAGTGGTGTATAAATATTATTATTATTATTATTATTATTATTATTATTATTATTATTGAATAGGAGGTCCCTATTTTCATTGGAGAAATGTTGGCGGATATGAGATCTTTGTGCCTTGGACCTGTGCAAGTCGACCCAATGCCTACATCATTCCAACCCTTATCAAAAGCAGTTACTTTTTCTTGGTGTTCCCTGTTTGCAAAACTCTTCTGCCTTTGCTAATTGTATTTACCCAGCTGGGACGAATCTCTTTTCTTGCCAACCCTGCTTGGTAGTTACTGTATTCTGCTAATGTTGTGCATGCAATCAAAGGAGAGCTGATAGGAGCAACAGCATCTCTGCGAGAAGGAGCCGCATGTAATGTCCCAAGGTTGCTTTGATATGAAGTGCTGTACAGACTCATTTGCCTGCTTTTACACCCTGCATAAACTTCAAAGGCCCAGCTTGGAATAACATTGTGGAATAGAGTTGTCAATGTTCTTCCACCTACACTCTTAGTTCAGAATGCATAATAGATGAATGTGGCTTCTCTCTCTCTCTCTCTCTCCCTCTCTCCCTGGAGCCCAACGCTTCCTTTGCTCCTTAAATGATGTTGGTCGGTAAAAGTCGGAAGGAAGGCGCATTAGTTTAACCAAAGCCAATTCCGGCTTTATCCCAACATCTACATATCAAGAACAGGTATGCCCAGATGGAGGAGTTTGTACTTGATATCCCGCCTTTCACTCCCCTTAAGGAGTCTCAAAGCGGCTAACATTCTCCTTTCCCTTCCTCCCCCTCAACAAACACTCTGTGAGGTGAGTGAGGCTGAGAGACTTCAGAGAAGTGTGACTAGCCCAAGGTCACCCAGCAGCTGTATGTGGAGGAGCGGGGAAGTGAACCCGGTTCACCAGATTACAAGTCCACCGCTCCTAACCGCTGGCTCCCATGGGCATCGTGATGTGACTACTTCCTATGGCATGGCCACTTAGGTGTTGAGTGAGGACATTAATTTGAGGAAGGGCCATACTCAGTGGCAGAGGGTCTGCCATGCCAAGTTCAATTCCTGGTATCTGCAGTTTGGAAGCCTGGGAAGAAAACTGCTAAATATACAGGACTGTAGTTGAGTAACGTAGCAAGGGGGTGATTTTTCTGTTCCTCTCTGCTGCCTGCTTCTGTGGGCGTCTGCCTGTCACACCTAATCTGTCCCATAGCTGGAAAATGAAGCGATTGCATTCAGATTTCTGAAAAGCCCCTGTGACTACTTCTTTCTCCTGATGGTTTGTGAAGGCGCTTGGCAGGAGGCAGAATGCCTTGATCACCTTCAGCTGTGTGCTCATGTAGTCTTTATTTCAGCGGAAATTGAATCAGATCTTCCATCTAGACTCCCCGTGGTTCCTTCCTGTCTTTGATATCATCCAGAAGTTATGTCGAATCCCTGCCGTAATTATTCCCAGGCTGATGAGATCAAGTGTCTTCCTCTCGGAAATATGTTTCAGTGTGGACAGGAATAGTCCAAACCCCGAAGCTGTTGTATCATGCTACTGAAAGGAGCAAAGAGCCATAGGCACAGAAGGATCAGCAGACAAAAGACAAGGGCGTTCAATGGAGAGGATCTCATCTACTCTAATGTGATTTCCTTTCACAATAGAGCCCTTTTGTGTGGCTGAGACAGGGAAAGATGAGCTAAAATGGAGATCTCGCATGATATTATAGAGCTACATAGACCAGAACTGTCCTGCCTCAGGGCTGAGATTCCTCTAGGGTATTTACTTGGAAGGAAATTCCATTTAATAAAGGTCCTTTCCAACATCCATTGAAACTTTCCTGCTTAATGGAGGGAACCTTCTTTCATATGTGGTGGACTTGTAAAATGGTAAAAGAGTATTGGGAAATGATCCATAATGAATTGGAAAAAAAATGTTTAAAAGTACTTTCCCAAAAAAACCCCAGAGTCCTTTCTGTTGGGGATAATTCAGACAGAAATTCCCAGGTGTCAAAAAAGGTTGTTTATGTATGCTACTACTGTGGCCCATGTTTGGTTAGCCCAAAAATGGAAAATGAGCGGGGTCCCAACTAAAGAAGAATGGCAACTTAAGTTGACAGAATATGCACAACTCGCAGAATTAACATATAGAGTAAGAGAACAAGAAGAACATACGTTTAAAGAAGATTGGAAAATGTTTATTGAATATATGGGAAATAATTGTGTACATGGACTGCAAGAAGATCAAACCTATCCATTCTGAAGGAAATCAGCCCTGAGTGCTCACTGGAAGGACAGATCCTGAAGCTGAGGCTCCAATACTTTGGCCACCTCGTGAGAAGAGAAGACTCCCTGGAATAGACCCTGATGTTGGGAAAGATTGAGGGCACAAGGAGAAGGGGACGACAGAGGACGAGATGGTTGTGGACAGTGTTCTCGAAGCTACGAACATGAGTTTGACCAAAATGCGGGAGGCAGTGGAAGACAGGAGTGCCTGGCGTGCTCTGGTCCATGGGGTCACGAGAGAGTCGGACACAACTAAACGACTAAACAACAACAACAATTGTGTACAGCTGAAAACACCTGGAGCATTAAGATAAATTCAGCAATGTAAACAAGTTTTGATGGAAGCAATAATGGAATATTGAATGGTATAGTTTTTGTAAAATATGCAGGGATTTATGATTTCTAAAAAGAACCATGGAAAGAGAAGAAGGGAAGTCATTGATATTATAAGGTTGTTAAAATGAATATTCTGACATGTAAAAGAAAAATTAATAAAATTTATATAATAATAATAATAATAATAATAATAATAATAATAATAATACTGTAATAATAATAATAGCCCTCTCCCCCACACACATGGGAACAGAAACTGACTAAAAGTTAAGCGTTTGTTCATCACTGACCTCCCAGCCATATTCAACAAGAAATAATAAAAACAGACTGAACCTCAAACAGGCCCCCTATGTGCACTTCTCCCAGCACCTATCAGATATCCGAATATCTGCACCAGCCTGTCCCTGACTCTCTCTCTTGCTGCTGTGCAACATTTCTTGCAGGTAATGCCTGTCTTCAGCTGAGTGCCTCCAACAGCCCAGCATTCCACCCCACCCCCTCAATTTGTCCTGGATTTAAACTCTGTAGTGCTGAAAGATAAATCGTTCTTCATCTGTTGCCTTGTGAATGAGAGGGGATTGAAAATTAAAAGTCTGAATAATATTCCGAATGCAGCAGGCATCTTTGCGTGGTTTTAATTTATGGCTTTCACTTTGAGTTTCCATCTGATATGTGGTACCTGTCTTTCCTTCCAGGAGTAGCGCCTCCTCTAAATTGGATTGAGAGGCTCATTGTTTAGGAGCAATGCTGATCTGGTATGCGCGGAAAATTAATGCTCCTGCGCACATCAGATTTTCTGCTCAGTTGCTTGCGAATCCATCCTGGGCCCAGGCGCATTCATGATGAAAAAAGGACCAAGGTCAAATGCAATCAGATGGGTCTGTCTAAATACACCTCTTCAGACTGGCATGTTTTACATTTCTACATGACGCAGAGGAGCAAAAGGCTGTGTGTTTTTCTTTGTAAAGAGCTGATCTTAGAAAAGGGAGCACTTGAAGGAAATATTAACTAGGTGGAATGAAGCATGCAACTGGTTTTAATAAAGGAGCCCTGAATATAACGCTGCTACTTAGCATTTATATAAAGGTAAAGGTAAAGGAACCCCTGACCATTAGGTCCAGTTGTGACCGACTCTGGGGTTGTGCTCATCTCGCATTATTGGCTGAGGGAGCCGGCGTACAGCTTCCAGGTCATGTGGCCAGCATGACAAAGCCACTTCTGGCGAACCAGAGCAGCACACGGAAACGCCATTTACCTTCCCGCTGGAGCGGTACCTATTTATCTACTTGCACTTTGACATGCTTTCGAACTGCTAGGTTGGCAGGAGCTGGGACTGAACAATGGGAGCTCACCCTGTCACAGGGATTTGAACTGCCGACCTTCTGATCGGCATGCCCTAGGCTCTGTGGTTTAACCCACAGCGCCACTGTTCACATATATTGCCTTACCGTAGTAGTCATAACAACGACCCTGTAAGGAAGGCTTGTGTACTGAGGTCATGATATTGCAAATGGGGTAGATGAATCTGTAACTATCAAGTTCTCTCTGTTTTTAATTTTCCAGTCTTAAATTCAGTTCTCTGCATTTTGCATCAGTTTGCAAAGGTTACAGCTTATTGTTAAAAATAAGTTTCTTGTTAAGAATTTCCCTCCTCCTCTGATTCCCTACTAAAATATCTTACTAGCTCCAAAAATTAATGAGTCTGTTTTGAACTTGAGTGCCTGTTGATCATAGAATTGTAAGAGATGCTGAAGGTCATCTTGCCCATATAAAACTGAGAAGGTTAAGAGGTTAAGGGGTGATATGATAGCCATGTTCAAATGTATAAAAGGATGTCATATAGAAGAGGTTGAAAGGTTGTTTTCTGCTGCTCCAGAGAAGTGGACACAGAGCAATGGATTCAAGCTACAAGAAAGAAGATTCCACCTAAACATTAGGAAGAACTTCCTGACAGTAAGAGCTGTTTGACAGTGGAATTTGCTGCCAAGGAGTGTGGTGGAGTCTCCTTCTTTGGAGGTCTTTAAGCGGAGGCTTGACAGCCATCTGTCAGGAATGCTTTGATGGTGTTTCCTGCTTGGCAGGGGGTTGGACTGGATGGCCCTTGTGGTCTCTTCCAACTCTATGATTCTAACTGTCTCATATCAGCACCACACTCTAACCAACTGAGCTATCCATACTGTGAGGGACTGGGCAAAGGAGGAATGGTGGAGACCACCTCCCCAGCCTGACCCTTCCAGAGAAGAAGACAGTTCAGAATTGCAACAGGGGGTTGAGGGAAGTGAAATCTCAGAAGCAGATGAGGGGAAAAGCTGGGAAATAATGGGAGAGGAGCTGAGCTGTCCTGATGACATTAGTTTGGTCACAGACATTGGCAAAACAAGCTGAAAGGGAGCCGTTTTGTTTATGAGCCTCAATGTGAGCTGGCGATGGCATTGCTCCTTCTGCATCCCACTAGCTACTATCACAACCTCAGCACTGCTGAGTACTGTACTATAGAGCGACTGCCAAGAGAAACACATCTTCGTGCTGCCTCTTTAGTGGATAACCTCTGCCTTGGTGTCTGAGGCTTTTTGCTTTGTTTTGTTTTGCTTTGTGTGTGTGTGTTTACATGGAGCATAAGAGGGTTGTCAGATAAGACCATTGCCTCGGGGAGAAGCACAAACACAGGCGCATTCATTCAGAAATAAATCCCACTGGCTTCAATGGACCTTTCTCCCAAATAAATGTTTATTGGATTGCAATGTTAGTGGTTCCATAACATGCAGCAGCAGCAGCAGCAGCAGCAACAACAACAGCAGCAGCAGCAGCAACAACAACAACAACATTTTTATACCCCTCCCATCTAGCTGGGTTTCCCAAGCCACTCAGGGTGGCTCCCAACAGAATATTAAAAACATGATAAAACATCAAACGTTAACAACTTCCCTAAACAGGGCTGCCTTCAGATGTCTTCTAAAAGTCAGATAGTTGCTTATTTCCTTGACATCTGATGGTGAAACAATTTGCATAAGCGACAAGTTCTTTTGTATGCATGTGGCTGTCCCCATCTCCCAATTTCTTGCAACACATGGTGCTCCTCTATCTGCAAATAGCTTCCCTGTTCCCTTTTGGTGGAGGAGCAACTGGGCAATTAAAGCAATGGAGCTGACCTCTCCATTGAACTGAATGGGGAATCCCCTGGGAAATGGACACTGAAAGTGAACTGTCCAAACTGTGATGCTCAGCAAGCATTAAATGAATTATCAGCTGTAAGAGGTTTGATTTGTGTTTCATTGCAACCCTTCAGCTCTACAGAAAGCAAATCTTAGGTGAATGAATGGCCGGAGAGAAGTATGCAGAGGGGCTGAAGTAATGGGTATTAGTCAGTGACATTTAAATGTTAGCTCACAGCGTTTGGTTGGTGAAGTCTATGGAAATTGGCACTTTCATGCATTGTATTCAACCAGGAGTGTCATCGGTTGGAGCCCTGAGGTCAGCATAATGTCATGCCCATAGTGTTTCAAGTTAGGATAACCGGATATACAGTAACTTACACACTGTGGATCCACTTAAATATTGAGGATGCCAAGGCACCATTTTAGCTGATGGGATTTGGGTGGATTTGCAGCCCTGCCAGTAGGAGAACCGGCCCAAAGTGTGCCGAGGGATGAATGGCACACTGTCATTTTAGGAGTGAGGCTTAATTTTTGCAAATTACTTCAGAGAGGGGTCTGCTATTATTTTTGTGATTGGATAACATTCAGCTTGGTAAGTCTATGTTTGCTGAAGAAGCACATAAGCTGCTTTTGGAAAAGCAAGCACAGTGGTACCTTGAGTTACAAACACCTTGGGTTACAAACACTTCAGGTTACAAACTCCGCTAACCCAGAAATAGTACCTCAAGTTAAGAACTTTGCCCCAGGATGAGAACAGAAATCGTGCTCTCACTTCATTACAAACAGTATTTCTACCTGCAACACACTTGAGCAAACCTGCTCCTCTTCCTTTCACAGATATTTTGTTGCCATTTGCAACTGTAGCTGCCTCTGATTAGTTATCATTTAACTCTTTGGGAAAATAATTAGCATCACACGTCACATGCATGGAAGTTGCCAAACCAATTAACCAACTGGAAGGATTACTGTTAATAGCACCAGTTTTCCTATAACTTGATATTGCTGGATAGTTCTGATGAACTGCAGAAGCATTTTTGGTTTGCTTTCTGTTGCCACCCTGGAACTTTTCTTTATTAGTGCCACTTGGTTTTGTATGATTCCTTGCAAATGAAGGAAAATGTCAGGGCTGACGGGCTTCCTCTCATCACACAATCACCGCGAGCGTCTCCTGACGTTTTTATAGCCTTTATTTACAGCATTTACAACCGGTCATTAGCACATAATGATCATTCATCACAGACACTCTGTTCAGATCTCTGCTGTATTTTGGAGCTTTTATAATTTAGGAAGACTTTGGAAGAACTGGTTAACAAGTATTATCAGTCACTGATGTATGAGCGGATTTTATTCGCTGCTATTCTGGGCTTCTGGTGCACCAGGGTTTACACCAGCGTAATAGAGTTGGCCAGGATGCCAGAAGGGATACAAATTACGAGCTTTCTCCATTATCTGCACAGTAGGGGGTGTTCAGCCAACAGTGCAAAGGCTGAGCTGAAGCGTTCCCTGCTGGTTACCAGCTTTCAGCAATAGGGGCCGCTGTTTGGTAGTGCCCAATTGGTAAGCTGTCAGATTCTAGAGCTTCCTATTGGTGGCTCTTAGATAATTCACAAAATACAGAGTCCAGTCATAAAACACAGTGTTCATTCATAAAACAGTAACACAAATCTCCATTGCTACATATTGGGTGTATATTTCAGCGGTTGAACGTACAGGTTTATGGTCATGCTGTAGTGTAGTGCTTATGCGACTGTGAATAAAAGGTGGCTGGGCTCATTGTCTTGGGGTTTGTGGTGGGGGGAGAGGTGACAAAATTTATTTTATTTCCATAACAAGTCCTTGAGTCTGTACTCTGAATGGTGACACCAGGGACCAAGAAGGTACAGGGCTTCTCAGTCCAACCCCTGCACAGTCTCATCAGGGCTGACCTTAAGGCAATTAAAGCAATTTGGCCAAATTGGGCCCTGCGTGTCGCTCCTAAGGGCCGCCCCCCCCATACCAGGGCAATCTAGATGGATTTTATTTTCATCTATAAGATTTTGCAGACTTTGGCTGTGAACAGGGCAAAAAAAAATCAAGTTGCACCTTACTGCTTCAAATTGGGCCCCACCGGCTAGCCCTGAGTCTCATAGTTTCTGGGCCTGAGTTGCCCTGCCCTTGCATGAAATCTTGGGTTTGCAATTTTGGGGGAGGGGAGACTGCGGCACTGGGGAGCGGGTGGGCTGGCGAGGCCCCCTAGATTTAGAAGCCCTAGGCTTCAGCCTACTTAGTCTATACATAAATCTGGCACCGGGGGGGAATGAAAGCAGGGGAGGAACTGACCCTCAAAAGTGTACATGTCCAACTGAAGAATGACCAAAGAATCAGCAAATGGTGTGTCCTGCAAGTAAGAGACCTGAGGGAAGGTTTCAGGAAGAAAAAAATGCTTCAAGTAATGTTCCTTGGGTTTGTTCAGGGCTCACAGCAGCATTTACTTTCCAGCAAATGTCATGGCCAAAGGTCCTGTGTGGTGCATACAGAGCTGTTACTGTACCTAATGATGGATTGCTTTCCTTAAATTATACTTTGTAATATATGCCGCTGATTGCTTTACTACTTTATTGCTTATGACAGGATCGAATATATCAGTTTTATAAATTGTTTCGTAGCTTTTGAAATTCATTAGGAAGAAAGGGTCTAGGTTATTTTTGTGTGCAGTTGTCATGTTCTTGAATAGGGATGTTGGAATAAGAGGCCCCTGTACGGACTTCCTTTGTACATCAGCAAGAGGATTCTGTAAAGAGATAAGTCAAGGCGGTTGCTTTGGCTAACAAATCTGGGGAGTGATTAAGGAGTCAGAGAGCATTTACTCAAGAGGTGCAAACCAGTGGACATTCTGCTGCATAAGGCCTGTTGATAGCAACAGGCACTTTACAAGAGCATAGAACTACTCACAATCTAGAGAGTTGGGTGCTAATCGGTGACCTGTGACTGCATGTAATCTTTCCTCAGAGCCTTATTTTGGGCAGTGCAACATCAGCCTCTGAGATTGGCTGGCAATATGAACCCCCTGGAATGGCCAGGCACAGTATAAATACCATGAACCTGGACTTGCCTGGTCAATAGTACAGTATCTTCTGTCTGCCTCTTTTCAGGGTCTAGCCCGGGGGTCAGCAACCTTTTTCAGCTGTGGGCCGGTCCACCATCCCTCATACCATGTGGTGGGCCAGACAATTTTTTTGGGTGGTGGTGGTGGTGGAACAAATTCCTATGCCCAACAAATAATCCAGAGATGCATTTTAAATAAAAGGACACATTCTCCTCATGTAAAGACACACTGATTCCCAGACCATCTGTGGGCCGGATTGAGAAGGTGATTGGGTCGCATCCGGCCCACGGGCCTTAGGTTGCCTACCCCTGGTCTAGCCCTTGTCAAAAGTACAAAAGATGTTTATTCGGCTTTACGCCTATCATAAAACACAACACAACAAAATAAATCAAATAAAACAGCGGACTCGTACAAGCCACAAATAATATAACACAATTCACAGCTCACAAGGACAAATATTAACAATTCAAAAAGAAAAGTTTAAGATTATGATTAAAAATTTAGGCACTACGCTAAAATCAATATCTGATGTCATTATAGAAAATTCTTATAACTATAAATAATCAGCTAACATTCCATTCTGTCTCTTGTACGAGAGGACGGCTGTTAGGAATTTAGCAACCTGTAGAGTAATATAAGGATCCACATCTTGAAGAACCCAGGCAAGCTGTAGGTCAACTGGTTTGTCAGCCATAGGCTGGATTATGGAGTTTAGTATACTAGCACGAGCCGAACTGTACATAGGGCAGATAAACATAACATGATGTAGAGATTCAGATGTTTTAATTTCACAAGCACACATTGAAGAGACTTGGCCCTTAGTAAATCTATGTCTCAGCATGTTTGTTGGAAAAACATTGAACCTAGCTTTAATGAAGGCATATCGGTGAGACGCGGCCGTAAGCGATGTTAAATAGGACAGAGCACGGTAAATAGGGGTTATGCCGAAATTTAATGGCGAGCAGACTCCACCCTTGTCTTGATCTCCATCAGTTGAACTCAATGACTCTGTGGAGGAGAACAAATGTTCCACATCATCTGCCCATGGCTCTAGCATGAGAGCGACTGCTTGGGCCTTGCATGGGCATCAGCAATAGTTTCTTCCTAACACAGTATGGAGATGTAGTTCACAACCATGTAATTAGGCCTGGGCAATGTATTGATACATTGCCCAGGACAAGTTTGAGGGCCAAAGCGCAATAATGCCTTTACTTGGCAGTGTAACCACTGCCACTCCCAGCACGCTGAAGGAGGAACAAGCTTCATCGGCCCCAGCCCCTAGAGGAGCTGGGGTGAAACCACCATCGCTCCCGCAATGTTTGGCTGGTGATACATTATGATGTTGAAAAGCTGATATTGCCTAGCCCTACATGTAATTGTAGGAGAATTGCAGTCAGAACTCAGCTACCCTGTTAACAAAGCACATTCTCTCCTTGCAGCACCAGCAGATGTATCCCATGGCAATATGCTCCAATTGTAAACTGGTCTTGGCCAAAAACCCAGTCCCATGCACAGCAGGTAGGATGGCAAATATTTCCTATCAGGTAAAAGGTAAAGGACCCCTGGGTGGTTAAGTCCATTCAGAGGTGACTATGGGGTTGCAGTGCTCATCTCACTTTCAGGTCAATGGAGTTGTCATTTGCCCACAGACAGCTTTCCGGGTCATGTGGCCAGCATGACTAAACCGCTTCTGGTGCAATGGAATACCATGATGGAAACCAGAGCGCATGGAAGTGCCGTTTACCTTCCCACTGCAGCGGTATCTATTTATCTACTTGCACTTGCGTGCTTTCAAACTGCTAGGTCAACAGGAGCTGGGACAGAGACAGGAGCTCATTCTGTCACAGGTATTCGAACCATCAACCTTCCGATCGGCAAGCCCAAGAGGTTCAGTGGTTTAGACCACAGCGCCACTTGTGCTGTCAGGAGGATGCTATGCAGGGCCACATCAACAAAGTGATGCAGTCCAAGGGGTGTCAAGTACCGGAATTCATAGTAATTGTTCTCTCACCAGTCAACATACTGAGACAACGCCGTTGGCAACTGTACACAAAAAAGAGCAAATTAGAATGCCTCCACATTACTCCTATATTTCCACCTAGTGTTAACCCAGTCCCACCTTGTCCACACTTCCAGATTATGCCCAATTAGGGTGGCAGAGATGGGGAACGGCAGTCTTCTCCTCAGGGAGTAGTGAACCAGGCACTCTGTATGAATGCACAGTTGTGTGGAGACCCAGTTTGTGTGATTGTCTCAGTTTGGGAGAGGGTCTCTTTGTTCTGATTCCTCTCCATTGCCATAAGGCATGTGTGGTGAACCCTTGGCCCTCCAAATGTTGTTGAACTACAACTCCCATCATCCTTAGCAAATGACTGCGCTGCCAAGGGCAGATGGGAGTTATTGCTCAGTAAATACCTGGAGAGACAGAGGTTCCCAACACCTGCCTTAAAATGCCTTTAAAATAAATAAATAAATAAATAAAAATTGGTTTTGCATAATGATTATACACAACAAACAGAACAATTCCAAAGAAAAGAAAAAGAAAAAGCTTCCCTTGAACCTTCTGACCTCCCTCCCCCCCTCCCTCCCTGGGTTCCATTTTTAAAATTTCATTCCTGCATCTTTTACTGTAATCTATATATTATAAATCCATAGTATCCAAAGTTCGTGCTACTTTACAAGTGTTATTGTATTCCTGCTAGTGATTTCAACTGTTTACAATGGTCTCTAAGATATGTTATAAAATTATTCCAATCCTTAATAAAAATTTGGTCTTCCTGATTTCTGACTTTTCCCGTCATTTTTGCCATTTTGGCATAGTTCATCAACTTGGTCTGCCCACCTGCCTTAAAATGTCTGATGTATTGCAGCATTTTGTCAATCTCTTGTTCTTAGTTTAAGCATTCGTGCCCGAATTAGTGATATTTTTCAGACCTCCAAGATTTCCAATTAACAATTCATGCTGCAATTAATACATGTGAGAGGCTCTCTCTACTTCTTTATCTTTATCTTGCTGCATCAAATTAGCTTAATAACACAGTAAAACTGAAGTGCTCTTGGATAGATTCAAACTCATTATCTGCTAGATTTTTATGCAACGTGCCAGTCCAAAATTAATGGATTTTTAAAGATTTATAGTCCCCCTTTTGTTTATATTTGCTCTAGCAAAGCAGCATGATTTATGACTCATAAAAATGAATGAATTTTGCGTGCCATCAGATAGCATCTTGAAATTCTCTTCTTTTGGAGCAGGTTATAGGGAGGGAGGGAGGATGCCTGCCTGCCTGTCCTTTAACCAAGGACCTTTCCACATGCCATCTGTTAATTTCAAACCAGGAGGAAGGCAGGGTTTAAAAACACCTGGGAGGCCGCAATGCATGGCTGGCGATTTCTGTTTGGCTTGGTTGATCACAAGTTGTGCAGCCCTGAGATAAGGAACCAGCAACCATGTGGTGGAGCTGTGGGGAATTTCAAACGCTGGGGAAAGAAGATTCTGTTTCCATACAGAGCCTCTCTCACATAATTCCATTACAGTGAGAGGAGGCCCAGAGAAATGTCAGCCTCTCAATGCAGACTTGTTTTATTTTAAGGGGCAAAGTGTCACGTTCCCCAGGGCCGGCCCTACAATGAGGCAGTGTGAGGCAGCTGCCTCAGGCAGCAGATGCTGAGGTGTGGGGCATGGTCAGAGCTGGGAGTGACATGTGGCCTTCCCTCTAACCCCTACACCAAACTGCTGCCCTCAAGTTCAGTGGAGGACACTGTCCTTCCACTGGTGTTGGAGTACAATTCTACCAGTTCAGTTGGCTTCTGTTTGTGCCTTGGGAAAGGGTGCGAGCTTGACCTCAGGCAGCAAAATGTCTTGAGCTGGCTCAGCTGTTCCCTCACAGGCCATAGTGACAAAAAGAAGAAGAGTAAATGTCAGGTACTGGGCTGAAGGGGGCGAGATTGAGGATGAATGGTGGAGGTCGCCACCCTCAACCTCCACTTCTCCTGGAGGTTCCAGAAGGAAGTATTGAATTACAGCAGTGGTTTGAGGCAGGTCACAGCTCAGAGACAGGCGAACAGAAGAGTTGGGAGATGTTGGGAGAAGGGAGGAGGGGGGGGAGACAGAGCCAGAGCAGCCAGCTGACACGTTATCACTGGAGAGTATTTCTGACCCCACTTCTCCCAGAACTCTGTGTTCATTGAAGGTGCAAGAGCAAAGGACTTGGAGACAATTAGCCCCTGGTGGCCATCATAAGGGGAAGTGCTGTTGGTAGGAAGGGAGGCGGGAGGAGCTCAGTTGGAGCAACGCCATTGATGGGAGGCAGACTGCATTCCTGGTCTCTCGCTGTGATGATTGAATAAACTCAATAGTAAGAACGCTTTGTTTTTCTCTGCTCCTTGCGGCCACCGGGGGAGGGAGAGAATTCCCTGAAGTCTGACAGTAAGTGATGGAATGTCTTGTTCTATAGCAGGGGTGAGGAACTTCAGGCCTGGATGGGGGTGGTCAATTGCTGTCCTCTAGGTTTCTCTGTCTGGCCACTGGGAGTCTCCCATTAAGTTACCATCTTTTTCCGTCTATAAGATGCCCCCATGTATAAAATCCCCCTATTTTGTGGGACTCAGATTTAAGAAAATGGGGGGAGATCGCCCTTTTTTGCGGAGGGTTGTCCTCAGTTGTTGAGCTTTTTTTGGAGGGGATTGCCCACTGTTTTTGAGCTTTTTTGGGGGGGGAGTGGTGCAAATTGCTCACCCACAGTACCGATCGCAGCCAGCAACCACCATTCAACTGACCGTTCGCCGCAGCGCTAGCCTATCAACAGCAGTCCTTGCCGGGTACACCAATCAACATCTCTATCACCGCTCACAAAATCCTGCTCGCAGCAACAAACAATTGCAAGTCCACCCTCACCACTATCCGTGTATAAGACGCCCCCTAATTTTAGACATTATTTTTTTTGGGGAAAACCTAGTCTTATACATGGAGAAATACAGTACTCCTTCCCCTTGCCTGGGATGCCACTTTGAACTCTAAAAATGCCCTTTGATTGCCTGGATGGAGGATAAAATGGTGTGTGTGTGTGTAGAAATTAGAAGCATGAAAGCCCAGGAAAAAACTAAAAAAAATTGTGAGAAGACTCCCCCCAGAAAAAATAGTGATTTTTTTTGGGGGGGGGTTTATTAAACATTTTCTATTTATTGCCCCAAAATGATTTCTAAAACTGCATATCAGGAAGACTTTTATAGAAGACAATGTACAGTGTCAGATCATTACAATTCCTGTACACTGAGGATAAGGAAAAATATATACTGGTATATAACGTTCCTTTTTTAACAACCTCCCCAATCCATTTCCCCCAGCCTCAATTTTTGGACAAATTTCACATTCCAGCCTTCTGTATGAACATAAAAATTGCATTTGCTGTTTGTCCACTTTCTGAAATGTTTCTCCAACCTCTGGAGTAAGTGGTGGAATTGATAGTTCTAGAGCATCCCTAACAGTCTGAGGGCAGAAGACTATTCGGTCAGCCTGTTTCTTTTCGCTGGTATGAAGAATGCCAACACATATGGACACTCTTTTGTTTACTGTTTCCCAATGCCAGCCAAAAGAAGAAGAAATGCTGGAATAAAGAAAATGTGCTTCTTTCCTCTCCCCTCTTCCACGACTGCTGAAATTGACACCTGACATCCTGAAATCTGCTAAGGTTTTTTTTTTTTTACACCCTCCTGTCACTCATTTTAATGGGTGCTGGGAATCTAAATCCCCCTAGTAGCCTTCAATCTCTCAGTTCTTGGGAGATTATTTCTATGCTGTTATGACACCCGGTTTTATCGATTGCTCAGGAAATCATTAGCCGAACTGTAGTGGCCACGCCATTTGGCTTACATCTCAGCTGTAACCGGTGTTGGCAAATGGGCTGCACAAGCCTTTATGTGTGTGTGTGTGTGTGTGTGTGTGTGTGTGTGTGTGTGTGAGATGGCAGCTTAGCATGCACTTAGCTCTAAGGTCTTACATCCCTTAGCCACAAGCGCAATATGACCGTTATGAACGTTAAGATCAAATCCCTTCAGCCTAAAAGTTGGCTTGAGGGCAGACACTAACCTCAGAGGGGGTCAGTACGATGTTTACTTTTCTTTTCTTTTTTCAAAAAAACATTTGCAAAGTTTCAAAAAGAAAAACAACAACAATTTGTTTTGAGGTTGTAGCAATATGGCCTGGTGGCTGCTTGATAGTCAAGAGTTGTTGTTGTTGTTTAGTCGTTTAGTCGTGTCCGACTCTTCATGACCCCATGGACCATAGCACACCAAGCACTCCTGTCTTGCACTGCCTCCCGCAGTTTGGTCAAACTCATGTTCGTAGCTTCGAGAACACTGTCCAACCATCTCATCCTCTGTCGTCCCCTTCTCCTAGTGCCCTCCATCTTTCCCAACATCAGGGTCTTTTCCAGGGAGCCTTCTCTTCTCATGATGTGGCCAAAGTATTGGAGCCTCAGCTTCAGGATCCGTCCTTCCAGTGAGCACTCAGGGCTGATTTCCTTCAGAATGGATAGGTTTGATCTTCTAGCAGTCCATGGGACTCTCAAGAGTCTCCTCCAGCACCATAATTCAAAAGCATCAAGCGTCAAGAAACTGTCTGCTAATAAACCTCTGAAGGATGCCCTGCACTGTCTTTTGCAGGGAGTTTCCTCGTGTCATTCATCTATGAACATATTTCTGAACATATTCCTGTGAACCACCCTGAGACCTGCAGGTCTAGGGTGGTATACAAATTTAATAAACAACAACACAAAAAGCAACACTGGTATTACCTTGCTTGTGTGCTCAGCATACCTGGGAGCTGTGGGGCCTCCTACTTACACACCAACCAGGAAATGACTCTTTTTCTTGTTTTTCTATATTAAAAAAAACCCCTCTCCCTTACTTCTACTTACTATGAGCCCATCTGGACTGAATGCTGAGGGAGGGAGCAGAAAATATCCCCCCCTCCTAACTGTCAAGGGAACCCAAAATTTGTTACAGTGACTCCTTCTCCTTACAGATTCAGGCTACGACAGCCTCTTGGCTGAGAGCTCCTGTCTATATTACTCGCAGTGACAACTCCTCCGTGAACACGATGAACAACACCTTCTCTGCAGTGCTCCAAGTGATGCTCATGTCATTAGCTTTGTGTAAGTGATGATGATGTACTGGGGCCTGGTGGGGCCTTTTTGCACATTTCGGTGGGTACTACTTCAAAGACAGGTTCTCTCTGTGGCCACTTCAGATAATTTTCAGCTCATTTCAGGCCACTGGCATGCTGCTCAGTCCCATGAAAAGGTTTAATCACCCTCTGTTATAACCATTGGCATAACTGGTAGCTGGGGTGTTATGGGAGGGGGAGTACCTCTGGTGCAGGACACAATGCGCTCCTTCCCCACCCTGCACTCAGATCTCGCCTGTGGCTCCTAGAAGCTGTCAACATGTGACAGCAGCCACACCCTGGCAAATGGCTTCAACTGGCCAGCTAAACCAGGTGAGGGTAGCCAATAGGGCTCAAACCCTCAGTGAGTTAAGGACTTCTCTTGCATGCAAAGACAGGCTCTGGAGGATTTAGTGGACGAGACCAATAGCGGGTCCAATGGTCAAGAAGGTGGTTTCTGCACATGCTGCAGAGGGAAGTGAGGGGTAGATGGTGCTCATCAACCTGGGAAGGTAGTTCATCTAGGAGAAGGAAAACTCTGGCCCTCTACTTTGTTGTTTATCTTCAGGAGAAGAAAAGTCATGGATGCTTTAACTGAGATTCCTGCATTGCAGGGGGCTGGACTGAATGAGCCTTGGGTTCCTTTCCAATTCTGTGATTCTATAATTCCAGATAGAGTAGACTACGGGACAGGGGCTGGCCCAAGGTCATCCAGTGAGCTTCACAGCTGAGTGGGGATTTGAGGCCTGGAATCCTCAGGTGGATACTATACAGACCTACTTTCAAGTTACTCTTGTCACCCCTATTTATCTCAGTTCTTCCGACTCCCTTTCAGCTGCAGGGATCTGCCCTACATCTTCCACAGTAAAGACATAAAGAACATTACATCATATTACATAGATAATGTACAAGATAAGAAGAAGATGGTACTTTACACTTGGTCACTTAAGGCACATCTCAGCAGAAGAACTGTCAGCATAAAGGAAGATTTATATGTTATTGGTACTCTGAACCAAAAGTGCAATGATTCTGAGCAAGAGAACTGGATTACCCAAAAAGAATCACTGGACACAGCTGACAGCTGGCAGTTAAATGGGGAAGCAATGTATTTTGAGAAATGCAATTTGAGAAAATCCTAGGCTTGCTCATCTTGGATCTAATATCACACTAAATGAAAGCCCTGCAGGATCCGACTCATTTGGATGACTTCCTTTTCATATTTACAGAAAGTGATGATGTTCAGGCTGAACAATCAGTTTAATATAACCTAGTATCTATCTATCTGTCTGTCACCATATACATACATACACACACACACACACACACACACACACACACACACACACAGAGAGAGAGAGAGAGAGAGAGAGAGAGAGAGAGAGAGAGAGAGAGAGAGAGAGAGATTCTCATGGGGGATATGAAATTGTTAAATTCCTTCCTAATAAGCAACAAATGCCCCTGAAAATATGGTACATGCACCTAAGTTTCTATAAAAAATCTGGAAAAAAGAGATAGTGTGCATATCTCCCTCAATATAGGAGACATTGGAACCCTCTTCACATGCTACTCCAAGGGTAGACAACCTAAGGCCCGTGGGCCGGATGTGGCCCAATCACCTTCTCAATCTGGCCCGCGGACGGTCCAGGAATCAGTGTGTTTTTACATGAGTAGAATGTGTGCTTTTATTTAAAATGCATCTCTGGGTTATTTGTGGGGTCTGCCTGGTGTTTTTACATGAGTAGAATGTGTGCTTTTATTTAAAATGCATCTCTGGGTTATTTGTGGGGCATAGAATTCGTTCATTCCCCCCCTCCAAAATATAGTCCGGCCTACCACATGGTCTGAGGGACAGTGGACTGGCCCACGGCTGAAAAAGGTGCTGACCCCTGTGCTATTCTATGTAAAGGGGCTCCACACCATTAAGGGGGAGTGCAGCCTCACTAATTATCCTCCCTGACCCAATGTCCTATTTTGAGTGATGGCTCCAAATGGTACCATGGACAGCTCCAGGAAGAGCTCAAGCTGGAGACTCAATAAGAGCTCAGATGTTGCTTCAGCAGCAGTCATCAGACTGAGCCTTAAATAAAAGCTGTAACTTATGTTATTGACAGAGTGGGATAGACTGTGGTTGTATGAGAGCTTCTCAATCAGGGCCCCTGTGAGTCAGAGGAGAGGGATGCAACCTCATCAGGTCAGAGAGCTACTGGCACAATTGGTTCCTCTTCCACCAGGGCAACTGGTTTGGTATGTACACCCCGAGGGCAATGTTCTCTTCCACTCCAAATCTCCAGCCTCCTGGGGTCAGAAGTAAGGGAATTTGACTCCAAGGTTATGCCACTCGGATTGAGAGAAGGCCTGAAGGTGGGGCTGCCTCTACTTGTGGAGGTTCATCCAGGCAATTACAGGACCCTGATCACAGATGGCTCTGAACTGTTAACACAGCTGGCTTCCCCTTCAAACCTTCTCCATGCCTAGAGGTTGCAGGCAGATCTAGGTTATCAGGCACAACATTGCGGGTGGGCCCAACAACACAGAACAGCTACCTTTTCATTGTGTGGAGCTCCTTTATTTGGATTAGCATATGGGGGGGGGGGTTAAAATGAACCTGGAAGCTGAAATTTGGTACCCAGGCAGCCTGATGCCCTGAAAAGTCAAGTTTTTAAAATTTTCATTTTCTGTATGTTAATTGTGAATGGGATTAACAAATACTATCCTTTCTCTTTATTAACTTTTTTTTTAAAAAAAACCTTATTTGTTTTTGCTTTTGTTGACATTTACTTTAAAGTTGATGTGGTGTTTGAAAATCTTTAAAAGAAGTAGTTGAAAGGAGAAGAAAACCCTTTGCCTGAGAAATTAATTGACTTCTCTAGATCCACTCACCTGAAAACGCTACACAGATCAGCTGCTATTGGCACAGCTCCAGAGACTAATGTTATCATTATTTTTATAATTATTGTTGTACTTCAAAGCAATTTATGCATCAAAATTATAATAAGCCAGAAAATTGTTGTCTCTGGCTTTGCAGCCTAGATTTCCTGAAGGCATCCAACCACTCCATGCATGCAAATCTGAAGAAGCAGCCAAGAGAGAAATTGCCAGCCTAAGCATTGGAGATTGTATTGTAATAGCTTGTGTTTTAGAGGGTACATTTAATCACAAGGGTCCCCACAGCACTTGCTCCTTTTCTTTTGTTTGGATTTATACAAGACTCATGTCCTACCCCCTTGACATGCAGCAAACCCAGCTACATAACCACTCAGCAAAATGTTTGAAAGTAATAATAATAATAATAATAATAATAATAATAATAATAATAATAAATTAAGCTGTGCTATCAAAGCCTGCCAACGTTAGCATGGGAATTGAAATACAGTGCAATGAAATTATTGCTTGCTCTAGTTAATACCCAAGTCTTAGAGAAGGTGCCATGGGATATTTCATGAATGCATATAGCTAGAACCTCTCCTCCTCGCAAACAACCTCATTGGGAAGATGGCTGTTGTACAAAGGGTGTCCCTTCCATTCTACTCCCGTAAAGACATGCAGGCTATGTACTTATCCAGAAGAGATTTCATTGAGTGACCCAGTTTAGAAAACTCTCATATTATCCAAATGCTTTAGCCACATGAAATGTGTTTTGCAAGTGATAGGAAACCTTTGAATGTATGAGCTCATAAAATCCTGCCTACCACAAATGGTCCTTACTTACGGCAACTTGTCTCTGATAAAACACTGTTGCTATTTTGCCTTCTGAAGCTTCCTTCAGGAAATGTTGCTAGCATTCATATGGATGTAGCAGAGAATCTAAGTATCTAAGATCTCTCAGCACAGTGGCTGATGGCTCTTGAGCCTAACACCATGCAAGTAGGAGGACTAGGGGTATGTAAAGGAAGAGGGATTGTTCACCTTTTTCATTCATCTTCATTTAAAAATGTTTCTTACATCCCATCTTACATTTGTTTGAATCCATTATTCCTTTCATTTCTTCATTTCAGTGGAAGGCCACTGCCTGTCATTTGATACTTTCCATCTCAATGGCATGTGATTTCCTGATCTTCTGCAACTGCTTTCCTAAGCACCAGACATGCCGAATTTCAGACTGATGAGATGATATGGAACCCTCAGTAATTAAGAGGATGTACATCCTATTGAATGTTTAAGGAAGAAGCTGCCATCTTCGACTAAAGGGGGGGGGGAGAAGCCCATGCATGGATAAGCATGTGAATCTAAATACTTTGCATGCATTCTTCTTTAGTTATATGTTCTGCAGGTAAAAGCTTCTGAAGAGTTTAACAATTGTTTGGACGTTGCTTTAATTTCAAGATAAGAGTCCTCTTTTAATGCATCTAGGCTGATGATCCTAACTGCCTCCTGTGGGAGTGAGTCCCACAATTAAACCATGCACTGGATGAAGAAGTACTTTCAAAGTGTGGGCAGTACCGTTTTGGAGGCAGGTCCCAGTCCTCCATATTCATACTAGTGCAACTAGAAGCAGGGCCGGCCCTAAGGCAAGGCTGGGTGGCGCAATGCGCCAGGGCACCGGGCCGCCAGGGGGGCACTGCGCTGGGAAACGGGGCAGGGGGGGCGCTGGAGGGATCTTCGCACCACGGCGCCAGATATGCTTAAGACGGCCCTGACTAGAAGAATCCAATAAAATGAAACAGATTAAACCGAGGGGAAGGTGCAGCTGATCCACCCCTTCCTTTCCCCTCAAGTCTTTATATTTCCTATAAAGTGCATTAGTGCAGGTAAATCAATGAAATTGTATTAAGATAAACTGAAGGCCTGAGGCATAGGCTATCAGGCAGCCCTCATATTTGATCTATTTCCAGAGGTGTTGCTTATTGGATTTGTTTTACCGAGGGGTGATGTGTTTATGGAGAGGGTACACAAATGTTCATCTCTGTCATTTCTCATGGATTGATCACGGCGGAGGCCAACTGTTTAGAAAATGCAGGAGGCTCGGTGAAATCAATATTGTCTCTAGCATTTTGTGAAATATGCCTCCTTTGGGACGTGCCGAAATGCAAAAAGCCATAGTAATTGCACTGTATGTCGCAGAAGCAAAACGAAGAAATACTGTCATATTCCGAGCACTAGGGAGCCTTAAGCAAATACTGTGCTCTTTAAGCCGAGGCTACGCCCCTTAAGCCAATATCATACTTTCAACCAATTAAAAGGTTTGGCTGAAGGCCGAGCATAGCCTGGGAAAAAAAAAATCAGTATCATGTGATGCAAAAGGTTCAGCAAAGTTTCCTTGATTGATTTCAAGTCTGGTGGGTGCTGTTACTTTCTCAGATCCTCTTCGTTAAGCCTTCTTGATGAAATCTTGCAACATAGAGATTGAAATGGGAGCAGGCATTATATAGGAGATCTCTAATGGTCTAAAATATAATCCAAGAAATGCTTGTTTTCCTCCTCATCAAATAATCATGAAATAGTGGATTAATTATATTTCACTGGCCATCATGAAATGGGTTGTATTTCTGAAATAAGGGAAATAGAGAATTTAAACTAGGGATAAAAAACTTATGGCCCTCCAGCTGCCATATACTGTAGTTAGCAGAGTAAAAACTTAAACACGTTGCAGGATTCCCCCCCCCCCAAAAAATGGACCAGAGGCAATTAATATTTCACCCAGCAGAGCTTTACTGCTACTGAAGGCAAATGAGCGTAATGGTCACAAATCCAATACATTCAGGATTGGCACTGTCCATAAGAAATCCAGTTGCAGAAGACTTAACTTAAACTTACAATAACTTATGATAAGACTAAACCTTAACACTATATACAGAACACCACACCAGAAGGAAAAGAGATAGAAAGAGAAAGTGAAGCCCAGGCTCCTTCTGGCCTTACTTTTATAGTCAGCATGACCTTGACAGAAGGAGATAAGAGAACCAGTTTAAACCAGCTGTACTCAGCTTCTCTGAAGGAATAACCCAAATATCATGAACCTTCTGCTTGTTTCTATTACACAGAGAAGCGTCCAGAACCCTCTTGAATTAAGGAGAATAGGGAAGATCTCTACACATCAGATCAATACTTTCTGTACCAAGAAATGCAAACTGACACAGTGGTCATGCTGGCTGGTGTTGATGGGACCTGGTCTGTGCATTTGTAGAGGGCCACATGTCTATCATCCCTGCCTCAAAACCAGCACTGCTTTGGGTAATACATTGGTTTGTATCCAACCCAATTCTAATCAGAGTGCATCTGTTGAAATTAATGGACATACATTAGTTATGTCCAGTAATTTCAGTAGCATTAACATTGAATGACGGTTTGGGGGCCTTATTCAGCTAATGTTAGGGCCCCAATAGGTTGGCGTGCCAAAGGCAGCAGTTGGGTGAAGATGGAGCCTAGGTCCAACAGTCTGGGCCAGGAACCAGCCGAGGTGGGTATCAGTAGAAGCCAGAGTCTGGAGCTGAAGTCAGGAACACTGGAATCAGGAACAGGATGAGTAAGGAGAACCACATGCTTCAGCACAGCAGTTGCAAGTGTTGGCAAGGGAAGCAACCGGCCTTCCTTAAGTAGCCGGCTCATCACCACACCTTTTACAAGCTGCAGCTGCCTCCAATTGTTCCCTCCGTTTCTCAGCTCCATGCTCTACAACTGAGACGGGAGGAGGGGAGGGGGGCCACAAGGGCCTGATGCTGCCTCAACTCCTTCCTCCTCCTGTTTTGGTCTTCCCTCTTCCCTATCTGATTCTTCCTCTTCTGAGGTGTGCCCGCCACCAGTCTTCACCAGGTATGAAATCCTCCATTTCCCCAGATTCTCCCATGATATCTAACTGATGAAAGGTTTTTTTTTTAAAAAAACCCTTTAAATAAATGAATAAATGTGGGGTTGGCATTTGATTTTATGTACCCTTCTTCTGTCTGTTCATTCGTCTGTCTTAGGGATGGGAAAGATATTAATTTAGTGTGCATTTTAATGCAAGCTTTCCAAAACTGCATTTTTTGAACCAGTGTATGAACCAACACACAGCTCTCCACTGAAATATGAACTATTTTGAATTTTGCAGTGTAGTTCTCCAACCAACCAGCATGTGCATTTTCATGGAAATAACATTCAAAAATGCATTCTGTTGGGGGATAAATCGCAAAAGTGCAGATACTGGGCAAAGCTATGTTAAAAATACATAAATCAGCAGAAATGTGCAGGGAAATGAATATGGATTTTCATGCAGACCTTTTTTTTGGGTTGGGTGGAGAATCACAATGGGGTGAATTGAGCCCCGTTGGGTTTGAGAGAAACGAAAATTGACTGATTTGTACACCCCTTTTTGTTTTCTATGGCCCTAGCATGTAAATGTGCTTCTGCTTTTATAAATGAATCAAAGCATTGTCATAGAAGAAAGTTCAGGGGGTGCTCATTGAATGGACTCTTGCTAAAATGGGCTATTCTTGTGTGGTTGTGTGTCAGAGATATGTATTGTCAGGCTTCGGAAAAGCAGCTTCCTCCCTCCCATTGGCCATGGATAAGCAGAACAAAGCAAAATTACTCTCTTAACATTTAAAGAGATTTTAATGACCACAGCTCAAGAACAAAGAGTCCATCTCAGAGAAAAGGTCAGTTAAACTCTTTCTCTCTCAGTTATCCTCCTCCTAGCTGTTTACCCCCCAGTTCTTCCCAACTTTTGTCTTCTGAACTATGTCCCTCTGCAAACCACTGTTCCAAATCTATACTGTCCCACTACTCCTGAGAAGATTCAGGATCCTGATCAGGAGCAGGGAGAGGGGGAGGCTCCCACCATTCCTCACCTGTGCAGCCCTCCTCAGCACAGTCCCTGACACATAATTGCACACTTGTTGGCAAATCTATCCTTTAAAAGTTTGACAATGAAATTTGTGGAAGGCACAAAATGACACCAAGATGGAAGCACTGTAACTGGCAGCATAAACTGTTGTCTCTTCTCACTGCATTATTCATGGATTGCTGCACAGGTCTTGCCAGTGTTGATATGAGCAACTGTTTCGCCCATCTGTAGTTGCATATGCTAATTTTTATTTTTTTTCAACAGCAAAATGACAACCTGTGAACATTTTTTAAATGTACAAGGCTGGTTAAGTAAGAAGAAAGATAAGAAAGCTGGGGTTTGGGTAGCCAGAAAAATTGTGGTGGTGCAGGAGGTCTGATGGAAGGATGCAGCAACTCAGGTGCCCAGTAATAATAATAATAATAATAATAATAATAATAATAATAATAATAATAATAATTTATTTATACCCCGCCCATCTGGCCGGGTCTCCCCAGCCACTTTGGGCGGCTTCCAACAGAAAAATACAGCACAATAATCTATTAAACATTAAAAGCCTCCCTGAACAGGGCTGCCTTCAGATGTCTTCTAAAAGTCTGGTAGTTGTTTTCCTCTTTGACATCTGTTGGGAGGGCGTTCCACAGGGCAGGCGCCACCACCGAGAAGGCCCTCTGCCTAGTTCCCTGTAACTTGGCTTCTCGCAACGAGGGAACCGCCAGAAGGCCCTCGGTGCTGGACCTCAGTGTCCTGGCAGAATGATGGAGGTGGAGATGCTCCTTCAGGTATACTGGACCGAGGCCATTTAGGGCTTTAAAGGTCAGCACCAATACTTTGAATTGTGCTCGGAAACGTAGCTACTTGTACCTCAGGATTGCTGGTCATGGGCACCTGAAGGTCTGAAGAGGGCAAGAATCAGGTCTGTCCTCCTGCCACAGGTGCTGCTGCTTGTAAGAAATAACTGATCCTTCCCCATACTTAGGCTTCCATCTTCCTCTAATCTTTCTAGGAAACAATACTAGGATTTAAAGTATTTCAAATGTTTTGGCATCTCTGGTCTAAGGATACGTTTAAGAGGCACCATCGTAAGTCACTGTGATCTTGCCAAAACCTAAAATAGCCAAGCAAGCATCTTGAAAAGCAGAGACATCACCTTGCCGACAAAGGTCCGTATAGTTAAAGCTATGGTTTTCCCAGTAGTGATGTATGGAGGTGAGAGCTGGACCATAAAGAAGGCTGATCGCCGAAGAATTGATGCTTTTGAACTATGGTGCTGGAGGAGACTCTTGAGAGTCCCATGGACTGCAAGAAGATCAAACCTATCCATTCTGAAGGAAATCAGCCCTGAGTGCTCACTGGAAGGACAGATCCTGAAGCTGAGGCTCCAATACTTTGGCCACCTCATGAGAAGAGAAGACTCCCTGGAAAAGACCCTGATGTTGGGAAAGATTGAGGGCACTAGGAGAAGGGGACGACAGAGGATGAGATTGTTGGACAGTGTTCTCGAAGCTCCGAACATGAGTTTGACCAAACTGTGGGAGGCAGTGCAAGACAGGAGTGCCTGGCATGCTATGGTCCATGGGGTCACAAAGAGTCGGACACGACTAAACGACTAAACAACAACAACAACTTTTAATACCATTAACAAATACATGCCAAGTGCCCAAGTAGTTGTTAACAATCCTAGGCTGGAATCTACTGGCGGTCATTTTCAAATTTAGTTTAATATTACACCAGTCTCCAGTTATATACCTTCCAATCGGAGATGAAAGATTATTAAAAAGGTGTTTATTAGGAGAAAATTGATGAATTTTCATGATTTTTTGTTTTGTTTTGTTAGAGAAATGTGGAGAACTGCATTTCAGATTGGATGAATGAATTTTATTATTTCAGTCACAGACCAGTTCCAGCCCACATACAACATCAGAGAAATCATAAAACACGATAGGGATACATTTGAATTTGCAACCAGACACAACAGTAACAATGCAGATATAGCAATAGTTTAAAAATATATAGATTAAAACTTAGTCGCTAACATATAACCTAAAACATTAGGAAGAACTTCCTGACAGTAAGAGCTGTTCGACAGTGGAATTTGCTGCCAAGAAGTGTGGTGGAGTCTCCTTCTTTGGAGGTCTTTAAGCAGAGGCTTGACAGCCATATGTCAAGAATGCTTTGATGGTGTTTCCTGCTTGGCAGGGGGTTGGACTGGATGGCCCTTGTGGTCTCTTCCAACTCTATGATTCTATGATTCTGAAATTGTCATTCAAGGCCTAAATCATTATGATAGCACAGCTTGTTCCCTAGGTTTTATGGCAATCACACAGAATTTGGCTACCCTTAACGTGATCTCAGGATCCTTGTCCTCTACCAGGGATTTTAGACATTGAAGTTCAGATTCATTTGGAGATTTTTGCATAGCAGGGGCAATAAACACCGAGTGTATATCCCCGCAGAAACGGCAGCATAACAAGGCATGAGAGACAGTTTCTACCTCCATCAAGCTGCAGGGGCAGACCCGTTCTGCGTATGGTTTACCCTCGACTCTGCCCTGCAATAAGGCAGATGGCAGCACATTGAATCTAGCGAGGGTAAATGACCACCTGTATTTAGGTATTTGTAATTTTGACCAATAATTTGCTGGGGTAAATCCTCCCCCATTATCTTTTATTGCTGGGTGTTTTCTATCCTACTTTTAAACTCCTTTCAGTGCTTCGTTTTGTTGTTTTATTTTATTGTTTTATTGTTCTAATTCAGATTGGATAACTGAGGAATGGGAAGGGTTGAAATGGATAGGTCTTTCCACCCCTAAGTACTTCTCCAGCTCCTCCAGTGCCTCTTCCTCGCCATTGTTTGCTTGCTAAGGGAGAGCCAATGAGCAAGCAGGCAGGGGCATCTACTGTGACTCCTTTTGACTGCCACTGTTGCCTGGACCAGACAAGCAAGCATGGGGAAAAGGAGGGGCATGCCCAGAGAGTTCGTGTACTGCGGCGTGGGCCCTTGGCAGATAACCCCGGACACCAGCCCTGCCCTCAACCTCCTCCTTCATGGACTTCCAACTGGGTTCCCCCTGCACTCACACACAATTTGCAGCTGGGCACTTTGGCCTCAGTTGCCGCTCTTTGCTTGTGGCCCTTTTTAGATGATACTTCCTGAGCCAAGCTGTTCAACAGCACAAGCCCAGCAGGCTGCATCCATCCCACTACTAGCCATACTGTGGCTGGTATGAATCATCCTGTTTGAAACTGACCCAGCTCAGCCATCGCTGGAGATGCTTCTTGCTTCCCCTTAATTCTTCAGAGGACTGCTAAAGTTGCGGTTTGTATCATATGTCAGAAAGGTAAACCGATTCCAAGGCATCCTTTAACTCGGGAGCACCTAATGGCTGGCTTGCTGTCGAGAGAGTGCATGAATCACGGAGCTGGCGCGACAACCTCGTAAGGTTATGCAATTACCCAAATGCTGCCTCTCTGCTAATGGGATCAGAAGACAGTGAGAAATCAGAGAACTTTAATCTTTAATGTCACCCACCCACCCCCGCTCCCACCCTCCCCGTCTCCAGAAAAAAGGCCTCCTCATCAATTTGGATTTTGTAGGGATTTGAAGCATTCCTTGCTGTGGGGTGATTTTATGACCAAACCCAGGGAGAGGGTTTGATGCAGGCAGGGGGATGGGATGGGGTGGAGGCACTGTCAGAATTCAAACCAAAAACCCTCCAGTGGGAAAAGCAGGCTCAGTAGGAGAAAACAGAGCAAGGGACCCATCATGCCTGGTGAGAGCTGGTGAAAAGTATAAAGCTGTTTTGGCCTGGATCCTAAGACAACTTAGAACATTAAATACACTATCTGAGGACATGGTTCCTGGGCCTTACGGAAGGCGATGCACCAGCTTTTCTGAAACGCCTTTGAATCATACCTTCCAACTACCTGTTAGAAAAATCTGAGATCAGCAGCGCCGGCACCGGAAGTCACTTCCAGACATGCGTAGAAGCAACTTCCGGTGCCGCTCTGCCCGATTTCTGGTGCCCAGATATGGGCAGAGCACCCGAAATTGGTTCTGCGCATGTCCAGACATGCGCAGAAGGAGCCTCCCTGGCAGGTACTGAAATTTGGGGGATTTATGGGATTTTTTTCCAATCTGGGCTGCCAGCGGGAAACGGTTTAAAATATAGGGGTTTCCCGTGAAAAACGGGAGACTTGGCAGCTATGATCCGAATCAATGCCTGGATGAAAAGCCACCATGCACAGCACCACATAGTTTGCATTTCTTAGTGCTGAAAGTATTGATCTGATGTGTAGAGATCTTCCCTATTCTACTTAATTCAAGAGGGTTCTGGAAGCTTCTTTGTGTGAAAGAAACAAGCAGAAGGTTGATGATATTTGGGTTACTCCTTCAGAGAAGCTGAGT
The DNA here is from genome assembly GCF_963506605.1 of Zootoca vivipara. NCBI lineage: Eukaryota > Metazoa > Chordata > Lepidosauria > Squamata > Lacertidae > Zootoca > Zootoca vivipara. The sequence continues at coordinate 23,323,017 of NC_083291.1, read as the reverse complement.
ACAGCTGGCTTAAACTGGTTCTGTTATCTCTTCTTCAAGGTCATGCTGACTATAATATGAGGCCTGGGTTTCACTTTTCTTTCTCTCTTCCTTCTGGTGTGGTGTTCTGTATATAGTGTTAAGGTTTAAACTTATTATTAGTTATTGCAAGTTTAAGTTAAGTCTGCTGCAACTGGATTTCTTATGGACAGTGCCAATCCTGAGTGCATTGGATTTGTGACCATTATGCTCATTTGCCTTCCGTAGCAGTAAAGCTCTGCTGGATGAACTATTAATTGCCTCTGGTCTATTTTTGGGGAATCCTGCAATGTGTTTAAGTTTCTACTCTGCTTCTACTCTGGATCAATACTGAGTAGAATTCCATGACACATACCGTAGTGCAACGTAGCAAGCCCCATTCATGATGTAACTATCTGTGGCTCTACCCTTGGCCACACACCCAGAGACTAAGGAAAGAGCTTTTTTCAAATGGCATGTGCTAAAACATTTATGTAAGGACAGAGGGAACTGGTGTGTCACATGTCGAGTTGACATTTACCATATCTCTAGAATGGGGGTATCATTCGTGGTAGAGCACTCACATTGCAACCAATGGGCCTTGTGCTCCATCTATTAGCACCTTCACCTTGCCATGTAACAGGGCTGCCAAAGATCTCAGAGTAAATAGCACAGGTCCAGATGGCTTGATGGCCTGACTCACAGCTTCATATGTTTGTGTCCCTCACCTTTCCGATGAGATGTAAATTTGGGTTTGGCATATTGGATAGATGCGACCAGTCCCCCATGTGGATGCAGACACTCACTGTGCAGTGATTTTTTAATCAGACTAATGGGTGCATCTATAGATGCGCCCTATGTTGCATATTAAAATATCTAGAAGGATTGTCTGTGCTTCACATGTAATTTTTAAACAAAGTAATCTAGGAATGTAGTAAATTGCCTTACACTGAGTCTGACTAACTGGTCCATCTAACTAAGCTTTGTCAACTGATGGGCAGCATGTCACCATGTTTTCAGAAACAGGACATTCCCAGCCCTACCCCAAAATGCTAGGGATTGAATTCGGGACCTTTCGTATGCAAAACTGATGCTCTGCCACTTGGGATGGGCAGAGCTGTCAACTCCCATTTTTCTCAGCTTTGATAGCTTTAAGTTCAGTTCTTCACAGTTCCATATCTATCTGCATATTTTTTTAAAAAAACAAAACCTCAGAATTTTAGTGTGAATATACACATTTTTGCATTGTCATATTGCCCGATAAGCACAACTCTGCACAACAGTTTCCCCTGATGTCATACATGTTTGTATTTTATTTTCAACAATATATGCACATTTTACCCATGCATATCCCTTTGTAAAAAAATTCGGAGAAGCATGAATGAAAGTGTGGCTGTGTTTCAGTCCCCCCCCCAATTATATTTTATTAAGTTTCGACATTTTTAACATATACGATCAAAACGCAATTGTCATTTTTTAATATTTTTGTCGACTTCCCACCCTGTTTTCCATGGAGTTGATTTTTCTCCCCTTCTTGCTGCACCCTATCTTCTATCTATTAAATTGTAACCACGATATTATAATCGGATTACTTCTGTTGCTTATAGCTCAAATCCTGCTCGCGATCATTTTTTTTCTTGTATTGCTTCCCAAAGTGTGATCCAGGTAGGTTCACCTTTAAATGAAAACGGAAACAAATTTATCCCGCCCCCGCCCCCATGGAGCCACTGCTCCCCTCCCCCACCAATAGAAATAACCCCCCCCCCGCAAGCTTCATTCATTATGGAAATTGAGCAATTTTGGATCATTCCTCTTTTTGCATAATTCATTCCATTTCTGCTAGACATGGGGAGTGAGGAAGAGCTATGTAACCAGACACCAGAGATGTTAATCAACCACCCCTCTGGCTTCTGAAGCATCAGCAGGCATTAACTGCATACTTCAGTTGTCATAAAAGGATATCACCCATCAAAAAGGATACCCCCCTCCCCCAAGTAATCAAAACCCCGAGAATATGTGAGCAAGGGCTGGAAACTTGCTTTCAAAAAGAAAAGGAAAGCAAGATTTTCAGGACGTCAAAGCTGTGTGTCTCTTCCCTGCCCCACAATTCTTCAAAATCGGTGCATACACAAAGCCCTGACAACAGGGAATACAAGGAGCTGCTTAACTTGGAAACGATCATCTTCCCTTGTTGTGCCTCTGCCCTGAGAGATGTATCAGTTGTTGGCCCAAACCTCTCTCACTATGCAAATGGTTTTATTCAGCAGAGAAAACACACCTTTTGTTTTAGCTAGCCTTGCTTCTTGTGGCGCATGTAAAGCTCATATCCGGAAGCGCTGCTTTTTAATGTTTTGCCGGGGAGCGTTTTGTAAAGCTGCTTATTGAGAGGAGGGTTTGGCAATGTTATGCGGCATAATGGCCAATGCAGAAATTTCCTTGACCTGGTTTCAGTGTTTTGTTTTGTTTTAAATAGCATATTCCACCCCCAGGGTCTCCGGTTAAAATGAGGAAATGCTGGAGCTCAAGAATTTGCCTGTGTGATTTGGTCAAGGTACAAAAAAGTGCAGATCTCAGCAGTGAAAGGGGAAAGGGGGAATTCATCAACAAAATGTAAGTGTAGAGGATTTGGAGTGTGCAAGGAAGGGTGGAGCTGTGGTTTAGTGGGGTCTGGTAATGAGAGAAGGGGTTTGTGAACTGCACCAGAAAGTGCCTGTCAAAGTGTGGTAGCCCAACATTCAGTTATGGTGGTGGTGGTGATGGGGTGGTTTCCAACTCTTCTGGACAGCAATCATACAAGAAATATGCAAAATAACTAAGCAAGTATTAGAAGTCACCCTGGAACTGGCCCTACTAAACATCTTCCAAGATAATAATGCCCACTCACATCACAAAGACTCTCAGCGGCCAGACACTGGAGAGACCTGTCAGGAGTAAGCATAGACCAGGCATCCCCAAACTTCGGCCCTCCAGATGTTTTGGACTACAATTCCCATCATCCCTGACCACGGTCCTGTTAGCTAGGGATCATGGGAGTTGTAGGTCAAAACATCTGGAGGGCCACAGTTTGGGGATGCCTGGCATAGACCAATGGTATCAAATAGTATGGGAAACAGACTTATTAGAAAAACTAATCAATAAATGAAACTGACATGGGGGCAAATAGAAGACGACGTCTTCACCCCGGTATGGCTCCCCTTTATCACATACACAGCCCAACAAGACATCGACAAGAATCCGCTGACTGCATATAAATCAATCTGGCTAACCTGATTTAAAAAAATACACACTCACACCCCGCTCTCACACAAAAACAAATCTCACTACAGCCAACCAGAGACAACCAACCACCCCGTAGGCCACCCCCAACCTTTTTCACCACCAAGGGAATATGAGTGAATAGTAAGAGAACCTACACAAGTGACGCTGACACAAAACCACACACCGTATACTAAGCAGAAGAACAGAAGCATTGCTACCTGACCCCACTCCTCTCACTATGCCCCTCCCCTTTCTCCCTCTTCTCTTCCTAACCTAACACTGTATGTACAGTAGCACTGTCTCATAACAAATGAAACTGATCTGTAGAAAACACAACTTGAAAAAGAGACAACACACATATTTTTATAAACTAATAAATCTTTAATAATTTTTTTTTAAAAAAAAGTTATGTGGAGGGAGGGCTTTAAGGTAAAGGTAAAGGGGTCCCTGACCATCAGGTCCAGTCATGTCCGACTCTGGGGTTGCGGCGCTCATCTCACTCTACAGGCCGAGGGAGCCGGCGTTTGTCCGCAGACAGCTTCCGTGTCATGTGGCCAGCATGACAAAGCTGCTTCTGGCGAACCAGAGCAGCGCATGGAAACGGCGTTTACCTTCCCGCCGGAGCGGTCCCTATTTATCTACTTGCAATTTGATGTGCTTTCGAACTGCTAGGTGGGCAGGAGCTGGGACCGAGCAACGGGAGCTCACCCCGTTGCAGGGATTTGAACCGCCGACCTTCTCACATATTCTCGGGGTTTTGATTACTTCGGGGGGGGGTTATACTTTTTGATGGGTGATATCCTTTTATGACAACTGAAGTATGCAGTTAATGCCTGCGGATGCTTCAGAAGCCAGAGGGGTGGTTGATCAGCAAGCCCTAGACTCTGTGGTTTAACCCATAGCGCCACCTGGGTCCCTTCCAGGGTCAAATGTTCCTTCCTAGGCCTATTTGCCCTTCAGACCCATTCCTAGGCCACATCCCTCTCATCAGACACACCTCTCCTCTCTCCAGGCCACACCCCTCACAGTTATGGAGAATGCAGGTGGCTATCAACGTGTAGAGATTACCAGTAGTTCACCTTAGTCTTTGATGGCGTTTCCTGCTTGGCAGGGGGTTGGACGGGATGGCCCTTGTGGTCTCTTCCAACTCTATGATTCTATGATTCCCCCATGCTGTTGATTGTATGGAGGAAGCCATCCTAAACCATCACATGTACTGGAGCAGAGGACCTTTTGTGACCAGAGGACCAGATCCGGAACTGGCTCACCCACCATGAGGCCACCCACTGATCAGTCACCTGATTTCTGAAGGCTTGTGTCTCCAGTGAAGGTCAACCAAACCACAGGGTCATGGGGAACTGCTAGATGTGCCCCATCAGAGGATCTCAGTGATGGAGCACATGGAAACAAACAGTCCTTAGGTACTTGGCCCCAAGTTGTTTAGAGCTTTGTGAATTAGCTTTGGTATTGTGAATCTGGCCTGGTAGCCAATTGGCATCCCCACTAAATGGCAATAGATTGGTGCATGCATGTGAAATGCAACAACCCACCCCCTGCCAGCCTCTGGTCTGCTGCCACTATGGTTGCCCCGAGCCTCTCTACCCCAGGCATGTCAGAGATGGTCAAACCGATTGGCTACAAGAATCACTAATTACGGGGGCTGACTTTAACTGAACCGATCAGTTAATTACATTTAAATAAATGTGCATGTTTGCAGCATCTCAGAATAAATGTTTTTTGCAGTGTGATATTAAAAGGAAAGGGAATGCAGTTTAATAAACAGAAGCTGTCATTCATCCTTAAAAGAAACAATTCCCTGCTTCAATAATGCACCAAAGTCAAAATAGCTTCAAAAGAAATATTCCATTTCTGTTTCACCAATGAAAAATTGTCCTCACTAAGAAATGGATGAAGGCTTTACGTGATTAATATAGAGATTAAACCAATTAAAGCTTGCATCCATCTAACCAATTTTAGAGGTGGAAATCAGTCTTTTGGTCTCCCCCTGCCCCAATTTCCCCACAATCTCCATCCTTTCCTTCTATCACATAGCTTCTAAATTGAAGCTATGAGGAGTTCTTTATAACAGTGTTTTGGTGAATGATACAGTTTTGAAAAATGCTAACAATTTCAAAAGAGTAGTAGGAGCAGCAGAACTTCCCCTTCACAGTTTCAAATCTGCATCTACTCGGAGCAATTGGCTCTCTTCCATGCAGCAAAAAGTGAGCGAATGCTAGAATACAGAAAATAGAATTAGATTTCTATTGATTTTCCCCTCCCAAATATTTGAAAGAGCAGCATATTTTCCTCCAATGCATTAATTACTAAGGAAAAGAGGTGTGCAGAAAAGGAAGTAAGTTAGCGATTGAGAGACTAGCTATAATATTATTCCATTTCTATATCTTGCACTTTTCCAGAATTTGTAAATATACTATCAAAGACTTATTTACATCTAGTGCCTTTTGGGTGCCTTCTCTTTGCTTGTGTCAGGGGTGGGAATCTTGCTGCCCTTCACATGTTGCTGGACTACAATTCTTATCATCCCCAACCATTGGTCGTGCTGTCTGGGGCTGATGGGAGCTAGAGTCCAACAGCATCTGGCGGTTCCCCAGTTCTGGTTTATGAACTGAAGCCCAAGTCACACTTACTAGTTGTTGTGCGGGAGCTGCTTCCCATAACTGGATCATGTGCTGCTCTGCTGAGCATTTGAAACAAGAAACCACATAGAGAGGGACATCTGCATCATGATATACAGGCTTCTTGAACTCTGCAACTCTTTGGAGCAACCTATGTGCTGTTCTGTAGCTGTCCTTGGTACTGAGGAGCTGGCTTCTGTCTTGACCGTTATGCAGCTTCTTAAGATTGCCACTTACCAGCTACTTGATACAACTACCTGTTTCCAGGTGTACCTTCTTGCTTGAGACTAGGGAGCCTGCCCAAACAGTTGTTTGAAACAGTTATTTTGCTGTTCCATTTCTCATCACACCCTCTTTCCATCCTTAGGCTCAAATCTCATGTGAGTAAACCTCACTGAACTCACTGAGATTTACTTCTAAGTAAATACATACAACTGCTTATGTGCTGGTCAGGATTATCCTTAGAGCAGGTCCATTTTCTGTTCCAATGCCTAAAGAAATGCCTGCAATGAGCAATACCAAGGAATGTCATACTGTCTTGGAACAATATGACATTCCTTGGTATTGCTCATTGCAGTAACTCATCAGCTCAGCTAGACATAAAAGTAAAACAAGGTGTAAAATACCTTGAAAGCCTCGATTTATTTTCGTGCCAGAAAGAGACTGTTCATTTAATTATTATCATTTTGTTCAGGAGGCCTAAAGAGGATACGGTTCTGGAGATTTTAAAAACTGCCTCCTATTTTCCACCTATTGTTCCACTATGTAGCACTGCATCTGCGAGATACTGGGCCCAATTAGGGGAGGGCCATTGCTCCAAGACAGTAAGAAGAGGTTGTGTGTCCTGATTTACACCTCCCATTATGACACAACTAGAGAAAGAACCGCCACAAAAAAATGTTCAGCTGAAGCCAAGGGTGACCAATCCAGGTGTAATATAATCACAGCTCCATCTTCCAAACTAATAAGGCTGCCAGTTGGCATCAATGGCCAATTTTCTCTTCAACAATCAGGTTATGAGGCTATATGAATTTCACTCAGATGTGGAAGGGGGCCAGACCTCCCCAATAATGTCCTTTTCTTCCGGATAATAGACTAACTCCACCCTGATTAATGGCTGTTCCTCAGCTCCACCATTGGCCTAAAGGATTTTTGCTGACTTTGTCACTAGAGAAATATATGCTCTTGCCAGGCATTATGCATTCTCCACTTCTAAATGCTTTTGCTTCTTTATGCTTCTGGCTCTTCTTCCTCACCCTGTAAGTTCCAGCGCCATACAGCACGTACCAATGAAAAGAGAAATAAATCACAGAATTATAAATTACCACAAATCATGCGGCCTATTTTTCCTTCCAGCCCATCATAAATACAGCTTCCTCTTGGCTAAGTTCACCTTGCTGTACCCATTACCAATTTACATTTCCCCTCCTTCCTTATCCTTTTGCATAGATCACAGTACTGTCTTGGTGTGTAATCATTTACTTTCACATCTGGGGCTCTGGGGGAAATGAGATCTAAGTTTTCAGATGCATTTTCCATCAACAATTTCTCATGAATAAATTCTTAGGTATTCTGCAAAATACTTAGGAAGCAAGCATCTCAAACTTTGTCACTGGGTTTTTCCTTTTCATGAGACAGGGAAGATTTTGCAAGGAGTAACACTAGACCTTTCTTTCCACCCAGCCTCTCTCCCTCCATGACTTGGGAACAGTGTCTCTTTCCTGGGCCACTACCAGTAACTTTGGAAGCCAGGGGAAGGTGGGAGGAGCTGGCAACGTCACATCTCCTGGGACCTGGAGCAAAAGCCATGTTGAAAAGAGAGTACTGTACCTGTCTATTTCTGGTCCGCATCAGTTTTGCATGTGTCTATTTTTAATTCAGTCCTGCTCTGTTTCCACACCCATCTGTGCATTTTTTTATGTACAAAATTCACATTATTTCCGTATGTATTTAAAAATAAAATATGCATTTTGTAGGCATTTTACCCTAAAATATGGATGCGTCTTAAAATTTAATACATGTTATGGGCCGCATTAATATTTTTAGATGCGGAGAAAGCTTTTGATAATATTTCTTGGTCATTTCTGATTAAGGTAGTAGAGAAAATGGAAATAGGTAATTCTTTTCTGGCTGGAATTAAAGTGATCTATATTGACCAATCCGCATTTTTTTTAGTAAATAATATTCTTACAGACAAATGTCAAATAGAAAAAGGAACAAGACAAGGTTGTCCCTTATTTCCATTGCTGTTTATTTTGACATTAGAAATATTGCTTCAGAGTATAAAGACAAATAGAGAAATTAAAAATAAATAAATACATGTTACGCTTTTGGTGTAGTGGATAACTGTATTATGATCTGCATATTGCATGTTGTCTGCAGCTTCTGATGGAATAGTGCTCAAAAAGGACACAGTGCAGCAGTATTTGCACCACTGAGGTCATATTGGAGATGGCTCTCATACGAATGGTTTGGTTAGCAAGGCAGGAAGGAGGAAATAGCAGCATCAAGTTATAGCCAGAGCTGTCAACATCACATGAGCCTCCTGAAAAGCGATTGATGGACTGTTCCTGCCTAATGGCCCTTAGGTTTCCTTGGAGACACCAGTTTGATATATTATATACGCTCCATCCAGGATTAAATCTTGGCTTCACAGCAAGGCAAGGGTTGCCACAGTGCATCCAAGATCCCTATGGTACTCTGTCTAGAGTTCAAGTCAATTCACACAGTCCTTTCAACTTGCATGGACTGTGGCATTCAGTCACCTTTAGCCTACAGCCAGGAAATCATGCAATTGCACCTATTGGGGGGGGGGAGTTTAGCTTGAAGAATGCCACTGCAATTCCCATTGAAAGGCGATGTTAGCCTGTGATATGGAAGGGAGACAGATGAAAGTTGTTTCTGAGGGCTGGGAGAAATCAACAGGCATTAGGACTGAGGAGATACTAGCAGAATATTGCACCCTGGCCATCGTACACGCACCCGGGGATGGAAACCGTGAGCTTAGACCTGGGCAACTGCTGGTGAAAGAAGGTAAGAAGGAGACACGGCAGGTGCATGAAAAACAGCTGGGAGAAAGGCCAGGGATGCTGTTGAGAGTGATGGAAAACATAGGAAGTTCAAATGGTGTGCCTTATGGCTTTGCCCCTTTTTGTTGATTATATTAATTAATTAATTTATATACTGCTTATACCTCAAAGCAGCTTCAAACAGTACTGAACTAGACAGGCAAATGGTCTGGCTTAATACAAGGCACTCTCCATACCACTGGGCTTTGGCTATCTTGTATATTATTATTATATTATATTATATTATATTAATATTCCTGTGCTCCTAATCAGCAAAGAACATTCTGAACATTAATAGGCCAGATAGCTCATGTGGCAAAAGTGTTACCTCTTACAAAACAGCTTCCAGGTCATGCCAGCTGTCTGGTATGGCTCCCTCCATTTCCCACAAGTGTTACTTTTTCAGAGCGGATGCGGGTGGCGCTGTGGTGTAAACCACTGAGCCTCTTGGGCTTGCTGATCGGAAGGTTGGCGGTTCAAATCCCCGTGGTGGAGTGAGCTTCCGTTGCTCTGTCCCAGCTCCTGCCAACCTAGCAGTTTGAAAGCATGCCTGTGCAAGTAGATAAATAAGTACCGCTGCGGCGGGAAAGTAAACAGTGTTTTCATGCACTCTGGCTTCTGTCATGGTGTCCCGTTGTTCCAGAAGCGGTTTAGTCATCCTGGCCACATGACCCGGAAAGCTGTCTGTGGACAAACTCCGGCTCCCTCGGCCTGAAAGCAAGATGAGTGCCGCAACCCCATAGTTGCTTTAACTGGACTTAACCGTCCAGGGATCCTTTACATTTTACCTTTTTTACTTTTTCAGATCTCACCTCACCAGAACCTTTACTCCCCTTTCATTTGGCGGCAGCTGGATTGGAAAGCAACAGCGAAGGAGAAAAAGATATGTTTGAAGAGACCTATTCTTTTGAAGTGGCCTCCATGATAAGAAATACGACATAATTCCTAGGCCCCTTCGAGAGATCCCTCCCTGGCATACCCATTTGTTTTCAAGATGCAGAGTGGAACTCTAGGTCCCAGGCACTGTGCATACACCATGCTTAACTCTCTCTCTCTCTCTCTCTCTCTCTCTCTCTCTCTCTCTCTCTCTCTCTATATATATATATATATATATATATATATTCTTTTGCACTATTTCTTCAGCAAATTAACCTTCCACTCAAAGTATCTTTTGCAGCAGACACAGAGCAGGCAGGTCCCTTATCTGACAATCCTTTCCTGTCCAGCAGCCATAAAACACGGATAAACCTCAGCAGGACAATGGAGAGCATATGGGCTTCTGGACATTTGCGTATTTGCCAGATTATGTAATCCTTCCGTTATCAGGGCAGTGCCCTACATCTGCTTACCGAGTCCTCCTCCTGGCCTCCTCGGCGTGGCACCCGGCATTAAAGCTACAGGTCACCAAGTGAAAAGCTCTATTCATGAGGCTTGGCTCCTGGCCTTCTGGCCAGCCATTCATGAAGCAGCAATCACTCCATTCATCTGTCAATCTCGCATGAGGATTTAATTAAATCCCTCTGTGGCTAGAGCTCCCAGGTGCAAAGGGTGGGGGTGGGGGTGGGGTGCGGCCGCAGAATAATGATGATAATTATTTATACTTGAGCCGAATGACCTAAGCATTCTTTTGTTGGGATGTTATTACCATTTTCATTAAAAATGAGTTGGTTTGTTGTTTTATTGCTAAATGGAGGGAGAGGGCTTCAAAGCCCTGGATGCTCCTTATATGAAGCTACAGACTATAATCTCAAAAAAGGGAAGCAGTTTGTCATTGTCAAAGAATGATAACTGCATACCCTCCAGCATTTCTCTGGAGAAAATAGTGATGTCCTATTCTACAATAACAACAACAACAACAACAACAACAACCACAACAACAACACCTCACCCATCTGACTGGGTTGCCCCAGCCACTCTGCAGGAGGTCACTTGGACAACGCTTGAGGGGCAAAGGTTGCAAGTAGCCCAGATTCTTTTGCTCTCGCCCTTCTTGTTCCCTTTCAGCTGCTGGATTTATTAATTTGGCACCTTGCAGATCTGTGTGTTCCCTCCTGTCCTGCTGGTTGGGATTTTCCAGGCTCTGCATAGCAGCATGTTAGATGCTCAAACAGGTAAGGGATTTTGTGGCAGTGATGAAGCCCCAGGCAACAGCTGGATGGGCAGTGATGATGTCACAAAAGCTGAGTGGGAATGATGTCACAGTGAAGCTGAGCAGCAGAGGGGAGCTTAGAAGTTGCTCCCAGAGTCAGGGTTGCTATCCACTCCATTGGATGAAGCATACCCACCCCCAACATTTATCCGATGAAAATAGGGACGGACGTCCTATTCAACAACAACAACAACAACATTTATACCCCACCCATCTGACTGAGTTGCCCCAGTCACTCTGGATGGCTTCCAACATATATAGAAACATAATAAAGCATTAAACATTAAAAAACAACCCTTCCCTATACAGGGCTGCCTTCAGATGTCTTCTAAAGGTTGTATAGTTACTTATTTCTTTGGCTCAGAGGTCACATAATTCCATACCCTCCAACATTTATCCGATGAAAATAGGGATGTCCTAGGGAAAAGCAGCGTCAAACCAGAAACTGGGATGGTTTCCGTAAATTCAGGACTGTCCCTGGAAAATAGGGACACTTGGAGGGTCTGTAAGTGAGGTACCTGAGGTTGCATGGGAGCTATTTTTCCGTGAAGTGGACCCATACATCTGGGTGCTGGAACCACCAATCCTGGAACAGATTCCATTGGCCTTTCACATGAAAGTTCATACTGGAGCAAGTTTTCCGTGAAGCTGTATTCACATGGATGCTGATTTTCTGGGACTTGTGTGACCTGCTAAGTCACATGGTTGCCTCATTTACTCAGATAGCCAAATGAGATGACATCACGGGAAAGCAAGTCCTCCAACCCAACGGCCTGTAAAGAAGGTACATGAGAAAACCCTCTTAAGGCAAGAACTAATGTCAAGCATTCGCTTCTACAATCTGATGGGCAAACTCCTCTTGACTCAATTTTGCATTGACTCAGTAAATATAAGCTTTGCCCCGTGAGTGTTTCAAGAGTTCTCTCTCTCAGTTCATAATATTTGTGCTTGTGTGAGCTGATAAGATCACATTGAGGCACTTTATATCACCCCCCAGAATTGTAGTGCCCAGTGTAACATGTTCTGGATTTTGTTAAAAGATGCAGTAAGAAAAGCATAACAATAAGACCCACAATGGGAAGTCGAGGGGATTCGAGGGAATCCTGTATGTAAATAAAATGATGTGTGATGAATGTAAAATTTAGTGCAGTGGAACCTCGGTTGATGAACGTAATTTGTTCTGGAAGACCGTTCGACTTCTGAAACATTCAACAACTGAGGCGCAAATGGCCGTCGGCAATTTCAGTGGTGAAAATTGAGAAACACGCCTAGGATGCCGTTCTACTTCTGAGACAAGTTTGAAAACAGTAACAATTACTTCTGGGTTTTTGGCGTTCAGGTAACCGAAATGTTCAGTTTCCGAGATGCTCGAAAACCGAGGTTCCACTGTATGGAAAATCAAATAAATATATTTTGGGGTGGGGGTGGAAAGAGAGGTATTTGCATGTTCAACTGCTTCCTCACTCCCAAACCAAACACACAGAAACACAAGAGAGGGTTTTCATTCTGGAAAAGAGACAACAGTCACATACAACAATTGCAAAAGATAATCAAGAGAATTGACCCAAAAGGAGAAGATAACAAACAAATAGCTGCTTGATCATCTCATATAGTTTACAGCTGTCAATTACAGTTTTATCAGGGATAAGGTGTTAATATTAAACTTTGATCCTTGGACCTAAAATGCAACTGACCATTTGCGGGCTGACTCCAAAAAAGTGTGGCGGATGGGTAGAGTTTTGCAAGAAATTTGCGGGATGGGATTATTATTAATTAAATTTTTAGACCACCCTCTAGCCAAAGATCCCAGGACAGTTCACAACCAGTGGTGTACTGTGAATTTTGTCATAGGGGAACAGTTTGGGCCAGAGGTAAAAGTTAAAGGTAAAGGACCCCTGGATGGTTAAGTCCAGTCAAAGACGATTATGAGCTCATCTCGCTTTTGGGCCGAGGGAGCCGGTGTTTGTCCACAGACAGCTTTCCGGGTCATGTGGCCAGCATGGCTAAACAGCTACTGCTGCAATGGAAGACTGTGATGGAAACCAGAGTGCACGGAAACACCGTTAACCTCCCCGCTGCAGCGGTACCTACGGTATATATCTGCTTGCACTGGTGTGCTTTTGAACTGCTAGGTTGGCAGGAGCTGGCACAGAGTAATGGGAGCTCACTCCGTCATGGGGATTCAAACCGCCAACTTTCCAATCAGCAAGCCCAAGAGGCTCAGTGGTTTAGATCACAGCGCCACCCATGTCCCTAGTTAGGCCAGTGGTGCCAGCTTGCAAGGAGTGATGCGGGGGATGTTGTGCACATGAGCATCATGCCTCCCTCCCTCAACTGGGCAGGAACCTCCTGAGCTTTGGAAAGGAGATGCCAGGCCCAGGTCCCTGAAAGGATAATGGAGCCCTCCTGCCTCCTTTCTAAGGCTGGGTTGGAAGGTGGCAGGAGGGCTCTTGGACGCTGTCAGAGCATTGTGTCTCCCTCAGTATGCCGGCCAGAAGCTTCCTGGGCTTTGGGAAGCAGGTGTCAGAGGAACGTTTAGAGGACTAGCCTAGTCCACTGTTCAGAGCAGAAAAATAGAAAATAAGTATGTTTGTGTGTATCTTGAGCTCCACAGATTGCCACTTGCTCTGTGGATATTGCTGACAGGTCCTGACAATCAGCTGATCACTGGAGTGTGTGTGTGTCCACTTGCTTGTAGGAAAAAATCTCAAAGCGATTTTGAGAAAAGATAAAACAATAAAAATGTCTCACTTTATGTTATTGTGATGTCGGATTATTGACGAATTGCTGGCCCTGCCCAACTGTCAAACTTGTCCCAGGTTCACTATCCCTGCCTTGTAAGCCTAATGAGATAGATAAAGTGTCCCCCCCCCAAAAAAACCCCCACACAATAAAAATTAAATCTATAATAGAATGTAATGTAACAGCAACACTAATCATGAACATACCCCTCCCCCACCCTTTTCATCCCCCCCCCCAGTATTCTGCAGATTCTTTCTTGAGATGGGAGTGATTACAACTGAAGCCAATAATGCAAATGTGGTTGTATTGATCAATGTAACAGTATTCCAAACTTCAAATTTCATTTCCAGTCCCTTTCTTTATAAGAACTAACATCAAATTTGCTTTCACCGTCACCTCAATTACTGTGACACACTGATTTTGCATTTTCAGTAAGTGTTCTAGCTTTCCCATTATGGGCAATGTTTGATTCCTGCCAGAGCCTCATGCAAGAAAACGTCCCTTCCACAACTCATCACCCATAAAACTGGGACCATTTCCCTTGCCCTTCCTCAGCCAGTTCCAATCTTAAATTGATCATTGGTATGTCATGCTGACTTGCCACAGATTTTATTTACCTTTGATGCTTATACTGTGAAATTGCTTAGAGATATTTCATAGAAAGTGACTCCTGGGATGAAGTAAATAAATAAGTAAAATATGTAAATCTCTGATAAATTTAAGAATGGCGGCGGGTTTCATTGCCTGCGCTCAACATAGGCTCTCCGTTTTACCCTTAGTTACCTTTCAAAATGGTGACACTGGTATATATATCTTTGCATTTTGAGAGATATGCGGTGGCTTACATGTGGATTATGAGAGAGGGAGAGAGAAAAGCAGTAAGGCAGACTCTGATTGTCATCAGAAACCCTCCCTCTCCCACTGATGGAGACAAGTCTTAAGAGGGCAAATTTCTAATTCTACACCACGCTTCTGTGCTTCCTAGGGCATTCTGCAATATACGGGCAGATTAGGCACTAACTGGTTTTGACTGCATTATTATTATTTTTAAAGACCATCTTGTGTGAAAATCCTGGCTTCCTCGTGTGCCTCATTAATTTCAGATCATGCCTTGTCAGTCGCCGGCATTAGATGCTGCGAGGTCTTAACACCTGTCGTGCATCTAATCGGCTCACCATTTCAGGTTTGGAAAAGAGCCATTTATTTTTTTGCACAGTGTAAAGTTACACTGCAAGAACCTAAGTAGCAGAAGATGTCACCAGCAAAGGGGCTGATTCCTGTGACAGAAGCTGATGGCAGGCCTGGCACATGAGGATTGAGTGAGGCCAGAGCACCAGAAGTGACATTGAAACCTCCAAGTAATATAATCTAAGGCAGAGAAAGAGGTTTTCTTCCTAAAGTTCATTTCTTCTCCATTTCTTTATTTCCCAGTCTCTTAGGGATGAGCAAATCTGTCAATGGTGTTTCTCTCCATTTCCCTTTTTTAAATTTTGTTCTCTGCATTTCCAAACATTTTGAGTATTGTTATTATTTGTTTAAAAAATGTCATCATGAGAATCCACCAATGAATTTCTCCTAATATACCCACATCTGTTTGCAATTCTGCCTAATGCACACTTTTTTTTTTTTTGCAAAGCCATTTTCCAGAATGTAATGCATTTTGAAATATCATGTTCGGTGACATGTGCATTTTTATCCACCCTTTAACCTAGAGCATGCATTTTCATACATATTACATGACTGGAAAACTACATGGCAAAAATTTAGAGAAGTGAGAAGGATGGTTAGGCTTTGAAAAGTGTGAATTCATAAATTAATTTGTACCTCGCGCTTCAGTCCATAAGGCACCCAGAGTGGCTTACATACAGTCAATTAAAACAAAATAGTCCCTGTCTGCAGGCTAATGATCTAACCAAAAATGGCACACAAGGGAAAAGGGGATAGGGAGGGGAGATGGGAAAAAATCAAACTCAGGCACCAATTTTATTTGAGGCGAGCTTCTATGAGCTGCTGAAGTTCAGTCCCCAGCTTGGCTTAGAAGAATGTTGCCAGCTTCCTTATGTGAGATGCCTTGTGGGCTGATGAGAGAAGCCTCTGGGCAAAATGACATTTCATAGCGGTCAAAAACTACATTTCCTGGTCTCCTGTCAGTGGCAGATAATGATGTCGAGTTTGGATGGAGAGAAACATACAAGTACCTGGGATAACCATGTTGCATCAGGGGGGTAAGTGAAACTACTGTCAGGGACTGGGCAGAGGAGGGACGGTGGAGGCTGGCCTCCCCAGCCTGACTCCTTCCAGAAGGAGACAGTTCAGAAATACAAAAGGAGTTTGAGGGAGGTCCCAGCTCAGAGGCAGATGAGGGGAAAAGCTGGGAAATAATAGGAGAGGAGGAGGAGAGGAGGAAGAAGCACCAGGGGAGCAACAGTTGATGGACTCATTGTCTTTAGAAAGCATTCCAGACCCCCCCCCCAGAACCTGGCGAGCCTTGAAAGTAGGAGAGCAAATTGCTGAAAGGCAGGGGGCACATAGCAGTACCCATAGCGATGACTCACGAGGAAGTGGGAGAGTGGAGATTCACTCGGGCCAACGCCATTATTCCAAGAGGCTGCATTCCCAAGCCTTTCTCTGTGAATATTGAATAAAAGCAGATGGTAAGAACTTTCCCTTGTCTTGGTTCTTGGCAACCTGCCGTGGGGGCTGGTTCCTCTGCTGCCTGACAACTACTGACTAAGCCCAGAAAAGGAATGGTAGGAGCTTGTACAGGGGACAAGGATGTGGTATATCCAGTGTCCCACCTGAGGCACTGGCATGCCGAGAGAGGGGAAGGCCAGGAAGCAGTCCTGGACAGCAAACTTGACTGTCCTTTTCACTTTACTCCTTTTTATTGCCTTTGTTTATCTGTTGCTTCTGCTGAAGGGAGTTGCAGATCATCATCATCATTATTTTATTCATACCCCGTCCAGCCACTCTGGGCAGTTTCCTACACATATGTAAACAAAAATAAAACAACAAACACTAAAAACTTCCCAGTACAGGTCTGCCTTCAGATGTCTTCTAAAGGTTGTCTAGTTAACACTTTTTCCGGTGTATAAGATGCCCCCAGGTATAAGAAGACTCCTATTTTTTTAAAATCCAAAATTAAGAAATCAATATTTCAAACATAAATCAGGAAAACTTTGATATTTTATTAAGTATTCAAGGCACCAACACCGGCATAGAAACCCCCTCTGGCACCTGCAGTAGAGGAGCGTACCCCACCTACACCTGAGATCGTCCAAAATCGTTGAGCTTTCTTTTGGGAAATAACCGCACATCTGGGAGGGACAGTGGCTCCAGTGCTCCAGAGGTTGTAGCAGCTTCTTCACAGCAGCCACTGGAAGGTAGGTAGTGTTTTTGTTTTGTTTTTTAAACCCTGCGCATTCACCATCCACATATAAGAAACACTGTCTTTTGCATGGAAAAAATACTGTATTTATCTCCTTGACAGCTGATGGGAGGGCATTCCACAGGGAGGGCACACATGTCTTGGCCTTGTTATCAGGGGCGTACCCAGGATCAAAATTAGGGGGGGGGGCAAGATAGGGGAAGAGAGAGGGAAGGAAGGAAGGAAGGAAGGAAGGAGGGAAGGAAGGAAAGAAAGAAGGAAAGAAAGAAAGAAAGAAGGAAGGAAGGAAAGAAAGAAGGGGTGTGTGAGAGAGAGAAGGGAGGGAGGGGGAGAGAGAGAAAAAGGAAGGAAGAAAGAGGGAGGGAGGGAGGGAGGAAGGAAGGAGCTCCCGTCTGCCCCCCCCAGCTCAGGTTGCTCCTCCCCCCTCCCATGTTCCTGTCGCTGGCTGCAGCCGCGGAGGAGGCAAAAACAGCCCGATTTTGGGCAGCTCCCCCCCCACATTGCTGTCGCTGGCTGCAGCCGTGGAGGGGGTGAAAACAGCCGGATTTCCATAACCCGCAGTGACTTTTCCCCTTCAGTTTTCGGAGGGAAAAAGTATGGGCTATGGTCCATAAAATATGGTAATTTTTTTTGCTTCGGGGGGGGGGCAGCTGCCCCCTTGCCCCTCGCCGGGTACGCCCATGCTTGTTATAATTGGCTTACCTTGATCCAGTTCCATAAAAGCCAATACTTCCAATGCCCCTGTTTAGGAAAGGGATTCAGAATGGGAGCCCAGCTAATTCAGTGGCATCTGACTAAGGAGTCAAGCCCAGTGGTCAGAGTTGGAACTCTTTCCTGCTCCACAATGGTTTCTGCAGCAAAATCCCTCCATTTTATATAGTACATAATATATACACACACACACTGTGGAATTTAATGAATGATTGGGCTACCAAGGAGCATTTAAGGAGAGAAAAACATGGATTACCAACAGCTCCAGCCTTTGGAAAGATACTCTGTCTTAGGTTCAGTCTCTCATCTGCACTATTATAATAATCTACCTAAAAGGTCTGTATTAAGACACGGGTGGCGCTGTGGGTTAAACCACAGAGCCTAGGGCTTGCTGATCAGAAGGTCGGCGGTCTGAATCCCTGCGACGGGGTGAGCTCCTGTAGTTCGGTCCCTGCTCCTGCCAACCTAGCAGTTTGAAAGCACCTCAAAGTGCAAGTAGATAAATAGGTACCTCTGCGGCAGGAAGGCAAACAGTGTTTCTGTGCACTGCTCTGGTTTGGTAGAAGTGGCTTAGTCATGCTGGCCACATGACCCGGAAGCTGTACGCCGGCTCCCTCAGCCAATAAAGTGAGATGAGCGCCACAACCCCAGAGTCGTCCGCGACTGGACCTAATGGTCAGGGGTCCCTTTACCTTTACCTAAGCTAATGCCTCAGGGTAGCACTTTATCTAAAGGGCACAACATCAATGCTAACTATAATATTTTGAAATGTTCAAACTTATTTTTAAATGGAGTTTTCTCCTAACAAAGCACTGTAGAACCATCAGACTGACCCTAAACAGCATGTGCTATTTCATTATATCATTAGGGAATAAAAGCATCAGGGTCAGAACAGATGCAATGTTAAAGTGAGTTGACAGCTGGGTGTATTTAATGTGTCTTTTTACTCTTTCAGCAAGTGTAGCTGTGCCTCTCCTGCAACTGAGGTTGGAGCCATGGCACAGAGAGGGTTAATTGCCCAAATCCTCCTCACCCCAAAGCAGCTATTAGTCCAGAGATAGAAGCTTCCCTTTGGGGCAAGACTGTTTTGGGTAAAGAGTTTTCAAAAAAGAAACCACCTTCCCTGTGTGCCTTGGCTCTAACCCAGTTCTGCTCCCACCTCCCCAAGGCGGCTATCGTTAAAAGAAAACAAATGTGTTAAGTGCATTCACCCATTTAACGGCACAAATGTTTTAGCTTCATTGCAGCAAAGGCTGATATTTATTTCATTCTGTCCTTATCTGAGAATAGGATTTGAAGCTGGATCAACTCCTTCATTTTTATTTTTATTTTAAAACCATACAGCTCCTTGCTGTTATTTACAACCCAGCTTTTTTTTTTTAAATTAAGTGTCTGGCTCAATGCTCCCTTAAGATGTTGAAAACTTTTTGGTGGAGATCAGACAAACTGCATTTTTATTGCTAAGGCTTACTCTACAGAACTTGCTGTGGGTTTTTTGTTTGCAGCAGCAGCAGCCTTAACTCACCAGGCATTCAGCTGCACCAGTCTTGAGGTCTTCAATGACATCATGGAAGTGCCTGCCAGCAATATTGCTGCCAACAAACTGGGCCTTGTCAGGTTCTCTTTCATGGTTTCAGGGCCAAGGACCAGTGCGGCATTTGCTGGGAAATGTTCACAATCTCATCAAAGCTGATGTTGCCACTGTGCTTAACGGTAATGAAGAGAGAAGTCAGAAAGCTTCTGTGTGCCTGCCAGCAAAAGGGATATCCAGGAACTGTAAAGAGCGAGTCGCCAGCCAGTTCTCCAAAGGAGAGAGAGAGAGAGAGAGAGAGAGAGAGAGAGAGAGAGAGAGAGAGAGAGAGATTGGTACTTACCTCTTGACTTCCCCAGTGCTTACCTGCATAGGATTGGTCCCATTTTGCATTGCCGCATTTTCGATGTAATGTATTCGATTTAATGCCCATCCCTGAATGTCTTTTAAGGGTCAGATCTCAGGGCGCAGAAAGCCACCTGGTCACTTGAAGTGGCGGAGACGTGAAATCACGGGAGAGCAACGCAAAGTTCACACTTCATGCAGCTGAGGACAAGGCAGGAGGACCCTCTGATGGGAGATCAAGAAGCTGAGAAAGGATTCAATCAAATGAGGACTGGCTCAAGACATCTGCTGCCGGGGGTGAGCAACAAGGTTGCCCATCTTCCACAATCCATGTACAAAAGTCTACACCCTCCGCCAGGGGCGTACCCAGGATCAAAACTGGGGGGTGGGGCGAGAGAGGGAAGGAAGGAGGGAGGGAGGGAAGAGAGAGAAGGGAGGGAGGGAGGTAGGGAGGGATGGGAGAGAGAGAAGGAAGGAAGGAAGGAAGGAAGGAAGGAAGAAAGAAAGAAAGAAAGAAAGAAAGAAAGAAAGAAAGAAAGGGGTGAGAGAGAGAGAGAGAAGAGGGAGGGAGGGAGAGAGAAAAAGGAAGAAAGAAAGAGGGGGGAAGGAAGGATGGAAGGAAGGATGGAGCTCCCGTCTTGCCCCCCCCCAGCTCAGGCTGCTCCTCCCCCCTCCCACGTTCCTGTCGCTGGCTGCAGCCGTGGAGGGGGCGAAAACAGCCCAATTTCCATAACCCGCAGCGACTTTTACCCTTCAGTTTTCGGAGGGGAAAAGTGCGGGTTATGGTCCGTAAAATACGGTATTTTTTTTTATTCGGGTGGGGGGTGGCAGCTGCCCCACCCCTGTCCCTCGCTGGGTACGCCCATGCCCTCCGCCATACATGAAGTATGCTAGATTTGGCCGTGGCAGACCTTGGGACCTCAAATTCCAGCAGTGCCCTGTGTGATGCCAAAATTTGCTGCCCCCTGCCTCTCACACTCCATTCTAATAGTTATGGTGACCCCGAGTCTCCAAACCCAGTGTGACCGAACCAGTCACACTCCTCTAAATCTGCCTCTGGATTAGTTGGCCCTGCAGCACCTGACTCCCAAATTCAGGAGGATTTTCTAATCTACAGTGTCTGTTGCCTAGAGGCGCCGGCTTCTCCAAAGGATTGAGGGGGCCCAACGTGACGTGATTGAAACTGCCTCGGCCCCTAGGAGTCGGCACCTATGTTGTTGCCTGACCTGAAATCTCTCTCCCATTCATTCCTCCAGCCAGAGACTCAGCAGCTAGGAAAATGGCACCTGGTGATTTCACCCCATGGGGCCTGATAGCTAAATGGACTCTTGGAGGGCTAGAGGCTTGCTCCAGCGTAGGGCAGCGTTTCAGCTTTGTGGAGTAGCCTTGTATTTCCAGTGGTAATACAATCCCAGAGGACTCCCAAGAGAAATAACAAGATTGCCTACTCTGCCTCTTAAGTGGTCACACATTTCAGTAATGGATGCTATAAAATGTACTCGGGGAAGATTGGTTTCTTTATAATGCCCACATCTACACCCTGAACTGTGAGGGAAGTGAACGATTCCCTCGTCTGCTGTTGCCGTGATAGGTCAAGAAGGCCTGAAACCAGCAGATTAAGTAAGAACAATGTTGCCCTTCAGAAATAGCACAGTGGAAAGCTGGTTGGGTGTGAATGTTCCTAAAAGTATATCTTGGAAGTGAACTGTAGAACTGTGATCCTATGCGCGCTTACCTGGGAGTGAATTTTATTGACCTCAGTAGGACATCCTTTTGAGCAGGCAAGCGTAGGATCATGCTCACAGGCGCACCCATTACTCCACACATATGGCACAACAAACATAGCAGTCACTAGCATAGTTAAAAATAGAGTTGTGTTGAATATTTGCCGCCAAAATGTCCCCTTCTGCAATGCCTACTTTATCCTGTTTTGAGGGCTGCTCAGCTGATATCCCTCCTGCATTGATATTCTTTTCCTAGGAACCAGCCACTCTGAATTTACATTATTTCCCCTCCATGAAGGCAGCTGTGTTTAGGGAAGTTTTTTAAAGTTTGATGTTTTACTGTGTTTTTAATATTCTGTTGGGAGCCACCCAGAGTGGCTGGGGTATAAATAATTAATTATTATATTAATTCTTATTCTATATCTGCCATGGATGGCGCAGAGAGCACACCAGTGAGGGAGCCAGCAGACGTACAGTGGAACTTAATTGGTTCCGGGGTGCCATCCGCTCCCTGAAAAGTACTTAAACCTTTTCTGGCGTTTTTTTTTTTTTTTTGCATTTTTGCATTTTGGCATTTAACGCCAGAAAAGGTTGCAAAAATGTATAAAGGAAGTAATGACACATGTTGGAGATGCCTCAATGAAACCGGTTACATACATACATATATGGTGGAAATGTAGTGAAATCAAGAGATTTGGGGAAATGATATATAGGCAATTGAAAAAGATACTTAAATATTCATTCAAGAAAAAGCCAGAGCTATTTTTACTGGGAATGTTAGATGAGGAGATCTTACCGGAGGATAGATGCATTCTAATGTATGCAACATCGGCTGCCAGATTATTAATAGGGAAAAATTGGAAGAGTAAAAGGGTACCAAGCATAGAGGATTGGCATCTAAAAATGATATCATATTACAATTTGGCAACAAAAGCAGCAGAAGTTAAAGGGATAAAGGTGGGGGGAAAGGATAAGGATTGGAAAAAAATGTAAAGATTACATAGCAAGTTTCATGGAGAATGCCGATCTATCAAAAGACTTATGAAGGCCCATAATATTGAATATTAAAATGGTTAGTAAGGAAACAGGTTTGCGTAAAAAGGAAAAAAGGCCCAACATGAGATTGGCTGGAAGCACTAAGGGTGGGTGGAGGGTTTGATGGTGGTGGGCATTGAAGAAGTGATTTTTTTTGTAATCTATTTTTATCAATAAAGTAATAATTAGTTATCAGTTATTGTATTCTAATTTAGCCTGTGTTAATCTTTTGTAATAATGGTTTGATTAAGATAAAAAAAATTTGATGTAATTTTGTGTGAAAAGAATAAAAAAATATTTTTTTAAAAGTACTCTGGGTCAGTGGAGTACTTAAACCGAAAGTACTCAAACCGCAGAGTACTTAAACCGAGGTATGACTGTAAATAAGTCTGCCGCCATCTAGTGATTAAATTATATAATGACATTATCCACACAGTAGCCAAATCTAATTGGCTACTTGATATTACTGTTTACTCCTAAGAAAAAGAAAGCCAACCTATTTGAAAAACCAACCACCCAATGCACCAAATGTGGCAATTCAAGGTGGACTTCTTGTTCCACCAGAATATCGGGCAACAGGGAGAGGGCGTTCTCACATAACGTTCTACTGGAGTACAAGTCACCTGTACCCGTGTTCAGATACATTTTAGAAAGAGTTTGTGTATGCCGGCCTTAAAAGACTCACAGTGCAATTGTAACTAGGCTTACTCAGAAGTACGTTCCTCTGAGTTCAATGAGATTTACTCCCCAGTAAGCAGGGTCATGGTTCCAAGGCAAACAAAAAAATCGGTGCCAGCCATTTGCAATCAGAAACAACAGGAATCATGAATATCAGAGCTTGGGGGTTTTTATTTTATGTGCTTTCAGTTCCCAAGCCTGCATTAACATTTCTATGGTTTGCTCTGCAGGCAAGGAGATCAAATAGTTACTTGAACATTCTGAATGATGGATCACAAGACCTTCAGTGACATTAGAAAAGTTGACAATATAGGCAATGAGTCATCTCTCAGAAGACAAGTACAAATGCTGTGAACACAGTCAGAAAGGACTGATTAATTAACAGAGCTGCAAGCCTTAATCACTTTAATTTGGTAGATTAATCAACCCAAAACATTTTGGTTGATATAACAAAGACAAATTGTTAATTGGTGCATTGAGAAGAAAAGGACTTACTTTTTGAGGGGATGTTTGTTTTGGTGTGTTACAAAAATTAGGAATATGGGGGGAGGGTGACCTTTCCTTCTAATAATGAGTACCGGTAGTAGCTTTAGGTTATTGGTATAAATTATCTCATATTTCCTTCAGTTTCTCAAAAGAGGCACTTTTGTGGAGGTTTTGATAACATGCAGTTGGAAGAAAGTCTTGGCTTTGTCCTTGGCTGCCCTTATCCAGCCCTCACAGTTTTTGCATTGCAAAGGTGGACTCAGACAGTTCTTACACCTGTATGTTCATCAGTCTTTGACTGCAGGATCAAGTGATGATTTGCATATGAACCACCAAATGTAAATACATGACTACAGATAGCATCCTCATGTCACCAGAGACAACAGTGAGGAAAAAGAAAAATGCATGTGTGCCCCATAAACTATGGTGGTTCTATTTTACCTCTTTCACGACTCTTAAATACTGTTGTTAGACAGCCCAATCGACCCTCATTATAAACAGCACGTTTATAACTCATTTGTATAATTTTGAGCTGCCTCAGGAGCCTGTCATCTCTCAAATGTCTGCAGAAACCATATATATGTCACTTCGAGGGTCAGGGATAATACTGACACCCTTCCAGGCTTGCTAACACAGGAATAAGATTTACCAGTCCTGTCAACCAAGCAACACACCTCTCAGATGGCACCTGATTGGCTAGGATAACATTTGTTTCCAAATACTTTGACAGCCTGGTGCTCATTTACTAGAGAACCCATCTCTTTATCCCCGAAGAGCGTTGTTAGCAAAGAACACAGGGGCTCAATTTTAGTACAGTCATACCTCGGTTTAAGTACACCTCGGTTTGAGTATTTTCAGCTTAAGTACTCTGTGGACCTATCTGGAACAGATTAATCCACTTTCCATTACTTTCAATGGGAAAGTTCGCTTCAGGTTAAGTACGGACTTCCGGAACCAACTACACTCATACCTCGGGATAAGTACGCTTCAGGTTGAGTACTCCTTGGACCCGACTGGAACGGATTAATCCAATTTCCATTACTTTCAATGGGAAAGTTCACTTCAGGTTACGTACACTTCCGTTTAAGTACAGACTTCAGGAACCAATTGTGTTTGTAAACCGAGGTACCACTGTAGTTCTTAGATGGTTTTATTTATTTATTTAATTGAGGACCATTGTTCTAGTATACCACAGAGATGCTCAATCTCTTGCCCATCCGCTTTCCATTTTGGAATCTGAAACTATCTATTTGGCTCTATCATAGAAACAGCTGCGTGTGTTGACTTGCATGACGTCACACACACACGACTCACGAACATGCGTGACATCACATGTGTGCCTCCTCAATGTTGGGCGCAACTCATCGCCGCTGGACTGAGCTGCTCTCTGATGGCATCTCCCTCTTCCCGGACTTTTAGTTTCCCGGCTTGGCTCCCCTCCTGATGGGTATGTGCTTGATCCATTACCCATAAAGCCCTTCCTTTTAAATTCAAGTGCTTTGTCACGCAAAGCCCTTTCCCTCCCTTCTCACGCCGTGCTGAGTTTTTACTTTTCTTACCATTCATAAATATGGAACCAAAATGATGCGCATGCCCCCACATTAAAGAGGAATAATGACCTCTCTAGATGCAAAGAGAAGAGAACCCAGCGACGTTTGTGAAATATTTCAATTTCCATGCGAGCGCCTTCACTGCCCCGTGTGCAGATTCAGCAGATTAGGCTGGTATCATGCAGGAAATATTCCCCCTTGGGGACAAATGAGCGTTATATATAAGCAGCAAATGTAAATGTCTGTTTCTTTCTGGGAAGGGGGGGCGTGCTATTTGGGTTGGGGTCAGAGAGAGATTTCTTATGCATAGCAGGAGCAGACAAGCTGCAGCAGGGAGATTATTCTTGTTGGTCAGCAACAAGTCGTCCAGCCCAGAGCCCCCCTCGGGAGCCCACGCTGAAACTCGTTAATTTCAAAGTGTTGCTGACGGTTCTGACCACAAGCTTTTATAAGATCACGCTGGGCGAAACCCAAGCTCTTGCTGGCCCTCCAAGGCCTTTGCCAGGCTGCTATTTCCTATCAGCATCAGAAATAAAAATTAACATATTAATGCAGTGGAGATGAGATAAATGTTTCCTATGGGACATGGATCACATCTCAGACACGCAGAATATGATTTGAGGATTGCTTCCTGTAAGCATTTCCAATTTAGCTCATGGTCACCAGTAACTAAAGGGGTAATTGTGGGTGTGGGCGAAATCACAACAGGGAAACTATTAATTTTCATGTAGAAGGTCGCAAGCAAAGGACTCTGGGATGGAGATGGGGGCATGTGTGTAATTTGCTCTGGCTTCAAAAGCAAAACATCACTGTAAATAGCAACTGGACATCGTTGCCCATTTCCAAACAAATAGGCTTTTGCTGTACCCAGTGCTTTTTTACCTGGGGGGGACGCAGGTGTATGTACCGGTATATCCCTAATTTTTTTGTGAATCTAATTTAAAAAATTTAGTTTCTTCTCTAGTACGGTGAATCGCCAGTTCCGTTGCTCTCCCCGATGGCGGCCTCATTTCTTGGTGTTTCCTGAGTCTCAGACGGAATGAGAGTACCCCTAAACATTTTTTTAAAGGAAAAAAGCACTTGATGTACCCAAATTTGTTCACCAAATTTATCTCACCACACCCATTTTTTTAAAAAAATAAATAAAAGCCTAATAATTTGCAAAACAAAAGCTTCACAATGTTGGACTGCAGCTCCTACCTTAGATAGCTCAGCCAGTAGAGTTTGAGACTCCTAATCTCAGGCTTGTGGGTTCGAGCCCCGCGTTGGGCAAAAAAATTCTGCATTGAAGGGGGTTGGACTAGATGACTCTCGGTTTCCCTTCCACCTCTACAATTCTATGATTCTTTGAATATGAGCATACAAAGAGGGGGTAAACCTGGGGGTTGCTCTGCTCCAGCCAAAAACCTGTCATTGGATGCAGAAGATGAGGTTGCAAGGTATGGAAAGTGCTGCTGAAAGCAGAGAAGTTTGCAAATTCCCCTCTCTGCTCCCAAAGGTTGCAGTAGCTAAACAGGACTCCCAGCAGCTTCTGGGTGAGTTTAGTCAATATCAGAATAGCTTTCTAATTTTGGGACGTGGGTGGTGCTGTGGTCTAAACCACTGAGTCTCTTGGGCTTGCCGATCAGAAGGTCAGCAGTTTGAATCCCCGTGACGGGGTGAGTTCCCGTTGCTCTGTCCCAGCTCCTGCCAACCTAGCAGTTTGAAAGCATGCCAGTGCAAGTAGATAAATAGGTACCGCTATGTTGGGAAGGTAAACAGCGTTTCCATGTGCTCTGGTTTCTGTCATGGTGTCCCGTTGCACCAGAAGCAGTTTAGTCATTCTGGCCACATGATCTGTGGACAGATGCAGGCTCCCTCAGCCTGAAAGCGAGATGAGCGCCGCAACCCCATAGTCGCCTTTGACAGGACTTAAAAGTCCAGGGATCCTTTACCTTTACCTTTTACCTCTGGCCCTAACTGTTCCCCTTTGAGAAAAAAAAATCACAGTACGCTTTCTAATTTAATAGAGTTCCTTGAGCCACTGAGCACCAAGTTGGCAGAGATAAATGCCACCTTAAAAGTACAGTGCTATACATGTCTGCTCAGAGACAAACCCCATGGAGTTCTGCCGTGCTTAAGTGGTATAGGATTAGAGCTGCAAAGAGGCAGACAGTGCTATAGAGTTGGGGCTAACCCAACACAATGAAACCCAAGTCCTATAAGCATCAGAGTAGGAAAACAGATACTGTACCTGCCCTGCCCCCCAGCCAATGATGCTTGGACCTTGTTTCAGGGAGAAGTTCCGGAATCCAGAGTCACCTCTTACCATCTGGTTAGTTGGGAAAAATTTTTTTAAAATCCTTCCAGTAGCACCTTAGAAACCAACTAAGTTTGTCATTGGTATGAGCTTTCGTGTGCATGCACACTTCTTCACGCACATGAAAGCTCATACCAATGACAAACTTAGTTGGTATCTAAGGTGCTACTGGAAGGATTCTTAAAATTTTGTTTCAACTATGGCAGACCAACATGGCTACCTACCTGTAGCTAGAACATCTGGTTAGTTGAAACTCTGCAGCTAAAAGATGGTGGTGTGTCACTTCTAGAAAAAGCCCAAAGAATTAGATCTCATTCTATTAACAGGACTGTTGAATTTTCACAAGGATTTTCTTTTGCAGTGGTAAATTGCTGCAGAAATGTGAAAAATTGCATTAAGGATTTAGAAAATGAGAAACTGAGAGAACCACAACTGACTGATCCATCCCTACCATGATGCTGGTGTTTTGCTGCCCTGCTTACTCAAGCTCAGCCTCCTCTTTTCACCTGCAACGTGGAGAAAATACTTGCCTCCATCCCCATACAAGTCTCCTATATGGATTAATGGTAAAATACAATACATCATGCAAAGTGCTTTGAACACTTGAAATGTGCTATTATAAGACTAAATGTTATGTGTTGAAAATGCGCAGAAGAATAAAAAATTCAGTTGCTGATAGCTTCCAAATGATTCCCTCCCGCCCTTTAATCCCACTGTTGTGGAGGAAGAAATAACATTTATTTGCAGTCTGACTGAGACCCTCTAGCGAAGGGTTGGCTCCTTTGTGTAACACAGACAGATCTTAGCTCCACAGGGATGTTTGCAAGCTGCAAGGACCCAATGATTAGGAGAGGATCTTATACCGTTGGCCATCTGTTAACAAACCCAGTGCTTCTCTAGGTCTGCCCAGGATCATGGTATTACTGGAGAGATAGAAACAGTAATCAAAGGGAATGATGTTTATATTGGAGATGGGCTCTGCAAATCTGTAATTCTATTGACCTTTATCCCTCTGCCTGTGGGAATTATCCCATTCTCTAGCCAATGTGCTGGGTACAATTTGCTTTCCCCTCCAGTATTTGGTGACAATTGACAAGAGAAGCCATTTGATTACACAGCTCATCTTCTCCTCTCAAACTCAAAGATCTCATGGTTTCCGACGAGGGCAAGGCTTAAAGTGACAGCTGGTGATAGAACACCACTGTTATCGCATATAATAAAGTGGCAATGAAACTTTCTGTTCTGCAAAAGTCTTTGTCTTGTAAGCGGGCTTATCGGCACATCCATCTCCAACTGCCGGGAGAGATAGGCTAATGCAGTAAATCAGCTGATAAAACAAACTCCGATATTCAAATTCCTGCTCGGCGGCATTCACCCATCTAGGCAAATGTGCAAAGCTGATTAACTAAGCAGATATAACCCAGGTAAATGGAAAGCTGGCTCGGAGTCCCAAATCGCGAGCCGGAGCCAACTCTCTTGGAGCCAAGCAAAGGAAGGAGCTGAAAAACGCAAGGACATGGCATGTTCTTTAATTACGGTAGAAGCCTGATGCATATCCTTGGCTCTCTGTCTTTTCCCTTCTTTCTTTGATCAGTGAAATGTGAAGGGTGCTTCTTGGGTGAACTGAAACGCAACAATATCCGCCCTCACCCCTCCCTTCAGGTAGGTGGGTTTTGCGACACCGCACGGGGCTTACCTGGCTGGTGCCACCCACCTGAGCGCTTTGGCCTATGACCCGTCACCTGGCCAGCTAGGACAAAGGACGCCTGGCCGGAGGGGGCGGAGTAGGGCCAAAGAAAGGAGCCAAAGCACATTGGAGAAGCCTCTTTGTTCTTTCTTCCTTCTGGAGTCAATGAAATGTGACTTCCTTCTGAAATGTGAAGGGTGCTTCTTGGGTGAACTGAAACGCAACAAACAATCAGGGAAGCAAAGAAGGGTGTTGTTAATGACATGTTAATGTTTCAAATCTATCTACCTACCTACCTACTACTTACATGCCAAAATTACACCTGGACATGAATAATGAATAGGACAGGTATACCTCAGTGGGGCAGGAATAAGGCTCTGAGTTGGGTCCCCATTGACTGAGTGGCACCTACAACAGGGTCTGCCTTACTGACCATAAAATCCTGAATGGTTGATACTAGGGGAGATGATGGTTTTGACCTATAAAGCCTTAAACAGCTCAGGACCGCAATATCTCAGGGACTGCCTCTTTCCACATGAACCTACCTGGACCCTGAGATCATCTTCTGAGGACCTCCTTCGTGTGCCTCCTCGAGAGATTTGGGGAGTGGCAACATGAGAATAGACCTTCTCTGCAGTGGCTCCCCATCTGTGGAATGCTCCATCAGTTTAAGTTGCCATTCTTCTTTAGTTGGGACTTCACTCGTTTGCCATTTTGGGGCTAACAAAACACGAGCCGTAGTAGTAGCATACATAAATAACCTTTATTGACACCTGGGGAATTTTCCCAACAAAAAGATCTCTGGTTTTTTTAAATGTATTCTTAAACTTTTTTTCCCTATTCATTATGAATAATTTCCCAATACTCTTTTACCCTTTTACAGGTCCACCACATATGATAGAACATTGCATCTCCAACACTCACCTGATTCAATCTTATAAATCTTAGCAAGTCTACTTGTAGTTAGATACCATCTATAAATCATTGTCAGGTAGTTCTCCTTCAAGGAATAACATCCTGTGGATGCAAATTACCTTCTTTCCAGTCAACAAATCAATTATTGGATGAGGTGAAACTGGCCCAAAGGGGTCCTCCTCATTGGTCCTGGAGGGGACTTGTCCGCTTGTGTGTCTGTTTTGTGTGTCCACATGTGGGAGTGTGGGATAGCTACATCCACTTTTGGCCAGAGCTGCTGTTGGCTTACAAACCCAAGTTCGTATGCGGGGGGGGGGGGGCTTGCCCAGGGTTCCCTAATATTTGGTGCCAGCCTTGCTTCCCAGGGAATGAGGTACACACATTTCAATTTTCTCCCACTGTCCTCTCCAGCAAAATAAGTTTTCAGGTACATTGAAACAATGCATCAAACTTGCTAAGCCTGTTTACCAAGAGAAATCTCCCTTTCAAAGCACCTTCAGCTTTTGAATTGAATGAGCTACAGTTAGTCTCTAGTATCTAATGTTTTTTTCCGGGTGTGTGGGAATAATATCTTAAAGTGAACTTCTTTTTTGAATGAGAGAAAAGTGACAGATGGGCAACTGTTAGCCTTGCTAGACAATTTCAGGGAATAATGATAACTTGCAAATGGATTCTCCCTTATTGATATTGCAGCCAAGTGCCTGCAGAATTCGTAATACCTGTATGTCTTACAGTGTGTGGGATCTAAACAAATGCACACATGCGAACAGTATTTCAGACAGCCTAAAACAAATGCATTAAATAAATGCATATAAACACCTGTTTCTTTCTCACAGGATGGAAGAATGCTTTTTAATAGATTTGGGAACCAGAATCTATGACACTCTCCCTTTGACTCTTCCTTAAAGTCTGTTTTGTAATGCCTTCAGCAGGGATGGCCAACTTGCTTTAGCCCCCAAGTCATTTTCATTTCTTGTGGGTCTTGTATGTTGATGTACCTCCGAATATAATGCAGTGCTTGATTGTTAGGTAGTCCATGAAAACGACGCCCTTGTTGCTAGCTAGTGTCAGCTTTATATTACAATAAAACCTGACCACTCATAAGGGTCAAAACAAAACAAAAAAATTCCTTCCAGTAGCACCTTAGAGACCAACTAAGTTTGTCATTGGTATGAGCTTTTGTGTACATGCACACTTCTTCAGATAAGAAACATAAGGGTGTTTAAATAGGTTGTAAAGGAAACTATGGGCCTCCATTTCCCAGGAGTTGGGGGAAAATGTTTAAAATAACTTTTGTGAAAAAACCAGAAACTTTTTTTTAAAAAGGAATTTTAGGTGCAGAAATACCAAAGGAGCAGAAAAGACTATTCATATACATGATGATGGCTGTGCAAATACTTTTGGCCCAGAGATAGGAAGGAAGATAAAGTCCCAACCAGAGATGAATGTTTGATAAAGATGATGGACTATGCCTAAATGGCGAAAATGACCAGGAAGATTAGGAATCAAGAAGACAATAAATTTAATAAAGAATGGGGGAATTTTATAAGTTACCTTGGAGAACACTGTAAACAATTAAAAAACATTGGCAGGATTTTAACAACCCTTGTAATGTAACAAGAACTATGGTAATAACTGAATTTGATAGGTGTTAGGACAAGGAGGCACGTCTCATCTGATGGCAACTTCCCCCAATTCTGTCTTTACAGTGACCCCATTTGGGCTGAGAATGACTTTTTCAGGGTTACTCCTTGAGCTTCATGGCAGAGTTGGGATTTGAACCCAGATCCGCATGGCACCGTCAGCAACATCATGCCCTGTTGCATTTTTCTGTGGAGTATTTTGCAAAGGAATAAAACGCTGACTGCAAGGAAAGGCCCACAATCCAAACAATCGAGTGAAGTGTTTTGACCTTAATCACAACACTTTGAAACAGGATGATGTAGCTTCCTGGAGGAGCTGCAGAGATAAATCCATCAACCTTTGTTCAGGTACTTGGATAGTGCAGTGATGAGCCCTGATAGGGAAAGTCTACAAGCAAATTAATCATTCTGTATTCAGGGATGCAAAGTCTAGGTAGATAAGATGTGGTTATTCAGGCACTGGAAGACACTTTTTGTTGATGTAAGAGTAACGAAATTGCAGCTAAGAAGCTCATATCATATATACTGTTGTTGTTGTTTAGTCGTTTAGTCATGTCCGACTCTTCGTGACCCCATGGACCATAGCACGCCAGGCACTCCTGTCTTGCACTGCCTCCCGCAGTTTGGTCAAACTCATGTTCGTAGCTTCGAGAACACTGTCCAACCATCTTGTCCTCTGTCGTCCCCTTCTCCTAGTGCCCTCCATCTTTCCCAACATCAGGGTCTTTTCCAAGGATTCTTCTCTTCTCATGAGGTGGCCAAAGTATTGGAGCCTCAGCTTCACGATCTGTCCTTCCAGGGAGCACTCAGGGCTGATTTCCTTAAGAATGGATAGGTTTGATCTTCTAGCAGTCCATGGGACTCTCAAGAGTCTCCTCCAGCACCATAATTCAAAAGCATCAATTCTTCGGCGATCAGCCTTCTTTATGGTCCAGCTCTCACTTCCATACATCACTACTGGGAAAACCATAGCTTTAACTATACGTATCTGAAGAAGTGTGCATGCACACGAAAGCTCATACCAAAATAAAAACTTAGTTGGTCTTTAAGGTGCTACTGAAGGAATTTTTTTATTTTACTTCGATCCAGACCAACACGGCTACCTACCTGTAACTTTAACTATACGGACCTTTGTCGGCAAGGTGATGTCTCTGCTTTTTAAGATGCTGTCTAGGTTTGTCATTGCTTTTCTCCCAAGAAGCAGGCGTCTTTTAATTTCGTGACTGCTGTCACCATCTGCAGTGATCAAGGAGCCCAAGAAAGTAAAATCTCTCACTGCCTCCATTTCTTCCCCTTCTATTTGCCAGGAGGTGATGGGACCAGTGGCCATGATCTTGGTTTTTTGGATGTTGAGCTTCAGACCATATATACTGTATTTTCCTGCATATAAGTCTACTTTTTAACTCAGGAAAATCATCTCAAAAGTCGGGGGTCGTCTTATACGCCGGGTCATATTTCTTATACGTCGAGTATACCTCAAACTCTATATTTTAAGTGGGAAAGTTGGGGGTCGTCTTATACGCCCAGTCGTTTTATATGCCGGAAAATACGGTACATGTGGTAAAAAAAGGTAAGGTAAAGGACCCCTGGAAGGTTAAGTCCAGTCAAAGGCGACTATGGGGTTGCAGCGCTCATCTCGCTTTCAGGCAGACAGCTTTCCGGGTCATGTGGCCAGCATGACTAAACCGCTTCTGGTGCAACGGAACACTGTGACGGTAACCAGAGCGCACAGAAATGCCGTTTACCTTCCTGCTGCAGCAGGACCTATTTATCTACTTGCACTGGTGTGCTTTCGAACTGCTAGGTTGGCAGGAGCTGGGACAGAGCAACGGGAGCTCACCCTGTCGCACAGATTCAAACCTTTGATCGGCTTCCGATTGGCAAGCCCAAAGAGGCTCAGTGGTTTAGACCACAGCGCTACCCGCATCCCTATATACATATGACTGACACACTTCTTTGGAAATTAAATCAATGTCCTGACTTTGATATTCAAAAACTTTCCTTGCAGAAACTTATAGATGAATTAAACATAATAATTATAGTCACATGCTTATCCAAGCAGGGGCTAGCAGTCTCTTCTTCTAACTTCCAAACAACTGTATTTTCCTCCCTTCCCAGAGCTCAGCTTTCCATATCTCAGTTAGGCCGTGCCTTACAGCCCCTATGAGGGATTTCCACTTTTACCTTCTCTGGCAGCTTGCTCTCTTTTTTTCAAGCAGAGAAGACACACTCCAACACTCTATTCAACTTAGCAGTGTTCACAGTGGATTCCAAAGCACAGCCATTTTGCTTCACTTAAAATGGAGTCTCTCCTTCACTAGAGAACTACTAGAGAACTCTAGAATCTGATTACCAACAAATCAAATTTAAACACATAGGAATGCATATAAGCATTTACAATTTCATTTAATTAAATTACTATCCTTAACCGTTTTGCAATATAAGAACATAAGAAGAGCCTGCTGGATCAGACCAATGGCTCATCTAGTACTCTGCCCAACTCCAGTTACCAGCAGCTGCCAATTGGAGGCACTGCTTCTGACAGTGGAGCTAGAAAGTGACCGTTGTGAATAGCAGTTGGAGGAAACGGCTATGAGTGGCTGCTTGCCAAGATGGCTACCTTTTGCCTCCATAGCCGGGGGCAGTAATGCTTCTGAATGTTGCTGAAAACCACAGGAGGGGAGTGTTCTCCTGGGCTGGTTTTGACCTATAAAGCCTCAAAATGGCTCAGGACTTCAATACCTAAAGGGCTGCCTCTCTCCATATGAACCTACCTGGACTCTGTAGTAGTCCTTGTAGTAGATCCTGGACCCTGTAGATCAAGCCCTTAATTGTATGCCTCCTCCATGAGAGGGTGGCAAAATGAGAATGGGCATTTTCTGCCTCCCTGCCTGGTGCCTTCATTATACACCTTTAGGCAAAAATGTTCCTCTTTAACCAGGCCTTTGGTTGATTGACATCCAATGCCCTTTTAAAATTTGTTGGGGAGGTGTTATTGGGTTGATTTTGTTTTCATTTTGTATTTTGTGTTTTTTATATTGTGATTTTATCCTGTGAACCGCCCTGAGACCTGCCAGTAAGGTGGTATATCATCATCATCATCATCATCATCATCATCATCATAGGAGAGGTTGTGGGTTTCCTACAGGCATCTGATGGCCACTTTGAGAATAGGCTGCTGAACTAGATAGGCCACTGGCCTGATCCAGCAGGTTCTTCTTATCTTCTTATGGAACAGTGGTTGAGAGGCGTCATCTTGGTCTTCATCTCAGGCAGCAGCATGCCCCAGGCCTGTGGATCTTGGAAGCGATAGGATCCTGGTAGCTAGGATAAGTTTTGTTATGCACAACCAAGATGGACAGGTTTTGCTTCAACAATGGTCTGGGCACAAAACAACTACAAATACCTGCTGGAAATGTAAAGAAAAAGAAGGTACTTTTTATCATATGTGGTGCTTGTGTAAGGTAATAAAAGTTTTCTGGGAGATGATATATAGTGAAATGAAAAAAATGTTTAAAATAACCTTTGTTAAAAAAAACCCCAGAAGCTTTTCTATTAGGAATTGTAGGTACCGACACGTACCGACATGCCAAAGGAGCAGAAAAGACTTTTTATGTGCGTGACAACAGCCACTTAGAAGCTACTAGCCCAGAGATGGAAAGAAGAAAGAGTCCCTACCAGGGAGGAATGGCAAACCAAGCTGATGGACTATGCCAAAATGGCAAAGCTGACGGGAAAGCTCAGGAACCAAGAGGACAAAAACTTTAAAAAAGAATCGGAAAAAGTTATAATTTATTTAATAGACCACTGTAAGAAGATGAAAACATTAGCAGGATTTTAATCGCACTTGTAATGTAACAAATACCATGGATAATATGGATGGATACAAAATATAGATTATGGAATAATAAAAAGGTAAAGGGACCCCTGAACATTAGGTCCAGTCGTGACCGACTCGGGGGTTGCGGCACTCATCTCGCGTTATTGGCCAAGGGAGCCGGCGTACAGCTTCCAGGTCATGTGGCCAGCA
Source organism: Zootoca vivipara (assembly GCF_963506605.1). NCBI lineage: Eukaryota > Metazoa > Chordata > Lepidosauria > Squamata > Lacertidae > Zootoca > Zootoca vivipara. Next base: position 23,287,145 of record NC_083291.1, on the reverse strand, counting down.
TGACAAAGCCGCTTCTGGCGAACCAGAGCAGTGCATGGAAACGCCGTTTACCTTCCCGCTGTAGCGATACCTATTTATCTACTTGCACTTTGACATGCTTTCAAACTGCTAGGTTGGCAGGAGCTGGGACCGAGCAACGGGAGCTCAACCCGTCGCGGGGATTCGAACCGCTGACCTTCGGATTGGCAAGCCCTAGGCTCTGCGGTTTAACCCGCAGCACCACCCACTGTGGAATAATATGCAGTTGTAAATGTTGACAATAGGAACCATGGAGGAGATGGGGGGTAAGTCTTGAGATTCAGAGTAATCTCTATATATGGATATGCATTTGGATTGTTATAAATGTATATTTGTAAAATCAAATAAAAATGATTTCAGAAAAACAACAGTGGTCTGGGTTCAGCTGAGTAGAAAAAGAATGTATGTGTGTGTTGTTTGAAGGTTGTATCCAAGGTTGCAAGAACGAAAGTGCACCCAGAGGTGTGTTACAGAGGCACACTTTGTGTGCAGACTGTGAGGGAACAGAAAATATGTCACCATCTTCAACTGTTACCTCACTGATTTGCAACTCAAATAAAATGCAGTAGCATTCCCCATTCGCTCACCCAATAGGAACAAAAGCCTGCACCTTTTGTTTTCTCACTAAAGGAAACAGAAAACTTGCCTGAATAGCACTGAATGGCAGGCTATAATTGCCTTACCTCTCTTTCTTAATACCTCAACAGACATTCGGGGTCCTCTTTGAAGTCTTGCCACCCTGCTATCAGAAGATGAAGAAGGCACTCGGAGGCTGTCGTCTTCCATACTGTTGCTGTATTTTAGTTATTAAGTAGGACCTTAGCCAACAAGCAAAGAAAAACATTCCAGGTCCCCTGCCGCTGAATAATTGTTCCTGTTGTGACTACAGATCTGCTCAAGGGTGCCAAATAAAATTTAATTGGTTTAAGGTCAGCGGAGTCACGGAGTTCCTGAGGGTACAGAGTCAAAGGACATTGCTTGGAAAAGTAATCAGGGGCAACTGGAGTCCTGAGGAAAAAATATTGCATTCTTTACTGTCCAGTAAGTCATAGTTATGGTATGTCTCAAATTTATATTTAACCATTGTTCAGGGAAGGGGATGTTTATTGGAAACCTGATATGTTTGCCTAAGTCAAGCCTTCTCCAACCTGGTGCTAGGTGGGGCTGATGGGAGTTGTAACTCAAAACATAGGGTTGTACTCAACTAAAATTTACTCATAATAGACCCACTGAAATTAATAGACCTGAGTTGGGGAGTGGACTGGAAGTAAGTGAGGAGTCAAATGCTCAAATAAGAGTCAAATGCTCCATAAAGTCAATCCTGGTCAAAAATGACCCAGCTGAATTTTGTACTGTCCAAAGTTTTAGAATGCTTTCCAAAGGCCGACAAGTACCTTTGGGTCTACCTTGCAGGATACACACGTCAGCTCTGCCCCCCGGCATTTAGACTTTCTTAAAATAGAGGTCCCATTCCTACAAATGAGTCTCTTTTTGCTAAGGCTGATTGCTCTGAGAGGGTTGCCTTATTTGGGTGGAGGGTGGCGCTGTGGTCTAAACCACCGAGCCTCTTGGGCTTGCCAATCGAAAGGTCGGTGGTTTGAATCCCTGCAATGGAGTGAGCTCCCATTGCTCTGTCCCAGCTCCTGCCAACCTAGCAGTTTAAAAGCACGTCAAAGTGCAAGTAGATTAAAAGGTACCGCTGTGGCGGGAAGGTAAACGGCGTTTCTGTGGGCTCTGGTTTCCGTCACGGTGTTCTGTTGTGCCAGAAGCAACGGGACCTTTATTTCTAAGCCTAATTGCCACATGGAGTGAGGGCAGGAGTGAAGAGGCCCCAGGCAGGTTGGTTGGTTGGAGCGTGGTGCTGATAATTCCAAGGTTGCAGGTTTAGGATTCCTTTATGGGACAGCTGCATATTCCTGCATTGGGCGAGATGATCCTCAGGTTCCGTTCCAACTCCACAATTCCATGATTCTAAGATCCAAAGGCACCAAGGGCTGAATCTGGCCACAGGCTGGGAGTTCCTCACCCATGCTTTCCCAAGTGCATAAACAGAGTCCCATTTATTGTAGGGTGCATGCTTTATTTGTGATGGGTTGGGAAGATGCACTCTTGTTGTGCAAAGATGTCAGAGACTGGACAGAGGAGGAATGGTGGAGACCTCCTCCCCAGCCTGATCCCTCCAGAGAAGAGGAAGAGAGTATAGATCAGGGGTCAGCAACTTTTTTCAGCCGTAGGCTGGTCCACCGTCCCTCTGACCATGTGGAGGGCCGGACTATATTTTGAACCCCCCCCCCCCACAAATGAACAAATTCCTATGCCCCACAAATAATCCAGAGATGCATTTTAAATAAAAGCACACATTCTACTCATGTAAAAACATGCTGATTCCCAGACCGTTCACAGGCCGGATTGAGAAAGCGATTGGGCCGCATCTGGCCCCCGGGCCTTAGGTTGCCTACCCCTGGTATAGATTTACAACAGTGGTGGTGGGAAAAGTTGGGAATTAATGAGAGAAGAGGAGGAGGCGGCAGAGGCAGAGCAGCTGGCTGACACATTATCTCTGGAAAGCATTACAGACTCCCCCCTTTCCAGAACCCAGCCAGCATTGAAAGTAGGAGAGCAAAGGGCTTGGAGACAGATGGCCCTAAGCAGCAACTGTAAGGGGCATTGTGCTGTTGATGAATTAGGAAATAGGAGAGAAGGGGGGTGGAGAATTACTTGGAGCAACGCCATTACTCCAAGAGGCTGCATGTCTAAGCCTCTCTCTGTGAATATTGAATAAACAACATTGGTAAGAACTTTCCTTGTCTTATCCATTCCTGTCAACTTACCATGGAGGTTTGGATCCTCTGACGCCTGACAAAAGAGCATAAACCAGCATTTAGCCAAAATAGTGTGTGTGTGTGTGTGGGGGGGGGGGTTATGCAAAAGTGAGAGTATGGAGGTGTCCTCTCTCCCACTGACAATAGCACACTGTTGGGAAGGCTTTTTGTTGTGTTCAACTTTGCTGACATTCCCGCTTCTAACAAAGTCATCTTTTAAAATGCGGACTTTATTGCAAGAGTATTCTCAACGGGTTTATTATAGCATTTAGAGTTTCTTTATAGTACATCCTCATTTAAATGGTGGTGAGTGAGTGTGTGTTTGCTGGCACAGCAGGGCCAGTTTGTGAAATCTTCTCTAAAATATTTTGATCAGCTGCAAATAGCCCCAGAGCTCATGAAAGAGAGACATTGCTCAGCAAATTGCAAACATTATGATAAACTAGTCATGCTGAGATAAAACAGAAATTACTCCTAATTGTATTTTTGTGCATGTAAACTCTTCCCCGGTAACATAATCAAAGGAGTCCTTCAAATGCAAAATAAAGAAATATTTTAAATGACATATTCAAGGGCTTTGGCAGCATAACAGTGTCTGGCAAACATCTTTAAAATATGTTGGATTCAATCTGAAGCATGTTTATTTCATGCACAGTTCTAGACAATGCAATTAGTTCCTAATCTGTATCTGTTCCCAACGCTAGCCTTAACACTTCGCCCTTCATCTCAAGGCTGTCTCCTTTGACTCAGGTGCAGTGAAGCTTAGCAAAATTCACTCTGCTGCCCAGAGAAGTGAGATCTGTGAGATGGTAAAAGGACTCCTGGATGGTTAAGTCCAGTCAAAGGCGACTATGGGTTTGCGGTGCTCATCTTGCTTTCAGGCTGAGGGAGCTGGTGTTTGTCCACAGACAGCTTTTCGGGTCATGATTAACCACTACTGGTGCAATGGAACACCGTGACGGAAACCAGAGTGCATGGAAATGCCGTTTACCTTCCCGCTGCAGCAGGACTTATTTATCTACTTGCACTGGCGTGCTTTCGAACTGCTAGGTTGGCAGGAGCTGGGACAGACCAATGGGCACTCATCCTGTTCCAGGGATTCAAACCGCTGACCTTCCGATCGGCAAGCCCAAGAGGCTCAGTGGTTTAGACCACAGCGCCACCCGCTCTAGTGTGACTGGTTCATGCATTATGTGGTGTTTGCCACTGTGGCCCAACCACCCCTAGTGGCAATGAAGCTGCTTCTCATAGGAATCTCACTCACCCTGTAAGAATCTGGCAGAGCAGTGGCGTAGCTTGGAGGGGCACAGGGGCAATTGCCCCGGGTGCAAAATTGTTAGGGGTGCAAAATTGTTAGGGGTGCAAAATTTCGACACCCGGGGCTGCCTCAATATAGCTGCATGCTTTTGTCGCTGGGCTCCGTTGAAAACAACTTCTCCATGAGAACCAGGAAATGATCTCTCCAGACAATGGATTGACTTTTCTTTTCCTATCTCTGCAGCTGCGATTTCCTGGGTGGTGCAGAAGCTATTAGGCAGTTGAATGCACATGCATTCTCTGTCTGTTTCCCTTCCACCCACTCCCTGCGGCCCTGGGCACTGGCAACCCATTCTATGCCACTGTGGCAAAGCAATCCTATATGAAGTTATTCAGCAGTAACCCCTATTGAGTTTGATGGAGCTTCCTGGAAGGGAAATGAATCCTGAAACCACAAGTGCAGTGACAACTATGTTTCCTTCCTTCTATCTGATCATCATTCAGGTAAGGATCAATAAAGACCCAGGGCTAACTGCTAGCCCTATCTATTACCTAGTAGCCCACCATGGGACCTTATGGTGAAGGGAGGTTCAGAAACAGAATATTCACATGATGTCAGGGTCCGTGCTGAGGAGGAATGGTGGGAGCCAACCCCTCCCCCTGATCCTGAATCTTCCCAGGAACAGGAAGACAGCGTAGATTTGGAACAGTGGTTTGCAGAGGGACATAGTTCAGAAAGCAGAAGCTGGGAAATACTTGGTGGGGAACAACTAGAAGAAGAAGAAACACTGGGAGGGAGAAGGTTAACAGATTCACAGTCTCTGGACAGCATTCCTCCACCACCCTCCCCAAAGTCGAGAAGAGCTCAGAAAGTCTCAGAACAGAAAGCATGGGCGTAGGCAGGGGGGCAGGAGGGGGTGATTGCCACCCCAGGAAGCAAAAGGCTGAGGGGCGCAGGCGTGGCAGCCCCAGGCTCCCGCTCCCGGCGCGAAGCTCCAGAAGTGCGCAGGGAGCGTAAGCGGAGGAGCGCTAAGCAGGAGCGGAGAGCGTAAGCGGAGGAGGCAGCCACAGGCTTGCGTTCCCCGCATGCCTCTGGAGCTTCGCGCCGGGAGCAGGAGCCTGGGGCCGCCTCCTCGGAAGACCGGGGAGGCGCGGAGGAGGCAGCCACAGGCTCGCGTTCCCCGCGCGCCTCTGGAGCTTCACGCCGGGAGCGGGAGCCTGGGGCCGCCTCCTCGGAAGACCGGGGAGGCGCGGAGGAGGCAGCCACAGGCTCGCATTCCCCTGCGCCTCTGGAGTTTCGCGCCGGGAGCAGGAGCGGGAGCCTGGGCCCACCTCCTCGGAAGAGCTGGGCGGCGCAGGCAATGTAGCCCCGCCCACATTCCCACTGTGCCCCCTCCCCTCCCACCCCTTGCCCCCGCCCCTTGCCCCCCTAATTTTTATCCTGGGTACGCCCCTGACAGAAAGCGCAGAGGGTACAAGCTCAGATTACAAGACGTAGGAGTAGTGTAGATTAATAGGGACAGAGTGGGGGAGTGACCCTTAATTGGGAGCACCGCCTTTTCTAGGAGACGTGTTCTTTGTTCTCTCACTGTGATTATTAAAGATTCTAACTGGCAAGTTGTCCTCTCGTTGATCTTCTTATCTACTGCCACGGGGGAAAGAAGCCGATTCCCCAAAACCTGACACATGACCAGAGAGAATGGTGACATGACCCAAGAGTGTTAATAGAATGTCCACCATCCAAAGTCACAAAGGGCAATTTGTAGGGTATGAATTCATTTTGGGGTATCTATTTCTTTCACTTTAATCACTTGTCAAGGGCATACTCATGGAGCTCATACTCAGGCATAGGCCAGACTCAATCCACAGGAAATGTCCAAAAAAAGCCCAAGAGTCCATGCGGAAAGAAGGCCAGGGCAACCAAAACAGTAGGGCCAAGATCTACATTACAACTTAAGGGGGATATGATAGAGGTGTAGGAAATTGTGCATAGTGGGGAGGAAACAGATAGGAGGAGGTTTTTCACCCTCATATAATACAAGATCACAGGGTCATTCAACAAAGCTGAATGTTGGAAGATTCAGGACAGACAAAAGAACTACTGCACACAGTTCATAGTCAAACTGTGCAATTTCCTCCCACAAGATGGTCATCAACTTGGATGGCTTTAAATGAGGATTAGACCAATTCACAGAGGATAAGTTTATGAATGGATGCCAGCCACAATCCATATGTTCTACTTCGGAATACCGGTTGTTGGAGATCACAAGCGAAGAGAGTGTTCTTGCACTTAAGCCTTTCTTGTGGGCTCCCCACAGACATCTGGTTTGTCACTGTTTTTTATTTTTTATTTATCCTTTTCAGATATATACATTTCACTGATTTTACAATCATTTTGACATTTAAAACTTTAGTTCCTACCCCCCTTCTGCAGTTCCTTAAATTTATTTTTAATGTCTTCTGCGTATCCAAATTAACTTAACTTACCAGGTGGTGCTGTGGGTTAAACCACAGAGTCTAGGGCTTGCTGATCAGAAGGTCGGCGGTTCGAATCCCTGCAACGGGGTGAGCTCCTGTTGCTCGGTCCCAGCTCCTGCCCACCTAGCAGTTTGAAAGCACATCAAAGTGCAAGTAGATAAATAGGGACCGCTCCGGCGGGAAGGTAAACGGCGTTTCCGTGCGCTGCTCTGGTTCGCCAGAAGCAGCTTTGTCATGCTGGCCACATGACCCGGAAGCTGTCTGCGGACAAACGCCAGCTCCCTCGGCCTATAGAGTGAGATGAGCGCCGCAACCCCAGAGTCAGACACGACTGGACCTGATGGTCAGGGGCCCCTTTACCTTTACCTTTACTCATTTATTTATCTCCTTTAAACATATACTCTTATGAACCTGCATGTTATTACAACAATCCTGCCCGTGTTTTTATCTGTTTACCACTTATCTGTAAATATTCAATAAGCCATTTCCGTTCTTTTGTAAAAAGTTTGTTATCTTGATTTCCTACTCTTCCGGCAAGTTTCGCAGTTTCTGCATATTCCACAAGTTTTTGTATCCATTCTTCTTTCGCTGAGACTTCTCTTCTTTCCATTTTTGGGCAAGTAACATTCTTGTCGCTGTAGTAGCATACATGTATAAGTTTCTATACAATTTAGGTAGTTCTGTCCCTCTAATCTGGTTTGTCACTGTTAGAAACAGGATGCTGGACTAGATACGTTTTTGACCTGATCCTCCAGGACTCTGTTTATGTCTTAATAAGAGTAACTGCATTCCAGCTCTCCTAACCAGTTTTTTTCAACCCTCGAAACCCCTGATACAGAGAGTATCTGGGAAAGCCAAGTAGGCTTACTGTATAATTCAGGCAGCCAATCACGCTGCAGCAAGTTAAGAACAGCACTGTGTATTATTTAAGGCAGAAACCAGCAAAGGATGGGGAGCATAGCTGCCAAGCCTCCCGCTGAAAAATGCGGGATCAGCAGCGGCGCGGCACCGGAGGTCGCTTCTACGCATGTCTGGACATGTGTAGAAGTGACTTCCGGTGCCGCTCTGCCCAATTTTCGGTGCCCAGGCATGGGCGGAGCAGCACCGGAAGTTGCTTCTACGCCTGCGTAGAAGCGACTTCCGGTGTCGCGCTACCCATGTCTGGGCACCGGAAATCGGGTGGCACCGGCACCCAAAATGGAGCTTCCCTGGCAGGTAGGAAATCCGGGAGATTTACGGGTTTTTTTCCTGGGCTGCCAGTGGGAAACGGTTTAAAATACGGGGGTTTCCAGCGAAAAACGGGAGACTTGGCAGCTATGATGGAGAGCATCAACCAAACAGTACAAGGGACTGAAGGCACTAATACTGAGAAGGCCAAATGTCCAAGCACTCAATTTTGTCATTATAAAATCTGGAAGAGATGCTTTCCTACATCTGCCCTGCTCATCAGATGATATTTGTATATACATGGGCCCAGTGCGGTCTTTCAAAGTTCATTTTGCAAGGAGCACTCTACTAGATTTGGCAGCCTCATTTATATTGGCCTGTAATTTAATTCCCATCTAAATTACTGCATTATAAACTGCAAATGGGAGGCAATGTCAATATGTAACCATGTCCTTTTGGATATTTTCCCGTAAAGTAAATTGACTCTAAGCTAATTTTGGAGTCGGCACCAGTTTCAGAATTCTGACTTGGAAGGGATCCTAAGAAGAATGCAGGAGTGCTGCAGATATATATATATTTCCTGGGGATCTGGTACAAAATTTGGCTTCCTGGTTAGTTCAGAGAGTTTTACTTACTTTCTCCTTTAGCTCTCATGTTGCACAGGGAAGTATGAAACAGCAGCATCATTGTTAGAAATGTAGACCTGACTTTCCTCACACGTTGAAAACTGGCTGCAAGAACCGCTTTTGGCACTATTGGGAACAGACAAGTGTTAAAACTGAATGCTGGGGAACTGAATCCCAAAGGAGGCTTTATGTGATTGCGTACCTTAGTCAGTGCAATCACATAAATGTAGCACAGGAGAGTTAATCTGGAAGCAGAGCCTAACACAGCCTGGAATGGAGAGTGGGAGTGGTCCAGTCCAAAGAGCTCATCTGAATAGGGTTGGCCACCAGCCAGTACTTTATATTTCTCTCTCTTTCTTTGCCTGATGATAGGCAGTTTGGAAAGTCAATCAACTCTCAGTTTTCCATGCTCCACTGAAAATCCACTAGGTTCTATTCTGCTTCACTGGCAGATTGAGTTTGAGTCGTTAGTGGAATCCCCCCTCCCACAATTTTATATCGATTCCTTTCTCATGTTTATAAATGTTGGATACGCTGATTGTTCAAAATATTGGTGGTTATTTCTTTAAGTCATTGGTAACGGCTGTCTTTCTCCTGCAGCACAATAGGCAGAAGCATGGGTCTGCAATTTCTCATTTTCTTTCGGTATTTTATCATTTCTTTTCTTTTTAATGTCATTCATCAGAATGGGCTTCATATCCTCTTGGACAATTGCCTGAGTGAATGGGTTCGGGATATCTGCTCATTGTTTTATGAGGGTTGTTGGTTAGCAGTCCATCTGACCTTGCAAATCTATTCGAGTTAGATTGTTTTTATTGCTTCCTTTAATTCTGCTGTGTGTGCGGTGTGCGTGCATGCACAACACACACACACAAATCTGTACATTCTGTTCAGCAGAGAGTCTTATAAGAGAACCTTTTTTACTCTTCCAATCTTAGTCCTCCACTGTAAATACAAAACACAGATGGCTCAATATCTGGTGTCTATTAAAGTCAGCTGTTATTCCATTTCCTTTCAATGGAGAGGAAACCTGTTTGGCTGGTCATCTCTGAGTAGAATGTCCTCTGTTACATGGGTCGGCAAACTAAGGCCTGTGGGCCAGATAAGGCCCAATTGCCTTCTAAATCCGGCCCATGGATGGTCCAGGAATTGCCACGTGGATCGCCAGCGCGTAGATTGCCAGCATGTCTGTTCTTTCCCTCTCCCTCATACGGCGGCGGTGGCGGCACCTACTCCCTCCCTCCTACTGGCTTCTCCCTGCCCTGCCTAGAGGAGGAAGGGGGCTGGGCTTTGTTGGTGCCAGCCCCTCTTTGGAGCCCTTTCGCTCGCCACTCATCATCTCTCCACTGCCGCCAGCCCCTGCTGCTTGCAAGACACAGGAGCTGCAGTTGGCTGGGCGCCCCTCTTGAGCAGCCGCCATTTAAAGCAGCCCCTCTCCGGAGCCCTTTCACATGCTGCTCATCGTCCCTTGTTCATTTTTTCTGCTTCAAAATATAGTCAAGCTATATAAGGTCTGAGGGACAGTGGACCGGCCCCCTGCTGAAAAAGTTTGCTCTATTATATAGTAAACTCAAAGCTTGCTTTACCAGGAAGCAGACTAGGCAAGTGCCTAGATCTTAAAGTTTTAGGAGCCTTAAAATCTCTGGAGGTCAAGAAGCAGACCCTATACGAAAGGTCAGTTAAGCTCAGCAAATGTGTGTGTTTGTTTTAATCCTGAACTTTGGAGTGGCAGCAACACAGTGAAAGCTAAATTAGGAAGGGTCATCCTGATGCAATCGGTTGAGGCATTGCAGCTCCATTTCAATAGCGCAAATTTCGTCACTTTAAAAATTCTATTGGGATGATAAATACATATGGCATGAGTCTGAGTTTGGAACGAGAGACTGGCAGAGATTTTGAAACCTCCAATCTGCTGCACTGAAGGGGGTTTGGATGCGGTGGGGGTGTCCCTTTGTCTGGCTCTGCCAGCAGGAAACATTTACCACCACGGAGGTCCTTGCTGCGTTCACCAAAAGCACGACAGACAGACAGAAGCTATTGCTGGTGATGTTCTCTCCCCTGTGGCATTTTTGAGGTGGAGCTGAGATGGTTGAGAATCAGCTGGTTCATAAAGCAGTCCAGCTCCTGACAATGAGCCTGATCTGGGCCACTTTACTTCACTGGAGCTGGTGCACAAAAATGGGGACAAAATAGCCCCCAAACCACCTTCTGCCCTGATCAGGCAGTGGCTATGACACTCTGCGCAACCCTGCTGCTCTGCTCCCAGGTGGGAGTTCGGATTGCTCTCTCTAGGCCTTCTGCTGAGTTACACAAAATGCAAGGAAGTAGGGGTTTATGAAGGAACGGGAAGGCAAAAAGTGAAACACTCGAGGCAAAACATATGGTGCATGCTGTAAGATGCAGTAAGAGCAGGGCTCCCCCCCCTCTCAACTGGAACTTGTTGGAACTCTGTTCCGGCACCTCTCAGCTGGGCACCACTGCCATTATAAGAGAACAAGTGAGTCCTGGCACCTCTTTCTCTACAAAAAAATAGCACTGAGTAAGAGCATTATTACAAATCTTGGTTGACCATAAGTGAGAGCTCCAATCTGAAAGGCAACTTCAGTATGTATAACATACATGTCTAAAGGGACGATCAATCGATGGCCTTGAAAGGCTGAAGGGTCGCTGGTCTATATTAAGATGTCGTCTTCATTACCTGACCATGCACATTTAAGATAGTAGTAGTAGTAGTAGTAGTAGTAGTAGTAGTAGTAGTAGTAATATATTTATTTATACCCCGCCTATCTGGCTGGGTTTTCCCAGCCACCCTGGGTGGCTCCCAACAGAACACTAAAAACAGAATAAAACTTCAAACATTAAAAATTCCCCTAAACAGGGTTGCCTTCAGATGTCTTCTAACAGTCAGATAGTTGTTTCTTTCCTTGACATCTGAAGGAAGGGTGTTCCACAGGGTGGGCGTCACCACCGAGAAGGCCCCCTGCCTGGTTTCCTGTAGCTTCAGTTCTCGTAGGGAGGGAACTGCCAGAAGGTCCTCAGAGCTGGACCTCAGTGTCCGGGCTGAACGATGGGGTTGGAGATGCTCCTTCAGGTATACTGGGTCGAGGGCTTCAAAGCTCAACACCAACAGTTTGAATTGTGCTCAGAAACATACTGGGAGCCAATGTAGATCTTTCAGGACTGGGGTTATATGGTCTCAGCGGCCACTTGCAGTCACCAGTCAAGCTGTTTTGACGTGGTTTCCAATTCTGTAGTGACTAGTGTTCCTGTACCTTTAATAGCAGCTTGATCTGCAAGACAGAGCAGATACTAATGCTTATTTCCATGGTGTGAAAAGTGTTGCCTGCTGGTTTTTGCACATCACACTGCTAGAAAGGGCACTAGAGTTCCTTTGGTAACTCTGCTAATTTTGCTCCCTATTCTACTCTCTCTTACCATTTTTTGGTGCCAAAGGAATTTATTACACAGAAACACACATACTTTCTCTCTCACCAACCCACACATAAACACACACACCAGACCTTCAGCAACAAAATGAAACATTTTTGTTGCAGCCTCTTGCACTGTATTGTCAAAGCCTCCTGTGAATCATTTTTATGTCGCCAGTAAAGGCTACATTAAATGTCCACAACAAGCTGCAGCCGCCATTACTGAGAATGATGATGAGACAACACTCTGATGCTGTGAGTAATCTTTCCTGATAGCAAAAAACATAACAAGTAGGTTTATATCAGCCCTAGTTTATGGGGACCCTGGAGCATAACAGGGATCTTGGTTTACTGTATTGCTGTTTGTGTTTCCTGAATGGTAATGGCTGGCTTCCTGTGCAATATTCAGTAATCTACAAAATTACAAAATTATTCAGAATTTCATATTTCATGTTTAAAGTTTCTAGCCCTCAGGGCATATATGAGGGTGAATAGGACTTACAGGAGCAGGCTTTCCACCTTTTCCCACATTGCTTCTATGCCTATTACCTGGTACACCTATATTATTATTATTAATAATTAAATTTGTATACCACCCTGTATACCAGGTCTCAGGGCAGTTCACAGGATAAAATCACAACATAAATACATAATCAAAATGAAAACAACCCAATGACACCTTGGGACACAGATATTCAGTGGATATTTTTGACCGCTCATGTATATGCTACCTCTATATCTGAGTGTCCAGTTACTGTTAAAGGCATAAGCGCAGAGCCAGAGAAAAATGGGTAGTGTCAGGCTGCAGAGGATCCAACCCCACTGAAGGATGGCAGGAATAGAGAAGACAATGAAAAGTTCTTACCAATTGCTTTTTATTCCATATTCACAGAAATGCAGCCTCTTGGAAATGCAGCCTCTTGGAATAATGGCATTGCCCCGAGTGAGTTTCCATCCGCTTCCTCTCTCATGGGCTGGAATGCATTCTAAATACACTGTGTCCGTCAGCTGTTAGTTCAAGCAAAATGCCACAAGGTAATCTACCAGCTTACCTTGCAAGCTCTCCATAACTCTTCATCCAGTTAGAGGATATACAATGTGTGTGTGTGTCGGGGGAGGGGGCACTGAGCTAGTGGTGATCTGCATCTAGTCCAGGCATAGGCAACCTTGGCTCTCCAGATGTTTTGGAACTACAACTCCCATGATCCCTGACCACTGGCTCTGTTAGCTAGGGATCATGGGAGTTGTAGTTCCAAAACATCTGGAGAGCCAAGGTTGCTTATGCCTGATCTAGTCAATAGCTCTACCACTTGAAGAGTTTCTCCCTCACTTGCCTGGTTCACTATCTTGCCTGATGAAGAGTACTGGGAAACTTGCAAGCTTGCATGCTATTTTGTGACCTAATAAAGGTATTGCCCTAGTTGGGATTTTGGCATCCTCCTCTCCCATGGGCTAGCACAACTAGCATTACTTCAGGGACCAACATTCTCATTGGCCCATTTCTAAGCCACAATCTTATTCTTAGGCCTCGGGTGAGACAAATGGTTACCCCGAACATATGGCGAGATACACATTTAGCGAGTGACAGGAAAGGAGCGAAAGTTTTCAGAACAGATCTCCATCATCTTCTCCTTGTGGGCAAATGGATTCCTTGGAGAAGGTTTTTGGTTTTTTTAATATATAATGCTGCAGCAAAAATGTGCAGGTGAGAGTTCCCACCTATAACACCCTGTGGGCATGACATTGTCATGCGCCTGAATGTGTTTGTGCCTCAATGTCAAGTTGATGTCTGCTCAGCGCTCCAGAGTGCTAAGACTGGATGCAGCAACTGTTTGCTCCCTCTGCAGTGACCATTGACACTGCCCCCCCCCCGCCTGACACACAAAGATGCTTTTCCATCTGTCTCTTTCAAATGTCCCTAAGGGCCGCCCTTCACGTCTTACTGCTGTATTAGCTGCCCAACAGCAGGCAAGGAACGACACTAGGACCCCCGTCCTCATTTGAGGTAATTAACACCTTTCTAAAAGTGTGAATGAAAGCAATTAATATGCTAAGCCACACCTGCTCTGGAAGAGCGAGAACCCATTATCAATCATAATGTGTGAAAAAGTGATTGGAAGCAGAGGCTAGGCAGGCTGCGCTCAATTATTCCACCATGCATGGGGGTGAAAGCCACACATCCTTCAGAAACCAGCAGCGGATTAAATGCAATAAGCCCGTGAGTCACTGATCCTGTGGCAAAGGATTTTGGAGCAGGGCAAAGTATGCCTTACATTGAATCAGACGTACATGGTCCTATCTCCTCTGACTGGGAACAGTTCTTTAGCATTCTGCTTTGAACAATGGTTTCAGCAATAAATAGAGATGTAGCAAAGGTTCAGTAGCACCTTGGACAGCTCCATGCAAGGCTCTAGGTTAGAGACTCCATAGAAGCAGAGCTCAAATGTTGGTTCAGCAGCAGCCATCCTCTTACACCTTAATCACTGTTGGTACCGTGTTTCCCCTTTTTTAAGACACCGTCTTATAACTTTTTTTCCTCAAAAAAACACACGGTGTCTTATTTTCAGGGGATGTCTTCTTCTTCTTCTTCTTCTTCTTCTTCTTCTTCTTCTTCTTCTTCTTATTATTATTATTATTATTATTATTATTATTATTGCTGTTTTTATTACAGTACCTTACAGCTGTTCCTGGCTTTGTATATCTACAAAAGAACTTGAACTTAGCTTGGTAATATATGGGAAGCCAGAACAGGTGGAGAGCATGCAACACTGTCCAGAACGGGTCAGCAAACTTTTAATGTGGGGGGGCCGGTTCACTGTCCCTCAGAACTTGTGGCGGGCTAGACCGTGCACACACGCGCACACACACATACACATACGCCCATGCCTTCCTTCTCTCCCCGCAGGCTGGGCTGGGGAGGGGGCACCACATCGACGCTGGGTCTCGGCTTGTGCTGAGGGGCCGCAGCCACCCTGCCAGGAAGGGCCCCTACCCCGGGGTGTCCATGACCATGCTGCTAAAGTGCCACCGCCAAGCAGCACAGAGGAGTCCTCCTCCTCCTCTTACTCCTCCTCGCAGGCTCTATGCTTCCGTGGCGCTGCTGGGCTCTCCGAGCACTCTGCGCTGCAGCAGCCAGTTCTGGGCTGCGGGGAGAGCAGGCAGGGCGTGCGCGCGCAACCTGCAGGAATCAATGCGCTCCAATCTGCGGCGCATGCAAATGGCCCAGTAGGGCCGCCTCCGCCGCCTCCGCTGCCAGGTCAGGTACCCGCCGTAGCTGCAGGCTTCCCGCGGGGGCCGCCTGCGAAGTACCGCACCAAGGCTCCCCGAGAGAAGGCGTGCGGGGGCTGAAACCAGAGGCAGCGGGGAGCGGATTCTGGCCCCGGTGATGTCAGGCGCGCGGCAGTCCCCTGAGCCGAAGTGCAGCTCGGGGGCCTGGCGGCAGCAGCGGCACTTCCTCAGGGAAGGCAGGCAGGAGACAACAGCCCTGGAGCCGAAGTTCAGCGGGCGCTGCTTGCCGCCTGCCAGCCTGCCTTCCCCGCCAGTCCCCCGAGCCAAAGCGCAGCTTGAGGACTGGCGGCGGCAGCGGGGCTTCCTCGGATCGGTAGCTGGGGGCGGGGCGGCAGGAGGCTGGCGGCGGCGGGGAGGGCCCAATGCAGCCCTCTGGCTGGGTCGGCAGGTCGGGAGGCCGGCGGGGGAGGGCGCATCTTGCTCGGCATCATCGCTCTCCCGGACAGCAGCAGCGGGAGGAGTGTGCGCTCAGCCCTGGCGCCATGGCACAGCTCCTGCAAAAGTGCCGGGTGGAGTGGCAAGCCCTGGAGGAGAAATTCCAGAAGCTCCAGGAAACTCGCGTTTCTGGGCTGTGGGGTGGCAGGCCTCCTCGGCAGGGTTGGCAGGCATGTCTTATTTTCGGGGTATGTCTTATATTTCGCAAATGCTTAAAATTGCTGCTCTGGCTTACTTTTTGACTACGTATTAAAAAAGGGGAAACACGGTATATATGGTATATACCAGGCATCCCCAAACTACGGCCCTCCAGATGTTTTGGCCTACAACTCCCATGATTCCTAGCTAGCAGGACCAATGGTCAGGGAAGATGGAAATTGTAGTCGAAAACATCTGGAGGGCCGAAGTTTGGGGATGCCTGGTATATACCATTGGTGCAAGTTTGCTGTAGGTTTGGTTGAGTGGTAGTGACTGACCCTCATCTTAGAGGAATGGGTCTTGTATGTATGAAACAGAAGATGCGGTTGGACTAGGCAGATTAGTTAAATTTGAAACAATAGAGGACTGACAGGCTTGTCAATGAGGTTCCAGCCAATCAATGAGCTAAGCTTTGTCAATGGACAATGGCTGTTGATTGCACTGAGAATTGCCTTTCTCCATCTGACCATTAAAAGAATGGGAATTCAATTTGGGACAGTTGGGAGGGCTGCTAAATGCATCTCTCATTCTGGCTTACCATAGCAGCTCTGACACACATCCCCTTTATTTTCTCCCATTTAGGCTAATGCTTCCTTTTATCTCGGGGGCCATTAAACAGCCCACTTTGGAACATATGGAAATGCGCTGATGACCCAGCACTCCTCAATACAGCAGGAGTGCGGAACGTTTTTCAGTCCAAGGGCCACATCCCTTCTGAACAGCCTTCTGGGGGCCAAATGCCAGTGGAGGGTGGAGCCAGAGGCAAAAGTAGGTGGAGCTATGGATGTAAATGTTACCTTTGTACAGTAGGCTAGTTTCTGTACAAACTCCTACACCCCTCTGTATCCTCCAATCAGGTGAACAGGAAACAGGGTCAGAGATCAATTCCAGCCAGGCAAAAATAGTTGGGATACAAAACAGAGGCAGAGAGGGGAGAATTCCGATGGCCACATTTCGCTACTGGGCCTGAGATTCCCTACTACAGTACTGCCTTAATAAATATAAAGGGCAGTCCTTCCATCATGCAGTGGTGGGCCTTTTCTAAATTCTAGGCAGAGTATTCCCATCCACTTTTACTGAAGTGCCAAACAACCTTTGCAGTTGCACCAAGCCTTTCTCAACTGCTTGATTGTTGCTGCTGCTTTTCCTGCAACCCGTTTTACCACCCCTCCCCTCCCCACTCTACCCCAGCCTCGGAACATGTGTTTGCTAACCACTTCTGAGCACACAAAAAAGTCCTTTGGCCGTGCAGTCTTGTACCTATTACTTGGTGCTACCAGATGCAATCTAAATTCATTAGCGAGACACAATAAAATCCATGTCCCTCTCTGAGGCCCATTCACAGGTTGATTTGTGTGGCTAGCACGCCTTCCTTTGTCTGTGCAGAGCGGGCAGAGTACATTCTGTACAAATGCATTAATTAAGGCTGCTTTGGCTAACAGATGGGAGAATCTTGTCTTTCCAAGCCTTGAATAGCAATTTGGTGTTTTGTTTTGTGTGTGTGTTTTTGACTGGCACCAAGGCTCCATTTTTAACAGACTTTATGACTTTTAGCAATGAGTTGGGAAATGGCCCTTATTATTAGCAAAGCTGCATCTCTTATCTGCCCATCTGTCTCCCCATCCTTTCTAATTTCCTGAATCACTTTGGGTTCCTTTGCACCAGTTGCCCTCACCCCACTGCCTTGCCTCTGGGTCTCTATGCAGTGGATAATATCCACACATCCTTCCTTGAATGCAAGAAACTGAACTATCTTACAATGGTCCTTTCTTGCCTCTCATGTTCATTCACCCCTCTCAGTTTTTGCTACCGGTACCTTCATCCAATATCCTCTCCAGTGTCTTCCCATAGCAGCAAAATTCAGACCAGAAGCTCTTTGGGGCATGAGCAGTAGGGCCAATGGGGATGCCCTGGTGGGGCTACGTTGCTCTCCCATCTTCTCAATGCCGCATGTCACTGCCAGTCACTGAGAGAGGGAAAATGCAGTAGGACCTCAGTATCAGTGGGTGTGTCAGAATGCCTTGCCCCTCCCATTCTCAGTAAGCAGTAGCAATGCATGGCATTGGGAAGACAGGAGAGCAATGAAATGAATTTCCCTCCCATGCTAACTCCAGGCCCAAGCCAACAAAGCAGTCCACAAGGATAGCATGGTCAATATTTTGAAGAGCAAAAAAAGAGAACACATTTGCCAACTTCTACTTTTAACTATGGATTTCTTATCTTCTTCTTTTCAATGAAATAATTTTTATTTGATTTTACAAGTATCAAATTATAACAATACAACCATACACATCCATATTTACATATTCCTCCATATCCCTGGACCTCTCCCCTCCCCTCAATGGGTCCTGTTATTAAACCTTTTCTACTGCATCTTTTCCAATGATCTATATTTTATCTGACTCCGTTATCTCCACAGTACTTGCTACATTACAAGTGTTATTGCAATCCTGCTAATGTTTTCATCTGCTTACAGTGGTCTCCAAGATAAATTATATTTTTTCTCCATTTTTGTTAAAGTTTTGGTAACTATGGATTTTTATGACAACTCTCATGAAAAAGAGGACATGTCCTAGAAAAAGAGGACATATGGCAACCCTACCATTCCATAGTATTGTTACAAGCACGTGCCCCAAATCCCTGCTGAGCCATGCACAGGATTCCAGGGGTCTTAGTCTTCAACCAGGATCATAGAATCATAGAATCATAGAGTCGGAAGAGACCACAAGGGCCATCCAGTCCAACCCCTGCCAAGCAGGAAACACCATCAAAGCATTCTTGACATATGCCTGTCAAGCCTCTGCTTAAAGACCTCCAAAGAAGGAGACTCCACCACACTCCTTGGCAGCAAATTCCACAGTCGAACAGCTCTTACTGTCAGGAAGTTCTTCCTAATGTTTAGGTAGAATCTTCTTTCTTGTAATTTGAATCCATTGCTCCGTGTCCGCTTCTCTGGAGCAGCAGAAAACAACCTTTCTCCCTCCTCTATATGACATCCTTTTATATATTTGAACATGGCTATCATATCACCCCTTAACTTTCTCTTCTCCAGGATAAACATACTCAGCTCCCTAAGCCGTTCCTCATAAGGCATCGTTTCCAGGCCTTTGACCATTTTGGTTGCCCTCTTCTGGGCACGTTCCAGCTTGTCAGTATCCTTCTTGAACTGCGGTGCCCAGAACTGGACACAGTACTCCAGGTGAGGTCTGACCAGAGCAGAATACAGTGGTACTATTACTTCCCTTGATCTAGATGCTATACTCCTATTGATGCAGCCCAGAATTGCATTGGCTTTTTTAGCTGCTGATCTGAGCTCCTTTGGAGAGTTGAATGTTGATTCAGAGGAGGCTGCCATAGCTGTGATGACAACGGCGGCTGTGAGGGACCATCTCATTGCCTCTCCATGCCTGCTGCTGTCAGCCTCTTCACTTGGGCAGCTTGTAGCAGCTGCTGGAGGGTGGGTGGTGAGGAGGAGAGGCTGCCACCACCAAAACTCAGCCCTGTGTGATGCGCCAGCTCTGAGGGGCAGGCAGAGGGCAGGGCCTCCGTGGGCAAGAAGAAAGAGGGAGCAGAGTTTAAGCAGAAGGGGTCTTGATTTTTTTCCCCTTAATGCTTTGTGCACTCTTAATCTCAAGGTTGTGGGTTCGAGCCCCACCTTGAGCAAAATATTTCTCCATTACAGAGGGTTGAACTAGGTGACCCTCATGGTCCCTTCCAACTCTTTTTAAAAATAATATTTTTATTGGTTTTTACATAACAAATTTAAATTCACATCCATCCATCACCTCCTTTATTTTAGTTAATTTAGGATTCTCTTAATTTAGGATTCTCTGAATCCCTTGACTTCCCTCCACCCTTCCATGGTTATCATTAACAATCCAATTTTCTATCTGCTTATCTTATTTTCTCTAAGTTATTAAAAGTATATTGTCCATTTTTCCATTGTTTTTTGCACATTGCAAGCATTACACGAATCCTGCCAAAGTTTTTAGTTGTTTACAGTGTTCTCTTAGGTATATTATAAATTTTTCCCGTTCCTTCTTAAAAAATTCCTCTTCCTGGTTTCTGATTTTCCCAGTCAGTTTTGCCATTTCGGCATAGTCCATCATCTTCATCAGCCATTTCTCTCTTGTTGGAACTTTGTCTTCTTTCCATCTCTGGGCCAGTAATATTCTTGCTGCTGTCGTTGCATACATGAATAATCTTTTCTGCTCTCTCGGAATCTCTGTACCTAAAATGCCTAACAAAAAGCCTCTGTTTTTTCCAACTCTGCAGTTCTATGTTTCATATCTAATCTTGCCCCTTTTGGAAACTTTTTTATTGTTATGTGCTTTTTTATTGTTATGTGCTTTTCCTTTTGTAAATCTACCAAAATATAAAATAAAATTGGGATTAGGGTTTTTTCTCAGGACTGGGGGAGGGCCTATGTGCTGATGTCGTGGGTGGTGCTGTAGTCTAAACCACTGAGCCTCTTGGGCTTGCCGATCAGAAGGTTGGCGGTTTGAATCCCTGTGATGAAGTGAGTTCCTGTAGCTCTGTCCCAGCTCCTGCCAACCTAGCAGTTCGAAAGCATGTCGGTGCAAGTAGATAACTGTGGCAGGAAGGTAGACCACTGTGGCAGGAAGGTAAACGGTTTTTCTATGTGCTCTGGCTTCCGTCACGGTGTTCCGCTGCACCAGAAGCAGTTTAGTCATGCTGGCCACATGACCCGGAAAGCTGTCTGTGGACAAACACTGGCTCCCTCGGCCTGAAAGTGAGATGAGCGCCGCAACTCCATATTCGCCTTTGACTGGAGTTAACTGTCCAGGGGTCCTTTACCTTTTACCTTTAGTGGCACTCGCCCTTTTTCAGATAGGAAATGCTCTGTGTGAGGGGAGGATGACCAAAAATGGGGGGGGGGTCGTGGAGGGTCATTTGAGGAGGGGGGGGTGAGAAATGTCCGAATTTCATCTGAGGAATGTTGGAGGGTATGGTTTAGGGCAAGCATAGGCAAACTCGGCCCTCCAGATGTTTTGGGACTACAACTCCCATCATCCCCAGCTAACAGGACAAGTGGTCAGGGATGATGGGAATTGTAGTCTCAAAACATCTGGAGGGCCGAGTTTCCTTATGCCTGGTTTAGGGGTACCCCCTCACAACCTATAACTGTATTGCAAGCCATTGAGGCGTCCGGCACATTTTCGCATTGTGCAGGTAAGTGTCCCGAGTGTGCAGTGCCAACTGGAAGGGGTGATCTCAGCAGAAGTAAAGCTGCCAGCCTTGTACTCTCGCATTATAAAGCGCACTTGGCTGGCATCCCAGAGCAGTAGCCATTCAGCCACGCTGCCTTTCTTCCTTGTGCTTGGGAATACGTGGGAGCCTTTCAACCTGGCACACAAAAGGCACAAAGAGCAACTTGTGTCTGCCACCGGTTGCCAAAGAGGCTGGGAAAGTCCCCACCCTCGCTGTGCCTTGCCTTTGCACCTGGAGACGAGAGCCCCAATTGGACAGGGCTGCTACTGTTCAGGCTGTTGACGCTCAAGTGGGCAAATATTGGCACTGCGCAAAAGTGCCTGTACAACATGCGAGACGTCGCAGGCATTGCCAGCTCTGGGTGCTTTGTGTCAGAGGCAGCCAAATCTGGCTTGGGAGTTTGTTGTGACTGGGGGAGCCATATACAAAATATTCCTGCACCTTTTATACCTTGCCTAACTATAGCAACCTTATACACATATTCCCACCCCCCACCCACCCCTCTCTGTCTCTCTCTCACACACACACTTAAGCAAAGCGTCATTTGCCTTTGAGCTGTGCCTCTCATTCACAGACCTATCTATCCAACATTAAAAAATGCACTATATTTGGGGAAACTGCTGGCAAAAAGGTGTATAATGGAGGGAAATGCTTTACAAAATGTGTATGTCAGAAGGGCACAGTAAAATGCGGGTAAATTTTTATAAGGACTTTAAATATATATGTATACACATCACAAACCAATGTGGAAATGTCACAAACTGAACTTAAGTTGGGGAAAGTTAGGAATGGAGACAACAGAGATAAGGAGATTTTCCCATCCCTGTGATGGTGTGATGCCTCCTCTCTTATTTTCTTCCAATCTCTCCTGAAACCCCACATTTCTTGCTATTTTCAGCCTGTGGCCCAACCCCCTGGTTACAACAGTTTACCCTGTAACCAAGCCTAAATAAGACTAACTGAAGCAATGCCGTAATCTTTTCCCAGTAACCTCTGCTTCCCCTTCCCTTCCTTTCCTGTGTTGTCTCCCCAAGTCAAATTTTAGACTGTAAACTCCTTATGGTGGGGACCTGTGACCTGTACTCTTGTTATGTACTGTGTTGTTGTTGTTGTTGTTGTTGTTGTTGTTGTATAATAACACTATAGACACTGATGGGAGGAGGGGGCATTACTGTTTAAAGCGGAAATGTACCAAAGAAGAGATTTTGACAGATGCAGCTTCTCATTCACTATCCTAGGTCTTTTTCTATTGTACCTTCTCCCCATCTTTTTGATAAGATGAGTTAAATATCTATGAGTGCATGTAGAGCATGAGACTCTTAGTCTCAGGTCACGGGTTCGAGTCCCACATTGGGCAAAATATTCCAGCATTGCAGGGGGTTGGACTAGATGACCCTCATGGTCCCTTCAAACTCAAAAATTCTGTGATTCTATGTGCACAGAGTGTCCAGGGACAAGTAACAAGAAATGAAAAGAAATATACAACAGCTGGACTTTTTCTTGGCATGGAGGCACAGTGGCAGATAAAGCTACTGTAAACCTTCCACCCCTGTAGTTGTTACAGGCACAGAAATCTCTCTCTTAACCAAAATGACCATCCCAGTAACCTCTAAGCTCGGGGAAGCCCATGTGGTGACCTCCAGATGTTGTTGGACTCTAACTCTCTCATATATATATTCTGTTTTACAATTTAGAATATTCATTTAAACCAGGCATCCCCAAACTTTGGCCCTCCAGATGTTTTGGACTACAATTCCCACCATCCCTGACCACTGGTCCTGTTAGCCAGGGATTATGGGAGTTGTAGGCCAAAACATCTGGAGGGCCGCAGTTTGGGGATGCCTGATTTAAACAACCTTACAGTAGCCATGACTTCCCTTCTTCTCTTTCCATGGTTCATTTTGCATAACATAAATCCCTGCATATTTTACATAAACTAAACCTTTCAGTATTCCATTATTACATCCATCAACACTTATCTTTTAATTATTAATTTATTATTATCTTAATGCTGTCAATGTTTTCAAGTGTACACAATTTCCCCCCCTATAGTCAATAAACATTTCCCAATCTTCTTTAAACATATGTTCTTCTTGTTCTCTTATTCTATATGCTAGGTCTGCGAGCTGTGCATATCCCATCAGTTTAAGTTGCCATTACAGTAGTTGGGACCTTGCTTTGTTTTCCATTTCCATTTCCATTATGTATGTAGTGGCATACATAAATAACCCTTTTTGACACATGGGAATGTCCATTTCTGGACTCCCATCAGTCGCAGCCAGCATGGCCAATGGTCAGGAATGATGGGAGTTGTAGTCTAGCAACATCTTGATGGTTCTACATTAGTGGTGTCCAACTTTTTTCAAAGAGGGCCAGATTTGATGAAGCGAAGGGCCGTGGGGGCCAACCAGAGGGCCAACCAAAGTTGTTGACCTTTTTTAAAGATTGAAGTGGTTGAGGGTTTTTTTTTGGCTTTTACCCCAGGAAATAAACTGCCACAGGGGCCAGATTAAACCAACCATCAGGCTGGATTAGGCGCCCGAAACGGACTTTGGACATGCCTGGTCTACATGGACTATTCCTCCATGAAGCTGCCAAGTCTTGAATGGAGAAAAGCTCATGCTCACTCATGCTCAAAAGCAGTAATTTCTTTTGCAAAGGGCATTTTCCTTTCACCCTGCTAGACTTTTTCTTTTTTTCTTTTTTGGTGTCGCCTACCATTTTTTCTTGCGCAATCCAAGCCACATCCATTCTGTTTTTCCTTTTCCTTTTTTGAAATCATTTTTATTTGATTTTTTACAAGCCTGAAATTATAACACTACAACCATATATATCCACATTTGTAGATTCCTCCGAATCTCTGGACTTCCCACCTTCCCCTCCATGGGACCTATTGCTAACCTTTTCAACTGCATATTATTCAATAGTCCGTTTTTTAAAAACATCACTCCATTATCTCCATAGTACTTGCTACATTACAAGTGTTATTGCAGTCCTGCTAAAGCCACATCCATTCAATTCAATTCAACGGGGCTTACTCCTAGGTGGAAAAA
This sequence comes from Zootoca vivipara, assembly GCF_963506605.1. Taxonomy (NCBI): domain Eukaryota; kingdom Metazoa; phylum Chordata; class Lepidosauria; order Squamata; family Lacertidae; genus Zootoca; species Zootoca vivipara. The sequence continues at coordinate 23,263,143 of NC_083291.1, read as the reverse complement.
CAGCCCTGGCTTTTGTTCCATCCATGGCCCTTCACGATCCCAGACAATACCTTTGCTTCTCGTGACACTTCAGGAAGAATGGGCTTAGCAGAGCTCCTCAACCCTAATGGTAGGAGGTTTCTCTGCAGTGTGCTAAGCAAGCCAGCTTTTCTGCAACTGGACTCCCATGGCCAGGGCAAAGCGGGTTGTCTCAGCAAAAGGGAAACCTGCTGCACAATGTGCCATTTGTCAGTGCTCGATGAGAAAGCCGGCCACAACGGCTGCCATCCCTATCCCCCCTACAGGCAAAGTTTGACCTTTTGCTGCTTCAGTTTCCCTGGGAAATGCTTCCTATTTATTTCTCGCTGTTGCAGCCTCGCTGAAGAGTTAGCACAACCCTGCCGTTCCTGCCCACACAAGGTTCCCCGTCGCCATCTGACAGCAGCCGTATCCTGGAGGGGCCCAGCATGCCGTGTTTCCAAAAGCAAAAAAAGGATTTCCTGGTGAGATCAGCCACAGCTGCTTGCCTGCTTCGGAGCACTCGCCATGAATGGGGGGAAGGAGAGGATTTAATTTTTATGGCTCACTCGTTTGCGTTCAGTCCATTGCCCACTTTTAAACCCTCTACTGGTTTCATTAGGCCTGAGGGTCTGATTCTCCCCTTTCATCACACATGGTGCTTCAAGAGGTGGGGGCAGGACAGGAGCTATTAGGAGAGCTGGGGGTCCAGAAGTTTCTGGAAAGCTAAACAACCAGGGGTATGTAGACAACAGCCTTCGTCTGCTGTTTGTCTCCAAAATCTGGTATTCTGAGGTACACTGTTTCCTACTATGGAGATTACTGTCGCATGTCTGTCCCACAACATGATAATAGTGCTTTTTTTTCTTGAGAGTAAGGAAGATATCCTAATTCAGACCAGTGCTATTTTTCTCTAGAAAAAAAGAGGTGCCAGAACTCACCACGATCACTTCCTTTGTTCTCTTACAATGGCAATGACACTCTGCTGAGATATGCCAAAACTGAGTTCTGGTGAGTTCCAGCTGAAAAAAAGCCATGCAAATAACTGTATCGCAGCAAACACAGGGTCAAGGTAAGAGATGCAGAACTGAAGTGATGAACAAGTCCCACACCCCTCCTGGGGAGAAGAGGTGGCGCTGTGGTCTAAACCACTGAGGTTCTTGGGCTTGCCGATCAGAAGGTCAGCGGTTCAAATCCCCACAACGGGGTGAGCTCCCGTTGCTCTGTCCCAGCTCCTGCCAACCTAGCAGTTTGAAAGCATGCCAGTGCGAGTAGATAAACAAATATCGCTGTGGCGGGAAGGTAAATGGTGTTTCCGTGTGCTCTGGTTTCCGTCATGCCGTGCCGGATTTATGTATAGGCTAAGTAGGCTGAAGCCTAGGGCCTCTAAATCTAGGGAGCTTCACCAACCTGCCTGCTCCCCAGTGCCACAGTCTCCCCACACCCAAAACTGCAAACCCAAGACTTCACGCAAGGGCAGGGCAACTCAGGCCCAGCAACTAGGAGACTCAGGGCTAGCCAGTGGGGCCCAATTGGAAGCAGTGGGGTGCAACTTGAACTTTTTTTTGTAGGGCCCCAGTTCACAGCCAAAGTCTGAAAAACTTATAGATATAAATAAAATCCATCTAGATTACCCTGGTGCTCCTACCCTTAGGAGCGGCATGCGGGGCCCAATTTGGCCAAATTGTTCCAATTGCCTTAAGTTCATGGAAATAAACAACTACAGTGGAACCTTGGTTTTTGAGCATCTCGGAAGCTGAAAGATTCGGAATCCGAACACCGAAAACCCAGTAGTGAATGCTTCCATTTTCAAACATGCCTTGGAAGTCAAACGGCTTCCAAGATGTGTTTCTCCATTTTCTCAATGGAATTTGCCGACCGCCCATTGGGCGCTGGTTGTCAAACGTTTCGGAAGTCGAAAAGTCTTCTGGAACAGATTAAGTGTCCAACAACCCAGGTACCACTGTATCTGACTTTTAGAAGACATCTGAAGGCAGTCCTGTTTAGGGAAGTTTTGAATGTTTGATGTTCCATTGTGTTTTTAATATTCTGTTGGGAACCGCCCAGAGTGGCTGGGGAAACCCAGTTAGATGGGCAGGGTAGAAATAATAAAATTATTATTATTATTATTATTATTATTATTATTATTATTATTATTATTATTATTACTAGATTTCAGACAGAAGATCAGAGCTACATACACTATGCCACTCAAGAGAATTGCACTCAAGTGTGTAGAGCAGAAACAGTGTTCTCACAAGGGAAGCAGAAGCCACTCTCCCCATTTATTTATTTATTTCCTGGTCAGCAGGTGCTATGAAGAGTGCAGCTAGTTCACCTCAAAATGCCGTCCATTTCAATCTGCCAAACGTACGGAAAGTTTTAAGTGCCTCGCAGTATGGCTGGGCTTGCTGGCTTCATATGTTGGACTGCAAAACAAACAAACAGGATAACCACAAGCCAAGTTGGCATTGCAATTGAAACCTAATGATGGCCTTGGGCTGCACAGAAAGAGGCTGTGGTGAATCAGTGGGATTTACTTAAAGAGCTGTTTCTGTTTCTGTGCTGGGCAGCACCTACCCTAGACCGACCCTTGCCGGGTTTTCTCTGAATAAACATCGGTTAACACGCCTGGAAGGTTGTTCTGGACCCAAAGAATCAATCGAGTTGAGCCAAGCTGCTTTTCACTGCAGACTCAGCCCTGGAAAGGGAAATGGCAAACCAGGTGGCACACTCATATTGGCACCTTGCTCACAATAGCAGCCAACATCTGAAGTGTGGCACAAAAATAATAATAATTCTTATCACTAACTTATGGTAACCCTAAGATGAGAAGAGCTCGGGAGAAAGTTGCATGGAACTTAGCCCTATGTCTTCTTCTTCTTTGGCGATCACTTGTAGCCAAGTAAGATTGTCTTCCATGAACACAGTCTTAACAGTGAGTCCGTAAGTGACTGTGGAGGCCAATTCTGGATCCACACATCTTTCCACAGTGGGGACATAGGTTCCAGACGGGAGTTGATCATAGTGAGGGTTTGCCAAACGTGCCTTCTTCTTAGCATGTTTCTCCCATTTGTCCTGAGTTTGAGCGTCTTCAAAGTCCATTGCACCTTTGGTAAAGGCTGGTCTCGGGCCAGGGTTTCCCAATTGTTGGTGTTTACGCTACATTTTTTGAGAGAGTCTTTAAACCTCTTTTGTTGACCACTAGCATTACACGTTCCATTTTTAAGTTCAGAATAGAGTACTTTGGAAGACGATAATCAGGCATCTGCAAAACATGACCAGTCCAACGAAGTTGATGTTGAAGAATCATGGCTTTGACACTGGTGATCTTTGCTTCTTCCAGTACACTGGAATTAGTTCACCTGTCTTCCCAAGTGATGTGTAAACACCATTGATGGAATCTTTCGAGGCGTTGGAGATGGCATTTATAAGTGGTCCATGTTTCACAAGCATACAGTAAGGTTGGCAGTACAATAGCTTTGTAAACAACCATTTTGGTTTCCCTGTGGATGTTCCGGTCCTCAAATAATCTGCACTTCAATCGGGAGAAAGCTGCACTTGCAGAGCTCAGGCAATGTTGGATTTCGGCATCAATATCAGCCAAGATCCATGTAGGATTTATGCCCAAGGGACATACTTCAAACAAGGTCTGGTGATTTCTCACTTAGGAAGGAACAGGAATGGATACTTAGGATTCCTGGGGTATGATCAATTTGTAGGCTGCGCCTGGTTATGAAAGGAGTCATCCCTTTGTGCAAGGTCCTATCATATTATCAGGAGTGGTTGGATTAATAATAGTACAAATGGTGCACTTACACCAAGGCCTCGTAATTGGAAGGGGACCCAGACTCATTAAAAAGGAAAGTAAGTCTCTAGCCCTACTAGATGCAAAGTTATAAAACAAAATGTGCTGGCACCCTTCTAAATGATTTTAGCAGCTCTCCAGGGTTTGAGGCAGTCTTTCCTAGTCCTACCTGGAAAGGCTGGGAAATTAACCAGGGAACTTCTGTATGAAAAGCAGAGCCTGAACCACTCAGCTATGGCCCTTCCTCTTAGGAACAAATAAACAGTTTAAACTTAGAGCCTATGATATATCCCTGCCCATAGATTTCTTTTTTCTCTTATGGCTGTAAAACTCACTCCCTGACATAACCTACTTAAGGGCAAGCCAGGTTTGGAAAGACGATTTATGCAAAATCGATAAGTATAATTTGAGGAGGGAATTCACTCTTGCTAGATTTCAATCGATGCCATCTGCAGTTTTAGCCCTCGACTCCATTTAACTCATGTCTCTTGCTATTGTGGGACTAGTAGAGTGGAGGATTCCCCTCATTACTTATTTGATTGCCCACTGACAGGGGGTGCAGGAGAAAAATAAGTGTTCAATGCACTCCCTCTTTCAAACGATAACTATCTGCTTTTCAATCATGTCACCTGGATAATAAAAAGGAGCTGCCATTTTTCAAATTATTAATATTGGCATGATGAGTGGGGTTTATTAAGACAAATGTCATTGTGCTACAGGTGCATAAATGCTTTTATATGTCTGGTTTCATTTTTAATTTCTCTCTCTCTCTTGTCATTGCTAATGGAATTAATCTCAGAGAATTCTCTCTGGTTTCTTCCAAGCAATCAAGATTTGGTGAATAGAACAGAGTAAAAAACCCGAATAAATACTAGCACTCACTGAAAAAGGTCGTCCTGCTGTGGTAACTCTGTTTTCCTATGATTATTCTGCTAATGGATCTCAATCTGCTCCTGACAATGGCCATTTTCAGAATGGATTCGGATGGGCTATCAAAGCATAATGGAAGCACCGGAACAGTTGGAGAGTCCTCTCATCTCCAGGATGCTGTGAGCTCTTGGCCTTTGAGCACCACAATCTTGACCTGCCAACGGTACCAGGATGCCAGACGCCAATTCATTCTGCAGAAGCAGAGAGTGTTCATTGCGGCCTCAAGCTGAACTTTCCCAGCTGCAATGGTTAACAACGAAAGGTTGTTTTTGCTGCGTTGACCACAGGACTGTGTACATTTATGGCTGGTGTAGGAAGACAGCAGACTGAAATAATGATGTCCTTCACAGGGGGAATGAGAGCAAAGGGAGACTGAGAAGCCACAGGCGTAGGGAAAGGCCTTTACCCTTGGAATTGAGTTCCCTGTCACAGGACTTGCTTATGCGATTGTTGATCCGAGAAGGGTTGGTGAATTACCGAATTCAGAAATGTTGGCATGACAAGCGACCTGCACTGACAGTTTTAGCTCACATCCTGAGATAATTAAGTGTGTGTGTGTGTGTGTTTGTAAGAATTTACATACGGCTTGATCATCCATAACTTCTAAGCAGTTTACATAACATATAAGAGGGTGAATTACAGTAGTAATCAGATCTGTGATTACAAATCAGCCAGTGTGTTAGCAGGCCAAACAATACAGCTGTGTTCTATCAAGTAAGGGCTGCTGGAGTCTGAAGTTTTTATCCAACTAAATCATTGCACACAGAAAATGATTTCCATAAGCACAACAGCAAAAAAAAACCCTGTGCCTCTCCAAATCTGCTTTTGGGATTCTTCTATCCCTCTGAAGCAGAGTTTGGAGTGAGGCAGGGGGCACGAGGGAGGGGGGCAGGGAGAGGTAGGGCAAGTTCCATTGTGTTTGCATGCAAAGATTTAGTTGGATACAACCCTAAAATGCAGAGTAGGTGCTCTAAGAGACTGTACCGTGGAGAGCAGGCTTTCAGAACCTATTGAGAGCCGAGCCTATGTTTCTGAGGTCCCTCCTTTTTCTCACACGCACCCACCTGCCAAGAAAATAAGCCCGCTTTACAGAATTTTCTCTTAATATTCTCAACAACTATTTTTGTGGTGGCCGCCATTCCTCCCTGCAATGCCTCAGAATGACAATGGCGTTCTAGAGGAACCAGAATGGTGAAAAGGCTGCCAATACAGTTCCTGGTGGTGGTAGTTGCTGCCACGAGTTCCATGGAAGTGTCTTGGAGGGGATGCCTGGATCTGGAGGAAGAATGGGAGGAGCTCAAGGAGTTGGACCTGGACAACCAAGGGGAAGGTCCTAGCAGAATGGTGGTGGGGAGGGGTGAAATCAGGACCCCAAGAGGTGTCTGAAGCCAGTATTCCAGGGAATGGAATTCTGGATCCAACGGAGGGACCAAGCAGGTAGGTGGGAGTGTTCTGCTCCAGTGACACAGGAATTGTAAGAAGCAGGCCTGAAAAGCCATAAAATGCAAAGGATGGTAGAGAACTTCAATTCAGTCTGCATTTGAAACCAAATCAATCAAATTCCAAAACAATGTGCAAAACGGAGCACAGTTATCTTCAAAATTCACGCTCATCTGAATGTTGCGATCCAGTTCGCCAGCCAAGTAACGGTGAGGTAAATGAATATATTAGCGATAAAAAGGAAGGTGTTTGTGAGAGTAGCATTCCAATAGGGGAAATTGCTTGCAAAAATGGGTACATTAGTCAAAACTGGATATTAAAATGGCAAATTACTACAAAATGTGGAGAACAAAATTTAAGATTGGCAAACTGAAAACAGAGAGAACTAGATTTGACGGATCCAGGTAGCAGTAAGTGGGTCGCAATTCTGTGCTGAGCAGAAATGCATACAGGATAACATCAGAATGATGCCCTCCCAGCTTATGAAGGCTTCTTAAGATGCTCCAGAGGGCCCATCAACAAAGATACAGAATTTTATTCTCCCTCTAGCTCCACAGTGTCCTACTGTTAACTTCTTCTTTTTTTAAGTCCTAGCAGGAAAACCCAGCAGGAATCCTGACCTTTCAAAATATTTCTGTCTATGTCAATGGATATCATTCTCCCTTGTTCAACTCCATCTTTGTGGGCTGCTTGTCAAGAGGGTTTATAAATCTAATGCAACCTTTGGTAGCTTAATCTGGAGAACAAAGTATTTGATAATGAAAAAAATGACATGAAGTAATGAGCGCTGTTGAGTGAGGAGTGCGCGCGGGGCTGGTTAGCGTATTGAAGAATCAACCCGAATGTTCAAAGTGACAGAGTGACATTTTTCAAGAGCGGTTTTGGGCGAATGCTTCAGACAGGTGACAAGACAGCGTCTTGATCAGATGGTAACCTTTCATTTTCTGTGGACAAGTGAGGTCCACGGGAGGAAAGGGGCCTGGGAGAAAAATCCGTCACTCAGCATGCGAATGCAAAGTGGCATATGAACACACGCTGACAGGCCAAGGCTCAGCCCTGTCCATCAATGTTGACAAGCAGTCGCCACTCAGAAATCCCGACATATGTTTCGTAAACTGCAAGGCGCACAGGCCTCGACGATTGCCATCTGACTTGTTGCTTACTAGTTGGTCCTGGTGCAGGAGGAAATGAGCCCACCTTCTGGGATGTCAACAGGACAAGGGGACCTGGCCTCCAACTGTGCATCTTGGAAAGCCACAGCACTTTTGGAGGAAGCCCACAGGGGCAGCTTCAAAGCTTATCAGCGGGTTGAGAACTTTGCAAAAGGAAACAGCCTTTCAGCCTGTGATCATTTTCTTTTCTTTTGGAAATAATTTTAATTTGATTTTGCCAATACAAAACAATAACACCCACCCACCCACCCCCCGGATATATATCCATATAAAGAGATTTCTCTGAATCTCAGGACTTCTCCCCTCCTTGGAGTCCCATTTTAAACATTTAAAACTGCACCTTGCTCCAACCTCTAACTTTTATGTCAGTCCATATTATCCATGGTAATTATTACACTACAAGTGAAATCAAAATCCTGCCAATGTTTCCGTTTGCTTACAGTGGTCTCTTAGATAACTTACAAATTTTCCCCATTCTTTTATAAAGTTTTTGTCCTCTTGGCTTGACTACTGTAATTCGCTCTACGCGGGGCTACCCTTGAAGCTGTCCCAGAAACTCCAGCGGGTGCAGAATGCTGCAGCGAGGCTCCTCACGGGGTCCCTGCCATGGGCGCATATTCGTCCAGTGCTTTTCCAGCTGCACTGGCTCCCAGTGGAGTACAGGGTCAGATTTAAGGTGCTGGTTTTGACCTTTAAAGCCCTTCGCAGCCTAGGACCCTCATACCTACGGGACCGCCTCTCCCGGTATGCCTTGCGGAGGACCTTAAGATCCATAAATAGCATCACCCTAGAGGTCCAGGGCCCTAAGGAAGCCAGATTAGCCTCAACTAGAGCCAGGGCCTTTTCAACACTGGCTCCGGCCTGGTGGAACGCTCTGTCTCATGAGACCAGGGCCCTGCAGGATCTGATTTCTTTCCGCAGGGCCTGTAAGACAGAGTTGTTCCGTGTGGCATTTGGCCTGGAACCAACTTGATCCCCTCTCCCTCTCTCCTTTTTCTGTGATGGAACTCATATTTGGGGACTTCCTTAGCTTTTTTCTGGCCCACGTAGGACCAGTCTGGTAAGTTGGCCTGGTGAAGACTTGACATTTTGTTCCCCAAACGTTTTTGATTTGAGTTTCTATTGAAATGAGGCTGCATTTTAATATTGCATTTAATCATGTTTTAAAGCTGTATTTTAATCAATTGTTTTATATCTGGTGTTAGCCTCCCTGAGCCCGGTCTTGGCTGGGGAGGGCAGGGTAACCTATAAATAAAATGTATTATTATTATTATTATTTCCTGAATTTTCCAATCAGCTTTGCCATTTCGGCGTAGTCTATCAGCTTGGTTGCCATTCCTCTCTTGTCTTCTTTCCATCTCTGGGCTAGTAGCATTGGGGTAGCAGTTGTTCCATACATAAAAAGTCTTTTCTGGTCCTTTGGGATATCGGTACCTGTAATTCCTAATAAAAAAGGCTTCTGGTTTTTTAAAATTAAAGTTATTTTAGACACTCCCCCCCCATTTCATTATATACCATCTCCCAGAAAGCTTTTATCGCCTTACAAGTCCACCACATATGATAAAATGTATCTTCTTTCTCTTTGCATTTCCAGCAGGTATGTTTACTTGTCTTATACACATAGGTGCCAACTTCCAGACTGAAAAATCCGGGATCGGTAGCTGCGCGGAACCGGAAGTCGCGCTGCGGCCATTTTGGAACTGGGCAGAGCGACACCTGAAGTTGCTTCTACGCATGCTCTGCCCATTTCCAAAATGGCCACAGCACCGGAAGTCACACTGCGGCCATTTTGGAACTGGGCAGAGCAGCACCGGAAGTCACTTCTATGCATGCTCTGCCCATTTCCAAAATGGTCGCCGTGCCAGAAATCGCTTCTGCACATGTCCAGAGACTCCAGACATGCACAGAAGGAGCCTCCCCGGACCAGTAAGAATCCGGGGGATTTATGGTTTTTTAAAAATTCCGGGCTGCCAGCGGGAAATGGCTGGAAAAATGGGGGTTTCCCGGGGAATACGGGAGACTTGGCAGCTATGCTTATACATTTTTGCAAACTTAGCAGGCATAAAATACCACCGGTACATCATTTTCATATAATTTTCTTTCAAAGTACAACATGCCGTAAATTTAAGTTTGTGATCATTTTCTATGCTATTGTTAAGCTGCTCGGCACATGCTAGGATACCAGGGGAGAGAAGTGCCAATACTTCAATTTGCCTAGGGCAGCAAAAGTCCACGGGTCAGCCCTGTTAATAGAAAAGGATTCTTAGCCGCAATCCACAGGGCAAAGCACCACCAGGCTGCTTGTGATCGATTGGCTGAGCTGTAGCTCAGTGTTAGAGCACATGTTTTGCATGCAGAAGGTCTCAGGTTCGATTCCTGATAACTCCAAGTAGCTCTGGAATAGACTCCATCCTCAAACCCTGGAGTCCCACTGCCAATCTGTGTTAGCAATACTGAACTAGATAGACCGAAGGTGGTCCTAAGCCACTTCTTATGTTACTAGATAGTGGGCATTGGAAGAGCTTCAAAGGAGATGGAAGCTGGATAGATTAGGAGCAATGATAGAAAATGAACCAATACTGTCAGGAAGCAGACAGGCAGAGCGGATCATTCGCAGGTCAGAGAGAGAGAGAGAGAGAGAGATGAGAGAGAGATGCCTGGCAACTTGCAGTTAGTTTCTTTATTAAGAAAAGCAAAACAAAGAACGCAGGGAGACTTCTAAAGGGTAAACCTGTCTTAATGAAGTTGTTCAAACTGGCCCTCCTTCACTCCCTAGCCCTCTGTATCAGGCCCCTCCTTCTGTTTACAGCAATCTCCAAGGCACCCTATCCATAGCTGCCAAGTCTCCCGTTTTCCCCGAGAAATCCCCGTTTTTGCAGCTGTTCCTAGCTGAAAAAACTGGTTTTTTTGTTTCCCCCCGGTTTATTCTGGCGTGGCAGCCATTTTGGAACTGGGCGGAGCATGCTCAGAAGCGACTTTTGATGCTGCTCTGCCCAGTTCCAAAATGGCTGCAGTGCGACTTCTGGCGCGGCGGCCATTTTGGAACTGGGCAAAGCAGCATCAAAAGTCACTTCTGAGCATGCTCCGCCCAGTTCCAAAATGGCGGCAGCGCTACTTCCGGTCTGCTATTTCTGGCCCGGTCCCTTATTTCTCTGACAGCAACTTGGCAGGTATGACCCTATCTATGTCTGCCTCTGCTTGGCAACATGCAACAAAGGCCTCATTCTAGGAGTGGAGAGGAGGCAGCAAGCTGTCAGCAGAGAAGCTGTCAGAGTGGCTCTGAGGGAGAACTGCAGTGTCTACCTCCCCTCCGTCATTGCTGCGGCCCCTGCATCCAGCCTGGAAACATCCTCTGCCCTGTCTCTTTGCTATTCCTCAAGTGCCCTGGTTCTAGCACTTCTCAGCTCATCGTCTCCTCTGTGTCCCACCACCAGTCCCCAAGTTCAAAATCTTCTTCCTCTGGGGGGTTCTTGGTTGGGCAGATCCCCCCACTCTTCCTCATCCAGCCAGTCCCTGACAAGTACTATCTAGAGCAGACACTAGTTTGAACAACAGGTCTCTCTCTCTCTCTCTCTCTCTCTCTCTCTCTCTCTCTCTCTCTCTCTCTCTCTCTCTCTCTCACACACACACACACACACACACACACACACACACGTTCCAATTATCTACACACATGGAAACTTAATTGGGCCCATCATACCCACTTAAAAAATGAAAAACAAGCCAATAATTATTCATTATTAATCACAAGAAGGGAAACTTAAAGGAAATTTGGCATAGTTTTATGCATTACAAAATAGTTTCGGATGGAACGGCAAATATTTAAGAATTTCAATGGGAAAGGAGTTCAAAGAAAACATATTTCTACATAGGTCATTCTGTTAAGTCAATGTTGCTGAGTCTTTCCATGAGGGAAATACAACAGAAGCTGGTAATCCACGAGTATTTAAAACTAGCCTGACAACAGGGTGTTTTCGCCTCTGTAATAAGATTCAAATACTGGAAATGTAAGGCCCTTTGGGCTGAACTTTTTCGTGCGTAGTGAGAGTGTCAGTTGGTACAAAATTATTGGAGACAAATATTGGAACTAAGGGGAGAGAGCCTCTCCCATTTTCCACCTGGCACAGAGTCCCCCCCCCCGTTTTTCTAATGGCCCATTAGCTGATAGGTGTTATAATTTAATCAATTTAAAAGACTGCCAGGCACTGAATTTAGCAAAGTATGGCCCAAACTAGCTTCCCATGCTCAGGAAATCACCTGGGAGATCAGCCATTAACAAAATGGCCCATTACCTACCCTTTGTATTTTGTTAATGGCTGATCTCCCAGGTGATTTCCTGAGCATGGGAAACTCCCCCCGCCCAACACAAAATCTCTCCTGATCTGCAATGAATATATATCTCTCTCAGGAAAACAGGAGATCTTCCCAGGAGAGTTCTTAGTAAAGGATGAATCAACCTTTTTCTCTGCTCACTATATGGGTACAGAAGATAGGTAAAAGGTAAAGGTAAAGGACCCTGGATGGTTCAGTCCAGTCAAAGGCAACTATGGGGTTGCAGCGCTCATCTTGCTTTCAGGTGGAGGAAGCCGGCATTTGACCACAGACAACTTTCCGGGTCATGTGGCTGGCATGACTAAACCGCTTCTGGCGCAATGGGACGCTGTGACTATGCTTTCAAACTGCTAGGTTAGTGAGAGCTGGGACAGAGCAATGTGAGCTCACCCTGTTGCACGGATTTGAACCGCCGACCTTCTGATCAGCAAGCCCAAGAGGATCAGTGGTTCAGACCACAGCATGGTTCACAGATACTATAGCTCTGGCTCCATGCAAACACAACACAACTGCTCATTTACTAAAGTCTTGCTGAATTGTCCACTTAACAATGCAGAAGGCAGCACATGAAAATAAGCAAGGATAAATCACTTGGAAACAATATATACAAGCAAGAGGCCATGATGATTCCATTGTTTAAGGGACTATTAAGGAGTAATGGAGAAAGGGATTTGCTACTAATACTAAGGGTGGGATTCTACTAATGGAAGCCCCTGCAAGGACTTCTGCTAGAGCAATGAGGCTTTCCTCCTCCCCTATGTGACCCCCACAGTCCCCCAAAATTGGTTCTTGGGTAGTCAGGAGAATCTCTAAAACAGTGCACAATCATTCTGTCTGGGAAACTGAAAAGCTTACACTGGTGCAACAGGTGCCTTAGCACTAATGTCGAATCCCTCCCAAAGTCTACTAATCTTTGGATAGCAAGAAATTAGGCCTTCTTCCACCCGTAATTGCCCAAAACCTCAGGAGAAAAGTCTAACCTGAGTATAATCTTCTTCATCTCTTTCATCCATTGACTAATAAAAGGGTCTAAGAGCAATAAGGAGAGATAATTGATGTGATTAGTGTCACTTTCCCACTGGTGACCCTGGGGATTAGAATCCCAGTGTGGCGCAGTATGAAGTGGAAACACAGAACCTGAGGACTGTGCAGCTGTTTGGTGGACTTGCATGACATATATGAACTATTATCCCCATTTCAATATTGTACCTGCCAGATGTCTATGGAGCTATCATGCCATCTGCCTATTTCTTTACATACAAATAGCTTGCAATGCCTGCCGTGCCTTTGGGTCTTCAATCAGTTGCTCCCTTTTCTTTTCTTCCTCCCATCATTTCCCCACAAGTCAATGGAAGAGCTGGTGGTTTGCTTACCATTCACTGAGTTATCACTGTTTTCATATCTCCATTGATTGCTGAGTGTTCATTTTGATGAATGAAAATTCATCAAAATAACAAATAAAGTAAGGTAAAGGTAAAGGACCCCTGGATGGTTAATGTCAGGCGTGGAGAGTCCTCCTCTCCCTTTGGTAACTTCACAGATAAGAATTAAGGAGCAGTTGATATATTTATTGTCCTTTTATTATAGCATCATGTTGCAAGTACAAATAGACAGCTCTCTGCAAGGAGGGCAGTTGGCTACTCTAAATAATAATAATAATAATAATAATAATAATAATAATAATAATAATAATTTATGCCCCGCCCATTTGGCTGGGTTTCCCCAGCCACTCTGGGCGGGTTCCACAGAATATTAAAATACAGTAATCTATTAAACATTAAAAGCTTCCCTAAACAGGGCTGCCTTCAGATGTCCTCTAAAAGTCTGGTAGTTGTTTTTCTCTTTGACATCTGGTGGGAGGGCGTTCCACAGGGTGGGTGCCACTACCAAGAAGGCCCTCTGCCTGGTTCCCTGTAACTTAGCTTCTCGCAATGAGGGAACTGCCAAAAGTTCCTTGGCGCTGGACCTCAGTGTCCGGGCAGAACGATGGGGGCTTGAGACGCTCCTTCAGGTATAATCCTCCTTCTGACTTTCGCAGCATTTTAGACGCCAGTGGGAAGTTCTTCCCTCCCTCTGACTCCTTTACTCTCTGATACGTTCAGACCTCCGAGTCTGTGGTGGTGGTGGGGTTCCCCCACACTTTAAGTGACGTCTCGATTAGCTGCCCCCTCCCTTCTGGTTCCTTTGTCATTATCTTGAAACTGGGTAACTCCTTCCTAAGCTGTTCAGCTTCTCTCTCTCTCTCTCCTTCTGAACACGCTGTGGACAAGGGGGGCGGCAACTCTTCCCCTTCCAGCTCTCCATCGGAGAGAAGCTGGTCTGCCATAGAATGCATTCCCCAGTCCTCTTCTTCAGACCATTCCCTGACAGTTAAGTCCCCTCAAAGGTGACTATGGGGTGCAGCACTCATCTTGCTTCAGGCTGAGGGAGCTGGTGTTTGTCTGCAGACAGCTTTCTGGGTCATGTGGCCAGCATGACTAAACCACTTATGGCACAACGGGGCACTGTGACGGAAGCCAGAGCACACAGAAATGCCATTTACCTTCCTGCCACAGCGGTACCTATTTATTTATTTGCACTGGAGTGCTTTCAAACTGCTAGGTTGGCAGGAGCTGGGACAGAAGCTCACCACCACCGCACGGATTCGAACCACTGACCTTCTGATCGGCAAGCCCAAGAGCTTTAGGAGGGGAATGGGGAAGCAGTGGCTGAAGAGGTGGTAGAAGGAACTCATGGAGATCAAGCAAGATCCTGCCCCAAACAGGTTGCCAGCAAGGACTTCCTTGACCTGCAGCTCCTCATGAATGAAGGATTCCCTGTCTCCATATGTAGCTGCTCACACCTTTCTGAGGCCCTTCTCCAGGTAGCGCACCTGGGTGAAGCGTGCAGCAGGTGGCTACTGGAGGAAGGACCTTCTCAGTGGCGGCACCTCAGCTATAGAAAGGCCTCCTCAGAAAAGCTTGCCCAGAACCTACCGTGTTACCAGGCAAAGACTTACCTATTTTCCCGGCCAGGAAGGAGCAATAGATAGGCGCAAAAAGTTTTAAGACCCCCACCCCTCTCACCCACCAGCTCCTTCTTACAAATGCCCCATCATCAGCCTCTGCATTAGCAAAACATGGAGTTGAGAAAACAGTGTTTCCATTGTGTCAGATAATCCCACCTTAAGATACTGGGCTATGTTGGTACAATAGTATGACCCACTTTTGCTGTTAACTACATTTGCAACAACTTTGCTAAAGTTCCAGGAGACCTCCTTTAAAATAAAAATAAAGCACTCGCATGCACATTCTGCAAGTCCAGCAAAAGTTCTGTTATGCCACCCGCTCTGTACTCCCCACCTCATTTTACCTCCTGGGGATTTTCCACCACTGCACCAACTATTATAGGAAGATATATATTTAAAAATCCACTTCAAGGGCTATATTGTAAAATCAAATCAAATAGCCTCCGGGTCCCTGTGCTGGCTGTTTCATCTTCATAGAAGCTGTTTTTTTTTTAACCCATACTGAGTGGGGAGGAAGAGTTCTGCAGCCAGCACAAAGGAAGAGCAGAGGGAAACTGAGATTGTGTGAGGGAGTTCAGGGCCCCCCTGATGGGCTTGAGAATGTACAGCACTAAGAATAACCGGCCACTGCTGAGAAAATGGTGGCCCTTGTGTCAATAATTGATTAACAGCCATTGTCAAAGCCCGGTTGGCACATCTGTCTTTTCTCAATAACCTCTGAGGCTCTGAAATACAGGACGGAAGCAAGAGAACATGCCGCTCTGCCAATGAAATTGGTGCTCCCGGGACATTTGCCCTGGACTGGGTGGGGCGCGGGTGACAGCAAATCACAGCAGGCGTTGCTAGTTCCTCTCAATAATTCATAGGCGCATGGATGACTGGGCGACCTTTGGGAGATTAGCGAAACAGAAAATACCAGAAAGGAGATCTCTCTCTCTCTCTCTCTCTCTCTCTCTCTCTCTCTCTCTCTCTCTCTCTCTCTCTCTCTGTGTGTGTGTGTGTGTGTGTGTGTGTGTACACAAGGAGAGGCAGGGATTTGGAGCATTAGTAAAACAAAATGTTAGGCTGAGAGAAGCAACAGAGCAAAAGAGGACACAGGCTCTCCAGCAGAGATCTTAACATTGGCTGCAGTGAATTTCAAGCAAAACATTCCTAAACAATGTAGCACAGGCAAGGTTCTTTGGGGAAATGGGATGCCAACGAGGTGACTCAGTACGTTGTTGTTGTTGTTGTTGTTGTTGAAGTTTATTAATGTATTGGGTTTTAAAAATATATTATTTTTATTGGTTTTCCAAATTATTACAAATCAGTCCAAATTATTTAAATTTAATACAGTTTCTTTAAAAAAATCTGGTTTCCCGCTCCTGTTGTAAACATATGTCCATTACTTCCTGATGTAGCCACTTCATTCTTCTTTAATCTCCTCTCCATCCATTCTCACAGCTGACCTTTATAATTTCCTTACATACAGCACCTCTGTGGCTTTTCATAAATATAAAATCCATTTCACGTCTGTAGTCCTTCATAAACGTAGTTCCCAGACCTGGTGTGCTGAGAGAGGTAATTGCCTCCCTCTTTGTTTGGTTCTCATCAATGTTTGCAAAGTCACATTTCATTGCTTTGAGATCATTCCTTCCACTGTTGACCAACTTGTGGCTGTAGCTATGAATAACTCCCAAACAAGATGTCCAATCTCTGCCATTGAAATTCCACTCTGGGGTTCTTCCTCAGCATGCAGTTTTTTTTTAAAAAAAAACCCACAAAGTACATTTTAGACCCCTGACCACTGGTCCTGTTAGCTAGGGATGAAGGGAGTTGAAGTCCCAAAACATCTGGAGTGCCAAGTTTGGGGGTGCCTGTTTTAGACCATACAGGTATATCAGCCAGGAAATAGAGAGAGCCAATTGGCTGTTAGCAGGCACTCTTTTATTTGCTGTTACAGATAGAAATCAGGAGATTGGTGTAAGGGGCTGGAAACAGCCTCCTACTGCTGGTACCCATCAGTACTGGTACTTGGAGGCCTTTTCCATAGTGACCTATAAGAACTGTCCTACTTAATCAGGTGGCTCTGTGGTTTAACCAATCAGAAGGTCAGCGGTTCGAATCTCCGCGATGGGGTGAGCTCCTGTTGCTCGGTCCCAGCTCCTGCCAACCCAGCAGTTCAAAAGTACACCAAAGTGCAAGTAGATAAATACCGGTAGGTACCGCTGCAGTGGGAAGGTAAATGGCTTTTCCGTGTGCTGCTCTGGTTCGCCAGAAGCGGCTTTGTCATGCTGGCCACATAACCTGGAAGCTGTACGCCGGCTCCCTCGGCCAATAATGCGAGATGAGCACCACAACCCCAGAGTCGGTCACGACTGGACCTAATGGTCAGGGGTCCCTTTACCTTTACCTTTACTTAATCAGGCTATCTAACCCAGCATCCTGTTTCCAATGGCAGTCAATCAATGGCTCTGGAAGCTCACATTGAGGCTACAAAGGCCAGCAGCTCCTCTCCATTATTTGTCACCAGCATATTGTATTGAGAGTAGAGATGGGGAATTTGATTTAGTTCTCGCTTAAGGTCGAACCACCCTAACCCCGACTTTCCAAAACAATATGGGATTCGAAAGTCAGCCATCTTTCAAGATTCAACTTCTCCAAATTTTGCAGTGCAGTTCTTTTGCCAAGTAATGTGTACAAAAATAAATAAATGTATACTGGGGTATATTCTGGGGGTAAACAGTCCATTAAAATGCATACAGTATATTACTGAAAATAACATGCAGAAATGCAAAATTTGCTTTGCAAAAATATGTATACTAGGAACTTTTTTATACAAACATTATAAGAGATTTGCACTAAAATGCTGGTGAATTTTCATAAGGACTTCTTAAAAAATAAATCTCAAACCAATGTGGAAATAGGAGAACAGAACTAGAGATATACCGTATCTGAGCATGGAGATTCCATTGGATTTTCCTGGCTAATAGACTCCAGTTCAGTTGGCTTTTAAAGCCATGAAGAATTAAAGAATTTTCACCATACATCGTGGTAGGGAATTCTGTAAGTTAATTATTTGCTCTGTGAAGTCATCTGTCTGAACCTACTGCCAACCACTGTCATCTGAAAAAGGTAGAGAAGGACCATCTCTCATCTGACCACTTTTTTGAAGTGACAGCAGCACACAGAGCGGGGTAGATTTCTCATCAGGAAGGTCTACTCTGAGTCTAGTGGGGTGCTGGGGGGGGGAGACTAGTTAGCAACTCAACCCCAGCTTTCATGGATAGCCCTGTCATAATAATAGCACGTCCCAGCTTGGTTCAGAGGATCTTGCAAAATACTCTTAGATGTGGTTGTCCAACTCCTGTGATCAAAACTGTGGATTTGCGTTCCCCCCAATTAGGCGCCTCAAACTGGCATTCTAGGCTAAGCTGCTTTGTCAGCCCTGTGCTGCTTGAATACATGCCCATTGCTTTGCAAACACTTGAAATTAATTGGAGGAGTGTCAAAAGGTGGCCAAGAATTGCTCGCTTGTTTACACATCCCGCCTGCTTGTTCTTTCACAAAGCTCAGAGCAGCTTCCATGAGACTCCCATGCAGTCTCTCAGGCATTGCTCAGGCCGAGACTTTCCTATTGGTTTTAACAATGTTGCTTAAGGCCTTGCCTTCTGAAATATACTTGGAGTCCTGTATTGACTTCATGCTCTTTATTGCAGCTTGTAAAACAGTGAATGAAATGCCCCCCCCCAACCTCAGGCTATTATATACATTATTTACACAATGAGTCCTGTCTGATTGGCTGATTCTGCTTACCTCCTGGAGCCTGATTGGTCTTTTCCTGCAGGCCAATCAGTTGTTGCATTCTAGGATCCTACTTGCCTATTGTTCTAGGATTCAAGCTTAGTACATAACACCTTCTCAGGAAATAAGACAAAGTTCCTACCAGAGAAGAATGGCAAATTAAACTGTTGGATTATGCTGAAATGGCAAAATTGACCGGAAAGTTCAGGAACCAAGAAGACCAAAACTTCAACAAAGAATGGGGAAAATCTATCATTTATCTTGGAGACCACTGTAAGCAGATGAAAACACTAGCAGGATTGCAATAACACTTGTAATGTAGCAAGAACAATGGAGAGAATGGAGTTATATAAAACATGAACTATTGAAAAAGATTCAATAAAAAAGGTTTAACAATAGGACCCATGGAGGGGAAGGTGGGAAGTCCAGAGATTCAGAGGAATCTTTTAACTGTTACTGTGTGTGGTTGTACTATTATAATTTGATATATGTAAAACCAAATAAAAATCATTTCAAAAAAAAGAAAAGAAAGACCTTGCCTTCTCAGATCACTCTCAAAGCCCAAAGAGAAAGCTAACCATGGCCTCTCCTATGCCGCCCTGCTCTAACCCAGAATGGCCCACCAGCTCCTCATGCTTGTTAGAGTGAAGGAGCTTCCTCCATTCAAGAAGAGAAGGTGAGCCATGGACAGGATGAGCCATGTAGGGCGGCCACAGTCCTCCTTTACAGAGGACAGTCTTCTCTTTGGAGGGCTATCCCAAGTAAAGGCAATGGGCCTTCCAGATACTGTTAGATGTAAACTCTCATCAGCCCCAGTCAACATGGCTAATGGTCAAGGAAGATGGGATTCCATCTTCATGTGGGGTTCCAGTGAGATCTCTCAGACCTCTCACAAGATCTTGCTGGAACCCAGAAGTTGCCACTGTATGACCCCAGAAAATGAGGCTTTGCGGTATGTGACAGCAGTGGGGAGATAGCTTCTCATTTCACCTCAAGGGGGGGAAATGGGATGGGTCACCCCTGCATATCAGAGAGACATTCAACCAAACACACAGAGGAGAAACTCCCTCATATCTACAGAGCCAATCTGGGCACCTCTTACTTCAGCAAACAAACGCCACTCTGTCTGGTTGCTAAGTGACACATCCACTCGCCATCCTCTTGGCCGTCTTAATCACTAACACAATCAGCCCTCACACAGAATTATCCCTTCGTGGGCCTTCAAACCAAGCCTTGCACACATTTTGTGAGACTTTGGGGGCTGCTAGATACTACCCAGAAGTGGCTGGCTGTGTTGAGCTGTCAGGGCATTGCCTGACCTCATCTCTCTGCAAGCCAAAGCTGCCAAACTCAACAGGGTGATGCCGGCAATTTATGAAAGTGTTCTTGGAAACACATGCAGCACAACACGCTCATGTCTCCAACGAGATAGAAAACATCCAGAACACAGATAAATCTCGTTCCTCGTGAAGGAATATCCTGAAGTACAACCCACAATTTCCCTTGCCAGTGGTTTGCTCGGCTCCACGGGATCCATTTGATAGCACGCAGGATGAAATATTAATTAATTGATGCTTTTTAAAAAAAGGGGGGGGGACACCATCATCCATGATTTAAAGTTTCGAAATAAAAATTATGATGGTATTAAATGTGCACTTTGGTTCCCTTGCATCCTCTTATATATTTATAATTGCACCTTTGTTTAATTAGGCCTTCCTTAGCACATTCATTATTAATTAGACCCGTTAATGCTTTTGTAAGTTAGGAGTCACGAGGGGATCATGTCTCACGGTTCTTAAACCTTCGTAATTGCCACAATCAATTAATATTTCATTAATGCAGAGCTCATTTGCAATTCTGCATTGAGGGGTTAAGAGTCTTTTGTTAGAAAATATTTGCCAAAAAAAAGGAATAATAAAAAAAATCCACATATGAATGGGGCATTGACCCATCGGCTTGATGGCTTTCCGACTGCATCCTTTTTAAAGAGACGAGGACTTGCATCAAAATTGGATGTTGCAAAGATGTCTGCCCTGCGAAATTGCTGGAACCTCCAGTGGGAGCCAGGGCCAGGTGTTACAGTACAGATACGAGCCCTGCTGATTCATTCGGCATTCTGGTCCATGTGGCATCTCGTGCCCTTTGTTTGGTAAACAGCTGTTGCAATTGACCTTCTGCGTTGCATGATCTGCTTTTTATCCCAGCGAAGCAGCAAAAAAACAAAGAGAACATGACACTCCTGCGCCGTGCTCTTAGATCTTTGAAGGGAAAAAAAATCGCAAAGCGAAATATTATGCAGCCTTAAACGTTGGAAAGTGGGAAGAATCTCTCGGCGGCGACAGCAGGAAGGGCTCCCCGGTCTCTGCTGGTGCGTGTGTAAATTAAACTAAAACAGTAAGAACTGTTTGGAGGGAATATGAGAAAAACAGGAATTTGTTTGTTATTATTTTTTTTAAAACATACTTTTTATTAATTTTACAGAATACAAAAAAACAAAAAACAAAAAACGGTACATACATTAACACCTTTTCCACCTCCTTCCTACCCACCCACATGGGTCCTCCCCTGCCACAGAAGTATCCCATGTATGTGAACAGTCAGAGATGGTCCATTTTATGCTTGGATTTCTGTCCTCCTCCCCCTCCCCTGACCCCAAAGCCCCCCCCCCCTGCCACCAGGGAGCTCCAGCAAACCAGGGCAGTACGCAGGAGGCCATCCATCCAACCATCTATTGTCATACCAAAAAAAAGAGAAAAATAGAAATAGGAAAAAAGAAAAAAAAGAAAGGGCAAAAAAAGAGAAAAAAAACAATACAAAACAGAAAAAAAATTCTTACATTCATGATTGTAAAACCATATTTTGTGGGCTTCCCCTCCCCCCCCTTCCCCGGTTTTCATCCCTTTTTTATCATCTGCAACAGTTTCTTACTTTATAAAAATACACCTTTGTATCTTATACAACTTATAAATCAATTGTTAACATTTTCATCTAATATTCAAATCACTGAAAAATCAAACTCCCATTTTATCTTCCCGTGCCTAATTTTTTCTCCCTCTATAAGCCTCCATATTTTCACATTTTCCAAAATCCATTCACTTTTAAAACTATAACTATTCTCAATTTAACCTTACATCCCCGATTACCGGCTCCACCCCCCCAATCCAGCAAATTCCATAATCAGCAGACCAGTTATAAACCTGTTAATCCATCCATATAGTCACAACATCACTTTCCCTTCACCCCACCCCCTGTTTACAGTCTTTTGCCATCCAGGCCACCATACAGGACCCCTGAATTTCTTCTCTTCTCTGCATATTTTTTCCTTCTTCCCTGTGGGCGTTCTGGAGTTCCAATAATACCAATCGTGCCCCCCTCAAAAGCAGGGCACTCCATCCAACTTTTTGTAGAGTAAAGTCATCATTTTTTTCGTGGTGTGCTTCATTTTGTGTTGAATCATCACAGTCCTCATCTTCATCTTTTCCTTCCAAATCACAGTCATCATCATTGTCATTCTCACATTCATCTTTTTCAGTGTCAAAAGCTTCATCTCCTAAAAAATCATATTCTGCCATCACCATCTGAAATTTTTGCTGTAACTCTTGCCGTCGTGTCTCCTCTTGACATAGCTCTATTCTTGTTTCCCACATTAAGGTCAAAACAGACCGCTGGAACTCAGGGGAACACTTTTTTGTTGACATAATTCAATCCTGCCAAGGTCAAAACTTGTCACGTGGGGTGGAATATGATCACAGTTTATTTTCTCGACTCCATTTTAACAAGCTGGCTGCATTCTTCAAGTCTTATTAACAATAAAGTTCGAACTCACATTTCACAAACATTTAAACCAAAAAAGAAATTCCACAAAGTCCAAAAATACAAAGTAAAATAAAAATTGACTCATAAATCCTGATCAACTCACTGGGTTGTCTGGGCTGCCGGCTCCCAGGAAAAGAAAGATTTTTCTCAGTCTTTACCTCTTGCTGCAGGGCAGTCATAAACCACAGTCTCTCTCCCCTTCTCACCCTGCATCAAAGGGGAGATTCTCTTTGATGCCTTTGAGGGATCCTTTTGAATTGCAAATCTTCTGTTTATGGCTTCGGGTTTCTATTTACTGTCTCTTTTGTTGCCGTGGGGGGTGGTGGCTTCCTCTTTTCTCCCCTCTCTCCCAGATCCAAATTGTTTTATAATCCAAATCGTGAGGTTACTTACAGTCTTTTCCAATCGTTTTATTTTCGGAAGAATCCAGCGCTCTCCGCCTTCGGCTTGAAGCTTCTCCCTGCTAGAATAACGTTGCCGCTCAAAATGGCCCCCGCGACTTCTACCCTCCTCGCTCCGGAGCTCTTATTAGAGCTAACCGAAGAGTTGGGGAGTCCGGATTGGGGCTGTGCCGAGCAAATTGCCCCCGGGACGCCCTTCCCGAGGTTCTAAGGGGCGCAGCGTCGCTCTCGCTGCCCTCCCCACTCCTAGCAGGGACGGGCCGTCTCGGAGACGAGACGAAACCCCGCCGATCGGCGCTGGCGCTGAACCCGGAAGCCTTTTGTTTGTTATTATTCAGCTAATTACAGGATACTATTATTCAGCTAATTACAGGATACACATTTGTTTGTTTGTTTGTTTGTTTGTGACACTTGCATACTGCCCTTCCTCTGATAGGATTCCAATAAAACACCAGAATCATAGCATTATGATTGGTTGGAGGATGGATGGCGGCTAACAGATTGAGATTGAATCCCGACAAGACAGAGGTACTGTTTGTGGGGGACAGGAGGCAGGCGGGTGTGGAGGACTCCCTGGTCCTGAATGGGGTAACTGTGCTCCTGAAGGACCAGGTGCACAGCCTGGGAGTCATTTTGGACTCACAGCTGTCCATGGAGGCACAGGTCAGTTCTGTGTCCAGGGCAGCTGTCTACCAGCTCCACCTGGTACGCAGGCTGAGACCCTACCTGCCTGCGGACTGTCTCGCCAGAGTGGTGCATGCTCTAGTTATCTCTCACTTGGACTACTGCAATGCGCTCTACGTGGGGCTACCTTTGAAGGTGACCCGGAAACTACAACTAACCCAGAATGTGGCAGCTAGACTGGTGACTGGGAGCGGCCGCCGAGACCACATAACACAGGTCCTGAAAGACCTACATTGGCTCCCGGTACGTTTCCGAGCACAATTCAAAGTGTTGGTGTTGACCTTTAAAGCCCTAAATGGCCTCGGTCCAGTATACCTGAAGGAGCGTCTCCACCCCCATCGTTCTGCCCGGACACTGAGGTCCAGCGCCGAGGGTCTTCTGGCGGTTCCCTTGCTACGAGAAGCCAAGTTACAGGGAACCAGGCAGAGGGCCTTCTTAGTAGTGGCACCCACTCTGTGGAATGCCCTCCTACCAGAGGTCAAAGAGAACAACAATTACCAGACCTTTAGAAGGCATCTCAAGGCAGCCCTGTTTAGGGAAGCTTTTAATGTTTGATTTCTGTATTTTAATGTTTTGTTGGAGGCCGCCCAGAGTGGCTGGGGGAACCCGGCCGGATGGGCGGGGTATACATAATAAATTATTATTATTATTATTATTATTATTATTATTATTATTATTATTATTATCAATAATATGAGCCAGCAGCTAAGAATATGGAGTAGACTAAGGTTGCAATCCTCACCCTGCTTAACTCCAATGAATTCAGTAGCACTTGCTTCTAGGTAGACATGTTTAGGATAGTAGGGTTGCCATATTTCAAAAAGTGAAAATCCGGAGAGAAAGGTTGCTGAAATTCACAAAGAATTTGGACGTTATTTATGGATGCCACTACTGCAGCCCGTTTTTCATAAGCTCAAAAATGGAAAACGAGTGAGGTCCCAACTAAAGAAGAACGACAGCTTAAGCTGATGGAATATGCACAGCTTACATACAGAAGAAGAGAAAAAGAACATACATTTAGAGAAGATTGGAAAACGTTTATTGAATATAGAGGGGGGAACTGTGTACACTTGAAAACGTTGGCAGCAATAAGATAAATTCAACAGTGTAAAATAAGTTTTGATGGATGTAATAATGGAATAGTGAATGGTTTAGTTTATGTAAAATATGAGGGATTTATGATATGCAAAATGAACCATGAAGGGAGAAGAAGGGGAGACATTTACGAATTTAATACGTTCCAAACACACATTTGTAAGTCGAAAAAAATTGTAAGTCAAATCCCATAGGAATGCATTGGGAGAAAAAATTCGTAAGTAGAAGCAACCCTATCTAAAAATTCGTAAGTAGAAAAAATCCTATCTAAACCACATCCAAGATGGCGGACGGAGCTCCATTCGTAAGTAGAAACATTCATAAGTAGAGTTATTTGTAAGTAGAGGTACCACTGTATATGAATTTGAATGTTTATTGGAATAATGAAGGGAAAAGTAAAGTGAGATAAAATGTACAGGTACCTTATGAAATATTTGGTCTGAAATTATCATTACAATGGATAACCAACGCGTATAAAAACTTGCTTTTATAATGACAGCAAAGGAAGAATGGAAGCCATTAAAGGTATAGCAAATAGAAAAGTTGTCAGTAATGTTACGATGTTATATATTTACTATACCAATCTGTATTGGGGAAGGGGTGTGTGTGAACAGAAATTGAAATAAAAACAATATATGAAAAAAATTGTAAAACAGAATGTGTGTGTGTGTTGGAGATTTTCCTCAGGACTGCCGACATGGGCTGCCATTTGTCCGGATTTTCCCAGACATCTCTCCAATTTCCCGATGTATGGCAGCCCTAGGATTGCACTTCACATATTAATATTTTCTGGAAAATAGGACTCTGTACCTCGCAGTGATAATTTTAAAACATGAAATAAATGGAGAGATGTGTACAGCATAAAGGGGTGGTTTTGCCTCCTTCCAATCATCTACTGCTGGAGGTAAGTAATTTTGACATATCTAGGAATCTGGAGCATGACTAGATTGCAGAGCATTTTGCCATCAAAGGAGGCTGGCCATTGGTACTCCGCATTAGTCACTCTTCTTGGCTTTCCTTCTTCAAATCAGGAGATATGCTCTGAACACAGATTTATGCATAAACGCAACTCCAGCTGCATTCTACTCATCTGAAGTTAAGTAATCTTTCCTCTCTTATCCTCAATTCATACAGTCTTTCTAATACCCCAGGCATCCCCAAACTGCGGCCCTCCAGATGTTTTGGCCTACAACTCCCATGATCCCTAGCTAACAGGACCAGTGGTTGGGGAAGATGGGAATTGTAGTCCAAAACATCTGGAGGGCCGAAGTCTGGGGATGCCTGTAATACCCTGTGCAATGATGACTCTTCTGTACCAGCTCCCTGTAAAAATAAAAACTTGTCAGCTTCCTGAAGGCCAAACAAGGCCCCAAAGTATAAACAAAACTCGGACAGGAGATAACCAATCAATCTTAGACATTTTAGAGCCCCGTCAAGTGAAATCACAGCCATCAATCTCCAGGCCTCAAGAGGCATGTGACAAGTGGCCAGGAAACTGAGCGAGCACAGGGGTGCTTCTGCCTTCTGGACTCAATGTTGTTTAGAAGCAATTGGCACAGCAGTGTCATCTGCATTTCAGCTGTCAACATTCAATTTCTTTTCACCCTCCCCAACAAGAATGAATTGCAAAGTGCGCAAGATATATAAGGAATGACAAGCAATGCAACAGATGGGGGAGCATGTTGGGTGGTCTGCTTTAGTGGTCTTTGGCTAGACTCCATGTGGAAGCTCTGCAAGAGTCTCAAAGCTGCAAAGGCAGAGAGGTGTGGGGACCACATTCTCCCAGGAGTGTGGTTCAATGAGACACGGTGCTGCAGCAAGGTAGTTGTTTATTATTATTATTATTATTATTATTATTATTATTATTATTATTAATGGGCTTTGAAGACTCTTGAACTCAGGACGAAAGGGAGAAATGTGCTAAGGGGAAGGCACGCTTGGCAAACCCTCAACGTGATCAACTCCCGCCCAGAAACCTACACCCCCACTGTGGAAGGATGTGTGGAACCAGAATTGGCCTCCACAGTCACTTACGGACTCACAGTTAAAACCATGTTCATGGAAGACAGTCTTACTCGGCTATGAGTGATCCCCAAAGAAGAAGAAGAGATATAGATGTCAATAAATCTTATATCAAAGAAAATGACGCCAGTCTCCATTTTCTTTGAGATAAGATCTATTTACATCTCTATCCATAGCCGTCAACTTTCAGATTTGAAAATAAGGGATCAGCAGCCTCACCTGTCCACTTTCGGATTTGAAAATAAGGGATCAGCAGCCTCACCTGCCCTGGGGACAGTCTACGGTATATCTAACAATCCAAGATAGCAGTGGGAAACGGCGCTGGAATAAGGGAATTTCCAGCAAAAAAAGGGAAAGTTGACAGCTGTGGCTTAGATTAAGGGAGTTTCCCACAAAAAAGGGAGGGTTGGCAGCTATGTCTCTATCTACCATGTTTTCCCGAAAATAAGACACTGTCTTATATATTTTTTTCCTCAAGAAGACACACTATGGCTTATTTTCAGGGGGTGTCTTATTTTTCATTATACGTCCAGCCTTGCCTCTTCCTTGGCGCCCTCCAGAACTGCGCCTATCACTATGTCTTATTTTCGGGGTATGGCTTATATTGCACAAATGCTTAGGAATCCTGCTACGGCTTATTTTATGGGTAGGTCTTATTTTCGGGGAAACAGGGTATCCATCTATCTATCTATCTATCTATCTATCTATCTATCTATCTATCTTCTATCTCATCTATATCTATCTATATCTACAGTGGTACCTCAAGTTACAAACGCCTCAGGTTACAAACGCTTCAGGTTATAAACTCCGCTAACCTGGAAGAGTTATCTCAAGTTGAGAACTTTGCCCCAGGATGAGAATGGAAATCGTGTGCCGGCAGCGCAGAGGCAGCAAGAGGCCCCATTAGTGAAAGCACACCTCTAGTTAAGAACAGTTTCAGGTTAAGAACAGACCTCCGGAACAAATTAAGTTCGTAACTAGAGGTACCACTCTATCTATCTATCTATCTATCTATCTATCTATCTATCTATCTATCTATCATCTATATGTCTGTCTATCTATCTATCTATCTATCTATCTATCATCTATCATCCTATATCTATATCTATATCTATATCTATATCTATATCTATATCTATATCTATATCTATATATCTCCTCCTCCAGTTTGAAGGAGACCACACCCAAAGTACTTGATTGTACCTATGAAATCTCTCACCTCTCAGAGATTAGGATGCATACCTTGGAAGTTGAACGGAATCCGTTCCAGAAGTCCGTTCGACTTCCAAAACGTTCAGATTCCAACGTGTGGCTTCTGATTGGCTGCGGAAGCCCCAGAAGCCCCATCAGACGTTCGGCTTCCAAAAAATAGTTCACAAGCCGGAACACTCACTTCCGGGTTTGCAGCATTTGGGAGCCAAAACGTTTGAGAACTAAGGTGCTCGAAAACCAAGGTATGACTGTATTAGGTTTTGCTTGTCTCCACTGACTGGGAAAAGCCATACAATCTGCCCATCTCTGTACTGTAAAGCAGAATCATTCCACCTATGCCCCAACAACAGATCAACAGTCCCACAAAACTGAGATCATGAGGTGCTACAAGTAGAGAACAGGTGTACATTCCTCCACCTGCCGCCCGCAGAAATTGCCTGTAAGGCCCGCAGCTCCAGTGGCATTGCTACCCTGTTCCATTTTTCAGAGCCGACATTTAATTTAATTCCCCTCAAAATACTTCTGTCTGAATGTTGATCTCAAATATGGCCAGGCCCTTCTTCAAATATTTGAAATTGTGCTGGATATTTCACATCTGTATTTGACATCCCGCAACATTTGATTCTTTCAATATTTGAAATCTCACTGCCATTTGAAGGCAAGCTTGTAATGATATGCAGCAGCACCGACGGTTTAGGATGAGATTTACAGCCTGGCGAGAATTGGAAAGGAAAACAAATCAAGTGAAGCAAATAAATTCAAAGCACCCAGCTTTCCAAGCTGAAGGTGAAACAGACTGTTCGAGATGTGAACGAATTTGAAATTTTGTGTTCAAATTGGTGGGAGTCTAGTAAATAGTGAATCGTAGCAAATATTTCAGCTCGATCTTTAACCCTTTTCTGGAATACACTGCATTTGTGGGGGTGGTTTTGGGTTTGTTTGTTTTTTGCCCCTTTTCACTGCAGAAGCACCTGGAGCTGGTATTTTCAACATCTTCTCCTCTGTGACATTAAAGTGTTGGACCTCCATGTAGGTGTTTGTTTTTACAGGCAAAGCCCTCTGATTATAAGTAGCTAAACCAAGGCTTACCAACTTCAATGGTCTGGTAGGAACATTGGGAATTTTGCAAGTGTATGATGGGAAACAAACCACCCCCTCGGGGGGCATCTTTTCCCCCTTCCCTAGGTAAGTCCCACCCCTCCCCACAACTCAGACAGAATGCACATGTGCTGGATCCCGTGTTGAATTTGCACGGCTCAGTGGTAGACCAAACACTCTGCAAGCAAAGGAACCCAGGTTCAATCCCAGGAAAATGCCTGCCTGGGACCCTCGAGTGTTGCTGCCGGTTAGTGTCAACAAACTAAGGGACCCAGGTGGTGCTGTGGTTAAACCACTGAGCCTAGGGCTTGCTGATCAGAAGGTCGGCGGTTCGAATCCCTGTGACGGGGTGAGCTCCCGTTGCTCGGTCCCAGCTCCTGCCAACCTAGCAGTTCGAAAGCATACCAGTGCAAGTAGATAAATAGGTACCGCTCCGGTGGGAAGGTAAACGGCGTTTCCGTGTGCTGCTCTGGTTTGCCAGAAGCAGCTTTGTCATGGTGGCCACATGACCTGGAAGCTATACGCCGGCTCCCTCGGCCAATAATGCGAGATGAGCGCGCAACCCCAGAGTCGGTCACGACTGGACCTAATGGTCAGGGGTCCCTTTACCTTTACCTTTAGTGTCAACAAAACTGGGCTAGATGAACCAAGTTTGAGGCAGTGCCCTATATGTTGCTAACTAGTTTTGGGAAGGGGGCAGACAGAGAGCAGATCATATGACCCGAGAGAACACGCAGAATGCCCTAGGTTGGGACAGCATAGCAGTACACCCTCACTTTGTGCAGCGCTGGAAGGAGCTAACATGCTTTATGGCCGGACTGTACCCCAAGAGGCACCTGAAAAGGTGGTTGCAATCGCAGGGCTGGCCCGACCATGAGGCCGAGCGAAGCATAGTCAGTCCCTGCTGCAACAGCAGCATGAACCCGTGTAAAATAGGCTTTCATGGGGTGGGGGGTGGCAGAACCTTCCTATTGTTACAAGAAAAACTGCTCCCTTTCCCTTATGGGGTATTCCAGACCCCGTATAGAGTCCTTAAGTGGGTTCACTATCAGTAGGAGAAAACAGAGGCCAACCAGAGTATATTGAGAAGCAAAGTGGCTAGTAAGCCTGAAATTTATTAAAGGATCTGTTGCAACAGGGTCCCCACTCACCACACGCAGGAGGGAGGAGAACCCTGAACAATGGTACGCAAGCCCTTATACAGACTTTTGAAATTGACCACCCTATAGCCCAAGACCACCCCCAAAAAAACCACCATACATACATCACAGAGGGAGGTGGTCTACAGCAGAAATCCTGCCTGCCAGGATACTTGATAATGGGCACTGATTGCCTTAGCTGGGCAGCCTGGCCATTCTTTTGTGATGGTTAATACTTTAGTTCCTGAGTCCAGGTCACAGGCTCACCCTATGCATGCACAAATACACCCTTAAGATTTGCAAGCAAAAAGACTGGGGAAGGCTTTCCCCATTTGCCTCCCTTTCTGCGGAGGAATATTTGAGATCATGGGAAGAGTCGAAATGGCTTCAGGATTGCTCTCCCATACTATTTCAGACACATGGTTCCTTGATTTAGATATGTGTGCACTTATGAATATTTATTCTATATTTGAGACCTTAAAAATCTTGTAACACTATTTTTTTTCTCAGGTGGTGAAACAAGCCAGGCCGCCGCTGCTTGGCTGACAGGCCCCAGCATCTGCCAAACCTTGCCAACCTTCTGTTCTGGCCATGCAAGCTTCCCCTAACCAGCCTCCACATCGTATTTCCTCCCCTCCTTGCTTTTCTGCCACCCCCACTGAAACCCTCACTTCTCGCTGCCTGCTTCCCGTGTCCTACTTTGGGACAATACAGCTGCGACTGTAATTATGGTGCCCTTTTGGATGGTCGCACAGGCAAATGCCATCGTGTAAACAGTACCTGGCCTGATCGGTATGCAGGGCCTGCCGTCGGTGCCAGGCATTTCTCCCAGAAGCCGGCGAAGGTGAAGGCTCCGGCCCGGCCGGGACGTACGCGAGCTGCACGCGCGTGTTTTTAACGATGCTTTCCCAGCAAGAATATTGAAAGTGATGTTTTAATGGAACAATCAATCTGAAATAAATTAGTACTACAAACTAATAAAAGCTTTTATTGCTCGCCTCGCCGAGATGTACTGAAAGCTCCGTGCCGTTGGGAGGCTGAGGTGGGGAAGGCTGCTTGACTGGGCTCATGCTGAGTGACTCATACATAACTCCCGCTCGGGCGGAGCAGGGGGGGGGCATTTCACAAATAGCTCCACTCCTTGTGAAATGTTGCCTGCATGCAGACATGTACACATGCATCTCAGCCATGGTGTGAAATATTTGGGGATAGAGGTTGAAGCTGAGGGAGGGTGCCTGAGCTAAACACAGCCTCCAACATTTCTCTGATGAAAATAGGGACGTCCTATTCCAGAATATATGGGACCCAGGTGGCGCTGTGGGTTAAACCACTGAGCCTAGGGCTTGCTGATCAGAAGGTCGGCGGTTCGAATCCCTGTGACGGGGTGAGCTCCCGTTGCTCGGTCCCAGCTCCTGCCAACCTAGCAGTTCGAAAGCACGTCAAAAATGCAAGTAGATAAATAGGAACCGCTACAGCAGGAAGGTAAACAGCGTTTCCGTGTGCTGCTCTGGTTCGCCAGAAGTGGCTTTGTCATGCTGGCCACATGACCTGGAAGCTATACGCCGGCTCCCTCGGCCAATAATGCGAGATGAGCGCGCAACCCCAGAGTCGGTCACGACTGGACCTAATGGTCAGGGGTCCCTTTACCTTTTTATTCCAGAATAAGAATAATTTCATTGTTTATACCCACTGGGTTGCCCCAGACACTCTGGGTGGCTTTCAACATATATAAAAACATAATAAACATTTAAAAACTTCCCTATACAGGGCTGCCTTCAGGTGTCTTCTAAAGGTTCTAGGGTTACTTATTTCCTTGGCCCGGGGGTCGCATAACTCCATACCCTCCAATGTTTCTCTGATGAAAATAGAAACTGCTTAGGAAAGGTGGTACATTCTGGGATCAAATAAGAAACCGGGATGACTTCTGTAAATCCTGGACAGCCCCTGGAAAATAGGAACACTTGAAGGGTCTGAAATGCTGGACCAGAAGAGCCATTGGCCTGATCCAGCAGGCTCTTACATTCATATGTAGTTCATTTATATACAGAGGGCACCACGTTGACCACCGTTGTGCTAAACCATCCCTGCCAGCATGTTTGTAGCAATGGGCAGGTTAGGTGGTATAGCTCAAACAAAGCATTGCCACCTCAGTGAGAACTAGGCCTTTAGTGAGAACTTGAGGAAGGATGGCTGGTTTGAGACATGGTCTTCTTGGTTTCTGTGTAGTCTACTAGAAATTTTGGCAGTTCGTTAGCACCAGCCGCAGCCTTTTCAATTTAAGCTATAAATCTGAAAAGACATTTTAATGGTGCCTGTTTATATTTACAAGCTTGGTCCCTATCATTACAAGATTTTAACCCTGCCTGCAGTGCCAATTAATTTTCCCGTCCTTTTTTACTGCATCAGCTTCTGCTTTTAATTTTTTTAAAATAACAATTATTCCTTTCTGCAGCATCCTGCATGCACAAGACCTTTCCAAACAACTGAGGAACAATGAAATACGACTCCTAGTGCATATATGCATACAAAGTTTGATTCAAATCTCTTTCTTTAATGGCAGAACTGGGTCTGGGGTGGGATCCTGCATAACTACCAAACAGGTGCAAGTAGCGGAAGGTGCAATGTGCAGCAGAACTTGGGGGGGGGGGCTTAACCCTTTCTCCACCTCCCCTGGTGGCATACAGTGAAATGTTTTGTAGGAGAACATTTACGGCCAGAGGTGCCAGCTTGCAAGGGCAAATGGTGGGGGCGCCAACATCCTGACACCCTGGCATCGCGCCTCCCTTCCTAAGCCGGGCAGAAGCTTCCTTCTCAGGACCGCAATACCTCAGGGACTGCTTCTTTCCATATGAACCTACATGGACCCTGAGATCATCTTCTGAGGCCCTCCTTTGTGTGCCTCCTCCTCGAGAGGTTCGGAGGGTGGCAACACAACCAAAGAAGAATGGCAACTTAAGTTGACAGTATATTCACAACTTGCAGACAACATATAGAATAAGAGAACAAGAAGAACATATGTTTAAAGAAGACTGGAAAACATTGATTGAATATATGGGAAATAATGGTGTACAGCTGAAAACGTCAGCAGCATTAAGATAAATTCAACAGTGTAAATAAGTTTTGATGGATACAATAATGGAATACTGAATGGTACAGCTTTTGTAAAATACGCAGGGATTTATGATAAGTAAAATGAACCATGGAAAGAGAAGAAGGGAGGTCATTGATATCTTATTGATGTCAAATGAGAAAATTTTATTAAATATATATATATATAAAAGTAAAGTTTTTTTTTGGCAATTTCTGCCCGCACACTGCTTGCGGCTGCAGTATTCCGGACATATGACAACCCAATTTAAATTGTGTGCATTCTTTGCGTTGATTGCCAAATTCCACATTCCTGCCGTGGTTGTGTCCACAATGACATAATAAGCAGATGCAAACACCGCAGAATCTTCATATAGTCCTCGGCAGGCTAATTGGGTGTGGGATTTCTCTGCCATTTTACAAAATCCAATAATGAAAATGAAATCTCTGGGCCTCTGTGTCTGGCTACCTTGACTGCATGCTGATTGCATTTCCAGAATGATGTCATTGGGAGAAACACACACCGCTTTCCTAATCTCAGCTGCAGCATCTGAGGGGCCTTCGAAACTTTCCATCTTCCAAAGTCACCATTATTCCCAGCAGCATCCTTTGGCTGCAGCCCTGATATATCCTCGGCGATATAACAAAAGATATATGACCACTTAGAGGAAGGGTTTACACAAGAAGACGGATTTCTATTGCTCTCCAAACATCCAGCATCATCTGTTACCGTAGGTGACCTTATACATCGTCCGCATGTGTGGCTCCTCTTAGTCTCGGCGATGAATCATACTTCCCTCGGAAGAGGAATGAAGCTGTATGGGAATGAGAATGGCTTTGCAGGCCTTCCATAGTGTAAGCGCTTTCCCTTAGAACTCTGTTTACCACGTCAGGAAAGATCCAAGAGCTGGCGTGTGCATAGAGCAGGCACCCTCAAACTCGGCCCTCCAGCTGTTTTGGGACTACAATTACCATCATCCCTGACCCCTGGTCCTGTTAGCTAGGGATGATGGGAGTTGTAGTCCCAAAACAGCTGGAGGGCCAAGTTTGGGGGTGCCTGGCATAGAGGCTAAGAATATCGTTGCGATCGTTGTTAGGATGAAGAGAGAGACTTTTCTTGCAGAGCCTTGTGCTGGGGAGATAGAAAGGGGAGGATATGAAATTTGGGCAGGAAACTGCCGATTGTTGTTGTTGTTTAGTCGTTTAGTCGTGTCCGACTCTTCGTGACCCCCTGGACCATAGCACGCCAGGCACTCCTGTCTTGCATTGCCTCCCGCAGTTTGGTCAAACTCATGTTCGTAGCTTCGAGAACACTGTCCAACCATCTCGTCCTATGTCGTTCCCTTCTCCTAGTGCCCTCAATCTTTCCCAACATCAGGGTCTTTTCCAGGGAGTCTTCTCTTCTCATGAGGTGGCCAAAGTATTGGATCCTCAGCTTCATGATCTGTCTTTCCAGTGAGCACTCAGGGCTGATTTCCTTCAGAATGGATAGGTTTGATCTTCTTGCAGTCCATGGGACTCTCAAGAGTCTTCTCCAGCACCATAATTCAAAAGCATCAATTCTTCAGCAATCAGCCTTCTTTATGGTCCAGCTCTCACTTCCATACATCACTACTAGGGAAACTGCCGACATTGAGCACCAGTTGGATCTAGCCAGGACCCCAACTTTTATTGCCTACGAACCCTCCAGGTGCTCTGCCTCCCATATGGCATATCTAGCTAAACTTGAAGTCCCGGCTGTCCTTGAAGGCTGATATAGGAAGATTGCTTATTTGGAGAGGCAATGCCCCTGTGACTCTGGACAAACAGAAACAACAGAGCACGTGCTTCTCCAGTGTCTTTATTATAGAGACATTCGTACTAGCCTCCTCTTACCATCACTGCATAAATACCCAGGGCCAGGGCCGGATTTAGGTTTGATGAGACCCTAAGCTGCTGGAGGTAATGGGGCCCTTTATATGTCCAGCTGCCTTTTGTCAACAACAAATTGCCACTGTTTTTTGTGTTGAATATATGCTCTATGGTAATTTATGAACCTAATAAGTCCATACATAACACAAAACACTGTTGCTGTATGTAGGTTTAATTTTATTTGTTTCTTATCTTATATTTTGGAAATGTACGTCCAGTTTTTTCCCCTTTAAATTTTTTTGGGCTCCCCAAGAGAGAGAGGCCCTAAGCTATAGCTTGTTTATCTTATACGTAAATCTGGCACTGCCCATAATAAAGATTTGTTGTTGTTGTTGTTGTTGTTGTTGTTGTGCAGGAAACTGGATGTACTTGACATACCCTCCAACATTCCTCAGATGAAAATAGGGACGTTTCTCACTCCCCGCCAACTGACCCTCTTCAACCCCTCAATTTTTGCTCCCTGCAGAGCATTTCCTATCAGAAGATAGGAATTTTTTAAGTGTTTAATGGTGGTGTATAGATAACATTATTATTATTATTATTATTATTATTATTATTATTATTATTATT
Source organism: Zootoca vivipara (assembly GCF_963506605.1). Classification (NCBI taxonomy): domain Eukaryota; kingdom Metazoa; phylum Chordata; class Lepidosauria; order Squamata; family Lacertidae; genus Zootoca; species Zootoca vivipara. The sequence goes on along the minus strand of NC_083291.1, from coordinate 23,227,639 downwards.
ATGGAATAAGACGTCCTTATTTTCATCAGAGAAATGTTGAGGGTAGGGTATAGTGTCCTGTTCTGCTGCCAAGGAGGAATCCATAAGGAGCAGCAAGGCCGGTTCAGTGTTGCTGAGATATCCAAATGATCACCTTGCTCTGGCAAAGACTGGAGGCCTTTTGATCCTCTGCCTCCGGTTCATCTTTCCTATGCTGTCTCTATCACACAGTGGGTAATGGCAGGGCACGATATCAGACTTCGGGGAATCAGCTTCCTCCCCCGTGGCAGTAAATGCGATATAAAAAAGGGACCATCTTACCAGTTAGAATCTTTAATAATCACAGTGAGAGAGAAATGAACATGTCTCCTTAGAATGGTGGTGCTCCCAATTAAGGCTCACTTCCACCCTACGTTCCTACGGTATTAATCTACGTCACTCCTACGTTTTGTAATCTGAGCTTGTACTCTCTGTGCTTTCTGTTCTGACACTTTCTGAGCTCTCCGTGTCTTTGGGAAAGGGGGTGGTGAATGCTGTCCAGAGACTGTGAATCTGTCCATGTGAGAGTGAGGGTAAAAGCAATGTCTTTGTGACATCAGCCATCACTACACCAATCTCCACCCTAATCTCTTTTTGTCCCATGCCTTAAGTGCGCTGGTTGCTAGGTATGCAGAGTTTTCTGAGCAGAGGGTGGGTGTTGGCCACATTACTGTTGATGTCACAAAGCCATGAGAGTTGGTTTGTGACAGAGGAAGCAGCAAAAGTGATGGAGGCAGCAACTGTGTAACAGACCTCAATGGACAGGGTGTGAGGATGCAACCGTAAGTGTCAGAATTGGCAGAAAGAGGGTGCAATTGGTTGGCTGAGAAAGGTGTTGCTTTGGTGAAGTATGGGACCAGCTCCAGGTATGAAGGGGCTTGAGTTTAGTGGTCCATTGGTGGCCTCTGGAAGGCTCACCTTTTCATGGGGGCGGTAGGCAGCAGCACTCAGAGCAGTGCCCCAAATGATGTCAGGAGCATTGTGGGAAATTAAAATGGCTGCTAAAATTAGGCTGCTCATGTCAGACAAAGACAAGTTATTTTAAAGGGGGGGTGGCCAGGGACCATTATCAGCAATGGGGCCTGCTGGGATGCTGTCAGGCTTCAGGGAATCGGCTTTCTCTCCCCCCCCCCCCGGTGGCTGTAGATAAGAAGATCAAAGAAAGAAACATCTTACCAATTAGAATCTTTAATGAACACAGTGAGAGAAACAAAATAAAAAAAATTCCTTCCAGCAGTGCCTTAGAGACCAACTAAGTTTGTCATTGGTATGATCTTTCGTGTGCATGCACAGTGCTGCTGCAAGGAATTTTTTAATTTTGTTTCAACTACGTCAGACCAACACAGCTACCTACCTGTAACAGTGAGAGAACAAAGAACCCATCTCCTAGAAATGGCGGTGCTGCCAATTAAGGGTCACTCCCCCTTTCCATCCCTATTAATCTACATCACACCTACATCTTGTAATCTGAGCTTGTACCCTCTGTGCTTTCTGTTCTGACACTTTCTGAGCTCTCTGTGACTTTGGAGAAGGGGGGGGGTGAATGCTGTCCAGAGACTGTGAATCTGTTAACCCTTTCTCTTCCAGTGTTTCTTCTTCTAGCTGTTCCCCATCCAGTATTTCCCAGCTTCTGCCTTCTGAACTATGCCCCTCTGCAAACCACTATTCCAAATTATACTGTCCTCCTGGGAAGATTCAGGATCAGGAGGAGAGGGTGGCTGCCCCCATTCTTCCTCAGCTCAGCCCTCCTCAGCAGGGTCCCCGACACACAATCCCTGACAGACTAGGACAGGGGTCAGCAAACTTTTTCAGCAGGGGGCTGGTCCACTGTCCCTCAGACCTTGTGGGGGGCCGGACTATATTTTGGAAAAAAATATGAACGAATTCCTATGTCCCACAAATAACCCAGAGATGTATTTTAAATAAAAGCACACAATCTACTCATGTAAAAACACCAGGCAGGCCCCGCAAATAACCCAGAGATGCATTTTAAATAAAAGGACACATTCTACTCATGTAAAAACATGCTGATTCCTGGACCGTCCACGGGCCGGATTTAGAAGGCGATTGGGCCACATCCGGCCCCCGGGCCTTAGTTTGGGGACCCCTGCACTAGGACTTGTCAGGAGAAGCAACTGAAGCTGCAAATCTAAAGCTGAGTGGAGAAAAACTGAGCTCAGATGAAAGTGGGAGGTTTCCGAATTATTTGGGAGAGGCACAATCTCCAGTTGAAGAAGGGCTTACAGTCACCCTTCCATTTGGTGATGGAATTAAGCAGACAGGAGAGTTCAGATGAGTGAAATGTTGCCATAACTCTAATCAAAGAAATATGTTTACAGCTTTCTGGGAATGCTAAATTACCTGGGGAAATTAACTTATCCACAAACGCAACATCTCTAAGGAAACCTTTGGAACATAAAAATGAATGATGCCAGGATGAGCAAGAGGAGAAATCATGAATTACTGTCAAACAACAATGTACAAGAGCTGGTATTAGTTTTCTGCCCCAGATAGGCCCATCAAAACTTCAACTGATGTGTCACCGTCTAGGACGGGAACAGTATGTCTACAGAAACATTATGCCTTCTGCCAGTGGGGTATTCATCTAAATCAATTACTGACACAGAAACAAGATACACATATTGAGAAAGAGGAGATGGGAATCTTGTTTACTTGTGAATGCTTTCATCAACATATATCTAAGGCCAGACTTTTCAGGTTGAAACAGACCACAAGCCCATTATAGCATTGTTCAGAAACCCCCTGAATGACTATACCTTAAGGACTCAAAGAAAATCAAACTGCACAAAAGTATTATTTGGCTGTAAGCAATACATCCAGTAAATTTATGTTTGCCGCTGATGTCTTTTGCAGAACTATAAATCTTACTTTGAAGGCGAAAGGGGGGGGGCTTATTTTGAGGGACAGAATTATTAGATTTGTCAAAGCACACCTCAAAGGAAATAAAAGAGTAAAACAAATCAAGGTTGAAGCAGAGGAACAGAAAACAAAGCAACAGAAAAAGGTTCATTGAGAATGGGAAATGATTGGCCATTCAGGTGTAGCCAGAAGACCAAGATGCCATGTCAGAGACGACATTTGCTTTGTTGGGGGAAACTTTCATATTACCCAAGCTGGCATGCATGTACCCAGCCTGTACATGTAAGTTTTCCTTAACAGGGCAAGTTATTATGATAGATAGATGATAGATAGATAGATAGATAGATAGATAGATAGATAGATAGATAGATAGATAGATAGATGGATGATAGATAGAGATAGCCCTATACCCACATCTCTCTCTCTCTCTCTCTCTCTCTCTCTCTTTCAGGGCTGAAATGTTTATTTGTTACATATCTTTGTTATTTGATTTTACAAATGTAAATTTATTGCAATACCAAATACATATCCATAGAAAGAGATTTCTCTGAACTCAAGACTCCCCCCCCACCCCCTCCATGGGTCCTATTGTCAACATTTCCAACTGCATATTATTTCATAGTCTGTATTTTGCATCTATCTATATTGTCCATAGTATTTGTTACATTACAAGTAAGGTTTAAATCCTGCTAATGTTTTCATCTGCTTACAGTGGTCTCCTAAATAAATTGAAATTCTTTCTTAAAGCTTTTGTCTTCTTGGTTTCTGAGTTTTCTGGTCAGTTTCGCCATTTCAGCGTGGTCTAACAGCTAGGGACTCTTTCTTCTTTCCATCTCTGGGCTACTAACATCCGTGCTGCTGTTCTCGCATACATAAAGAGTCTTTTCTGCTCCTTTGGGATGTCAGTACCCACAGGTCTCAGGGCGGTTCACAAGATAAAATCACAATATCCACCAAAGGCATGTAACAGCCCTCCTAGAAGGTTACACAAGAGGGAATGAGGCCCTCAGACTGAAAAAAAAGATTTTCTGCTTTTGGTTTCTTGGACAGGTGGAAATTATATACATGGGTGAGGGGAACTTAACCCTCCCCGTCCTCACATATCACATTCAATTACCCTCCCTTTTCTCCCAGGTGAGTTTTGATATCAGATGAGAACCAGGCTGAGAGAAAATTATCTGAAGAGAGGGATGTAAGGCAAAGGACCAAAAAGCAATGGTCAAGAACCAATATGGCTGCCTCATCCATGTCTACTTTGGCCCTCAGGGAAGAAGCACCAGTGTAGAATTTCTCCAGAACCGCCATTCCACTTCATAACACCAGTTACTGGCAGTCATGGAACTGCAAAGTCCTTTCACTTGCCGTAAGAGAAGGAAAGGATAGGTGCAATTTCACCAATAGATATAAAGTGTATATAGTCTTTAGCAGAAGGATGGTTGGATAAATATGTCAAGTAGAATTATATTACTGTTAAGAATTACTTCCAGGACATTTCAGCTCATACCTCAAGCCTTCATCAGCTGAGGAAAATGAGTTGAAATGTTCTGGAAGTAATTGCTAGCAGCGCTGAAGAGATAAGAGTATAACTTCACCTGACAGGGCTAATCTCAGCGGACGCCTCCATTTGCCAGCCTTTAATCCTTCCTCAGATGAAAGGAGAGAAGACATCTATGGTCCCAGGCAAGAGTGCAGCTGATAGAGAAGGCTTCTGGCTCTCCCGAAACATCCTGAGGGAAAGTCTGGCCCAGATTTTGGATGTCTTTGTCAGTTTTGTCAAAAGAAGAAGAAGAAGAAATTGCTTTCAGAACAGTTATGTCATGCCACCCTGAACATGTTGAGATTTGTAGACTGGAAGAATTGGGACCGCCAGATTGTTTCCAAGAGGCATGTGCTTTAGTCACTATACTCTACGACAGGGAACAGAGAATCCCTCAACTAGAAAGGATTGCCTCCCTCTCATGAGGCATGGAGAACTTCCCTTGGGGCGAGCATCGATGCACCAGAGTTTCTGCTTCGAAAACCTGCACAGCTTCCCCTCTTTAGAGGTTTCACAGCTCCAAGGGTGCGTACTTTCCTCCTGTGCAACAACCTATACATTTGGCTGGTTGCAGGGGTGTCAACTTGAATAAAATATTGGGGGGCAGGTAGGCCCCACCCTGCATAATCGATCCAATTTGAATGGCAATACCCATAAATTGGGGGGGGGCTATTTTCATCAGAGAAATGTTGGAGGGTATGGAATTAGGCCCTCTGGTAGACCTAGATGCCAACTCTGTCCCCATATCTACTCTAGTACAGTCGTACCTTGGCTCCCAAACGCCTTGGGTGACAAACATTTCTGTCCCCTATCAAAAACCGAACTTCCAACAGGTGAAAATTCAACAACTGAAATCAAGTGAAATATATCCATGGGAAATCACAGACACAGAGAGACAGAGAGAGGAGAAGGAGAAGGAGAGAGGGGGGAGAGGGAGAGAGGGAGGGAGGGAGGGAGGGAGGGAGGGAGGGAGGGAGAGAGAGAGAGAGAGAGAGAGAGAGAGAGAGAGAGAGAGAGAGAGAGAGAGAGAGAGAGAGAGAGAGATCCATGCTTACCAGGCATTAAAAAAAACCACAGAAGAGCTTTATCCCACGTTATTAAAATGCTAACTAAGGTTCTGTGAAAGCAAGGGATAGCTTGCAAGGCAGACTCTAGCAATGCCAAATACCCATTACGATTAAGGGCTGCATTAAGATGAAATATGAAAAGTGCACATCAGGTTAATGAAATTATCCAACAGCTACTCTCCGTAATGAAACACCCTACCTGCCTCTCATCAATCAAAGGCCACCTTTGTGCACCTCCAAGTCCTGGAAGCAGATTCCTCCCTCTATAGCCTCATGCATGATGGAGCCGAAGGGAACTACCGAATAAATATATTGAGGTGGAAACGTAGGCCAGACAAACAAAACCAACCAGCAGTCATGATGCAAGCATGGAATGATAAATGAGAAATCTTCCACTTTTTTTAAAAAAAAACCAACCAAACAAACAAACAAATTGATAAGGGCAATCGATAATATACTTTCCTGGGGAATAGTTTGGCTCAGTCTGTCTATGAAGACCAAGCACTTTTCCGAAACTCCACAAGTGTTCAGTGTAGCCTACTGAGAAGTATGTATGCTAGACACCCCAATGAGAACACATGCTGCCAGATATTCTGATCATAGCTGCCAAGTTATCCCTTTTTTTAAAGGGATTTTCCCTTATGCTGAATAGGCTTCCTCGCGAGAAAAGGGAAAACTTGGCAGCTATGATTCTGATGCTAAGACTTAGACTAGTGTCAATTTTATCCACCATCTTCTTTGGCTTCTGAGATTTCGCCAGACATTGTCTGAACACTGCTCTGCATATCTTTCTATCCATAAGGCTTAGACACTTAAAAAAAAACCAAAGACAACGAAAAACTGTGGTTCTCAGGAAACTGAATTCTTCAACCAATTCTATTGGCTGCTTATTTCCTGCCATCCTTACCCTTCTCACAAATCAAGAACATTTAAAAGAACAGTTCCACTGCCCTGACAATGACCCTGTAAAGCAAGTTGGTGATGACACGGGTGCTAGCCAATTCACACACCCTGCACAATCCAGCTACCCACACTATAAAATTGCAGGATTTTTTTTAAAAAAAGCTCTCAACAGGAGACTGAAAAAGGCATGTTTATACTGAACCACGTCTCCTCTTAAAAATTACATCTGTTTTCACAATTTGGTCAGATCCCCTTTTTGCCTAAGGTCTGAATGCATGATGAAAGACTTAAATAGACCAGTGAAAAAGGAACTCTTCACACTTAGGAAACTCTGAATTCACAAAGTCAAAGGAGACAAGGCTGGGATTTGCTCGAAGCTCTGAGAGTGGGTGCAACTGTCTGCCACCACTATACATGACCGTATATAATGCGATTACATGGCTGCCGGATTAGCCACATAATTGTCCTTTTTGATTTTGCCGCTTTATAATTGTGCTCTTTAACAAGACAGGCTTTCAGAGGAAAGAAAAAGGATTAATCCTTCTCCTCCTTTGGGCTGAGAAAGTAACCTTCAAAATGTGATCTTAAAAGTAAATCATTTATTGGAAGAATTCCTGAATCAGCAGAGAAATAAATGCAAACTACTTGGTGCTTAATTTTGAAAAAGGAGATTCTCATCTATATGGATGCCTTTTGCACCTTATCAAATGCTGGAGCAGGTAGCAGAAGGGAAAGAACACAAGAAATTGTCTATATGTGACTGGCAACAGGATTTCTGGCAGGAGACATTCCTAGCCCTACCTAGGGATGCCAGGATTATACCTGGGACCTTTTCCGTACCAAACAGATGCTGTAAAACTGAATCACGGCCCTTCCCCACCCTCTGCATGTTCAATATGAATGTTTTCTCTGTATTAGCCCATGTGCGCCATAGTTAAAACCACGGCATCCAAACCATACATATTCCTGGACTAAGCTATGGTAAATAGCTTCCATCAGCTGAGTCTTCATGAGTTCTCTCCTGCAACGGGCCTGTTGCATTTCTCTGTTGGTTGGGAGGGGGTGGTCTTCCCTTCTCCGGCAGCCCACCTGGTTTCTATGACAGGTGCAGAGGAGGGGCAAGGTGCCCCATCTCTCTTTTGCCAGCCTGCTCACTTGCCTGCATGGACTTCCATGTGAATTCCTTGCCATTGATGGCTCCTAGGCAAATGCTTAAACATAAAGGTAAAGCTGGATGGTTAATGGGAGCCAGTGTGGTGTAGTGGTTAAGAGCGGTAGACTCGTAATCTGGGGAACCGGGTTCGTGTCCCCGCTCCTCAACATGCAGCTGCTGGGTGACCTTGGGCTAGACACACTTATCCGAAGTCTCTTAGCCCCACCCACCTCACAGGGTATCTGTTGTGGGGGAGGAGGGGAAAGGAGATTGTTAGCCGTTTTGAGACTCCTTCGGGTAGTGATAAAGCGGGATATCAAATCCAAACTCTTCTTCTTCTTCTTCTAATTCCAGTCAAAGGCGACTATGGGGTTGCAGCGCTCATCTCATCTCGCTTTCAGGCCGAGGGAGCCGGCGTTTGTCCACAAACACTGGTGGAAAAACGGAGGTGCAGAGGGAGCGGACCGCCCCTGGGACCACTATTCCGGTAGGGTGCCACCGCAGCGCTCCCCCCTGGACATGCGCCACTCACTCCCCCGCAAACCGGGCACCATGCCCCCACAGGCAACGCGCCACACCCTCACAGGCGGTGTCCCACGCCCCCGGGATATGCACCATGCTCTTGTGTTCTGCATGCCACGCCCCTGGGATGCACGCCACACCTCCGGGGCGCCTGTCATGCTCCTGGGGGGGGCACCAGCCTTACCCCCGCCTGCTCTTCGCCCCCGGTAGCAGAGAATGCAACTTCGCCACTGTCCACAAACAGCTTTCCAGGTCATGTGGCCAGCATGACTCAACCACTTCTGGCACAACGGGACACTGTGACGGAAACCAGAGCGCACGGAAACGTTGTTTACCTTCCTGCTACAGCGGTACCTATTTATCTACTTGCGATGGCATGCTTTCGAACTGCTAGGTTGGCAGTAGCTGGGACAGAACAATGGGAGCTCATCCTGTCACATGGATTCGAACCGCCGACCTTTCGATCGGCAAGTCCAAGAGACTCAGTGGTTTAGACCACAGTGCCACCCGTGTCCCTTAAGTATAAGGCTGTTTTAAGGCCCACGAGACTGAATTCACTCCTCTGGAGTCATGCCAAGTAACGAGATTCTAAAAAGACCTTTTTTATTCCATACAAGTGAAATGTCCCTTTGCTAATGTAACCATTCTCAAAGGGTTAGCAATGTCCATCTACGTTGCAGCAAAAGCAGTAAGAGTCTTGTGGCACCTTAAATACTAACAAATGTATTGTAGCATAAGCTTCTGTGGAGTAAGGTCTACTTCATCAGTCCAGGAATGGGGGACCTGTACCCCCCCAGATGTTATTGGATTCCATCAGTTCCAACCAGAGTAGCCTATGATCAGAGATGGGTGCTGAAACCAAACAATGTCTGGAGCGGCACAGGTTCTCCATTCCTGCTCTAGTCCATGAAATGCAATATATACCAGGGTTGGGGGACCTTTGGCCCTTTAGATGCTGCTGTATCTCCCATCAGCCTCAGCAAGAATGGCCAAAGGGATGATGGAAGTTGTAGTTTTGGAATATCTGGAAGGTCAAAGGTTCCCCATACCTGGTATGTATCAGCAGTGTCAAACCAATGATTCTTCTTCAGCATCAACTTTGTTGGACTGGTCATGTTGTGTGGATGCCTGATTATCGTCTTCCAAAGCAACTACTCCACTCCAAACTTAAAAATGGTAAGTGTAATGCTGGTGGTCAACAAAAGAGGTTCAAAGACTCTCCCAAGGCAAATCTTTAAAAATGTAATATAAGCACCAACAACTGGGAAACCCTGGCCTACAAGAGATCCAATTGGAAAACAGCCTTTACCAAAGGTGTCATGGACTTTGAAGACCGTCAAATTCAGGATGAAAGGGAGAAACGCGCTAAGAGGAAGGCACCCTTGGCAAACCCTCACCATGATCAACTCCCACCCGGAAACCAATGTCCCCACTGTGGAAGAACATGTGGATCCAGAATTGGCCTCCACAGTCACTTACGGACTCATGGTCAAAACCGTGTTTATGGAAGAGAATCTTACTCGGCTACAAGTGATAGCCAAAGAAGACGAGTCGCAATAAATTAGTTAGGTGTCACAAGACTCTTTGCCATACCTCCTAATGTATTTTTTTCTCTCTTAAATGGTTTGCATAAAATTAGGATCAAATTAGGCTTAAGGAACACAGAATGTCTGATATATAATGAAGCTGCCTCATAGTACATGAAAGCAATGGCCATTCAACCCTGTTTCTAGTTTGAGTCACTGTTTTGGGGTTGCTCCCAGCCTTATTATCTGAGGTCCTTTGACTGGAGATAACTTTCTGAATGCCAAGTATGCGCTGGACTGCTGAGCTATGGCCTCTCTCCAGCCACTTGCTCTAGAGTTGTGCCACCACCTTCAATAAAAAAGGCATGAAAAGCATCCTGGGGCAGTGGGGGGGTGGGATTATAGTTTTACAATGAGCAAAATTCTGAGGAATTTTACCCAACAGGGTCTATTTGCATTTGAAAACCCTAAAAAAGCAATTCCCCCAAGTCCTGGAGGTTTAACTGCCCAGGCTCTCTTTTCTTATGCAAAACAGGCTCATAAAACAGATGTACATTGCAGCCATAAATGGAAGGCAAGGGATTGCTAGCAATAGGATGTGAAATTAAGCAGTGGGAAATGTTAAAAAAATAAGCGGGGGGGGGGGAATAAAGGAGGAAGAGACAGATGCTGTTTCTTATAGAGGGGTTTCAGACAATGACTCCCATTTTAGTGTCTTGGGGAAACTTGTAAGAATAGTGTCCTGGCTACACAGGTTAATCTCACAGTTCATGAGAATTTCTACCATACCCACAAGCTTCCAATGTTATGCCAGAGCAGCACACCAAATACTGACCTCTAGTGCTTTTTTTTTCTAAAAAAAAATGTTTAGGGGTACTCTCATTTTCCTACTCATATTTAAATACTGCCCCTCATTGAGGCCAAACCTAGATTCACAAAATGTTTAGGGGTATGCGTACCCCTGCGTACGCCCCTGAAAAAAACCACTGCTGACCTCCAATGTAAACAGCATTCTATGATTCAGATACGTAGCCCTATTGGTTTGATGCAGTTGAAATAAATTTAAAAATTGTCCAGTAGCACCTTAGAGACCAACTAAGTTTGTTCTAGGTATAAGATTTCGTGTGCATGCACACTTCTTCAGATACCTGAAGCATGCTATGAGTTTTCAGTTAAAAGATACAAACAATGCAATAACAGAGGGGGGAAATCTTGAAAGATTGCAGGGGTTGCCTGCCAATGTTTTATGCCCATGCAGTATTGTTTTAATATTTGATTGGGAGCAGAACAGTAATAAATAATAGTCGTTGTTGTTGTTGTTGTTAGGGTTTTTGAGCGAGTTCCATGATCCCCCTTGGATCAAAGGGATCTAGGTAAAAGTTAGATCCAGCAGAATTTATCTGAGCCTTGGAAAGCACATAGAGATGAAAGAGGAAGTGGGAAAGAGTGTCACTTTTCCAACTTTGTCCTTCCGCTCTACTTACTTTTCAAGGGAGAAAAAGGTGACCACGTTCACTGCATTGTGACCAAGAGGGCAGTGAGCGGAGGGGCTCAGAGGCTTCATGGGTGTCAATGGGAGATGTCAAGAGTGCCTCTACACCCATGGGCACCACATTGGCAAATGTGGTGCTAATGTTTGGTTACTCAACTCATCTCGAAAGAGGATACCGTCAGTGGAGCTGGGCAACCCAAACGATCAACTCAAAAATCCACAGTTGGGCAAAAGCTTTTTTAGAACCAGCCAAAATGTGGCAAAATAGTAGCAAGCTTTCGAGTTCCCCATCAGACAAAGCGTTACATGAAGCAGAAAAGAGAGGAGAGGGAAGAGAAAGGAGGGGGGGAAATAAAAAAAGCATCCTTACCCCCTCACCTGCTTCATGTAACATCTTGCTTGATGAAGATTTCTGCAAAATTCAAAAGCTTGCAACTATTTTGTGACATTTTGGTTGGCGCCAGTAAAATTCTTGTCCAGCTGTGGATTTTGGAGGATTTCCCACTCGCTTATGGACCAGCACAGCTACCACAGCTACTTTTTATGTGCCTTCACAAAGTTATGAAGGGGGTGAAAAGCCTTTCCCATGAGGGGAAGGTGAAACATCTGTGGCTTTGCAATTCTGGGAGAGGGAGTGTACAGATTGTAGAAACAGTGACATTCTTCCCCATCTCTCAAATATTCTCAGTAACCCAATAAAATCAGTTGGCAGTAGGTTAGGACAGAGGGACCAAAGAAAGTATGCACACATTCATTAAACACTTACGGTAATGAACTTATGGAACACACCACCACGAATTGTGGAGGCAGCCACAAGCTTAGACGGTTGAAAGGGATGAGGTAAATTAATGGAGAAGTAAGCCGTGATATTTAAATGGAGCCTTCATTTTCAGAGGCAGAAAACCTCTGAGCTTCAGATGCAGACAAGGGTTCGCTGTTGCCTACTTGGGGGTTTCCTGTAGGCTAGCCTCTGTTGGAAACAGTGTACTGGACTAGGCAGAAATAAACATTTCCAGCTGTCCTCGGAAAGGCAGTGTCCTGTTCTGACTCATACCTGGTTGCTGAGAGATAAATATTAGGGGATTGAAAGAATGACTCATCAGCTGTTGCCAAACCTGGGTTACGCTAAGGCAGGGTCCTTATCTGAGCTGCAATCCTTGCCTCGCTTTTACAAATTATGCTTCACAGTTTCTCAAAGTCAGTATGCTCCTGTTTTTAAAGATCCACACACAACCCCACATTGCTGCAAGTCCACACTCACAGAGCAATTATTCTACCCCCTTTTCTGAAGACAATGAACGAATACTTGAGAACCCTTGTCCAAGGGAGAGTTTAGCTCTGCCACCAGAATAACAGCTTGAAACAGCACCAGGGTTGACAGCTTCAGACGATGAGTAGAATATTTGAATACTCCCTCACACTTAAAAAAAAAAACCCGAGCAGAAGTATAGAAATGTTTTTATAAATACATTTATAAACAGCTTTAAACCCATCCAAAACACAGAAAACTAGCCCACAAAGGAAAGTTTTAAAGCTGCAGTGAGTTTGGAAAGAAAATAAGTCCTGACCAGAGACGAATGGTTGATGAAGATGATGGACTATGCTGAAATGACGGAAATGACGGGGAAAATCAGAAATCATGAAGACAGAAACTTTAATAAGGAATGGAAAAAAATTATAAGTTACTTAAGAGAACACTGTAAACAACTAAAAACTTTGGCAGGATTTGAGTAACACATGTAATGTATTAAAAACTAAGGTAAAAACAGAGTATTTTAAGAAAAATTGAGAAATTATATGATGCTGCAGAAAAAGTTTGATAATGGGAACCATGGAGGGGTGGAGGGAAGTCTAAGGATTCAGGGAATCCTAAATGTTGATGCCTGTTGTCTTTGTCCATGGAGTTTTCTTGGCAGGGATACTGGAGTGGCTTGCCAGTTCCTTCTCCAGGTGGATCACATTTAGTCAAAACTCTCCACTATGACCTGTCCATCTTGGGTGGCCCTGCATGGCATAGCTCATAGCTTCTCTGAGTTATTCAAGCCCCTTCGCCACAACAAGGCATTGATCCATGAAGGGTACGACAGAGGACGAGATGGTTGGACAGTGTTCTCGAAGCTACGAACATGAGTTTGACCAAACTGCGGCAGGCAGTGCAAGACAGGAGTGCCTGGCGTGCTCTGGTCCATGGGGTCACGAAGAGTCGGACACGACTAAACGACTAAACAACAACAACAAAATGTTGATGATCATTATTAATGTTTGAATTCAAATGTATAGTGTAAAATTGAATATATATTTTTTAATATAAAAAAATGAAAAATAAACCTGCAGTGAGTTGTGTTGTTTGAATGTTTTTGCATGAGGGAGCAACCTGAGATAAGATAATGAGTGCCTTGGTAAACCATGGTTTGGGGCAACATGAACTACGGTAGTAGCAGCAACCTCAAGCTTACATTCTCTGCTGCGGAGAAGATTTGAAGCTTCCAACCCCACTTTTTATGAACCATGGCTTGCTTAAAAGCCAGAGAAGCCCTACTTAAACTGAGACAATTACCGATAGCACAGCAGGGAGAACTTTCTTCCCTGTTAGATTCCATTCATTTTCAACTTACAGGGTATTTTTCTAACGTGGGAGAGCGTTCAAAAACGATTTCTCCCATCTGTAATCCCCTCTGCTACCTAAGAACATATTATCATCACCATCCATATGTAATTTGCTATGTCAGTCTGTGAGTTAAATATTTTTTCAAGTGGCTTTAAAAGCAGGGCTGGATCATTCTCAGACAAGTCAATGCAGTTTTGGCATGCAACGGGAGCGATAAGAAGCACCGAGACCTCCTGCTGCAGGATATGAGGTGACAGTTTGGGCAAAAGGAATTTCTCCCCTTGGACAGTATTGCAAAAGAAGCTAAGAGGGTTTCACATACCTCAGAAGTATCCGGGACTGAGCAATGCAACGGATTGCATGGACCTGTTCTGAGCAAGTTCAGCACAATCAGATCCTACTGTGGGTATATGCTAGATTTTGGGTGCAGTGAAACCAACTCTCTCATGTACTATAGAGGTGCCACTCCTTCTTTTCAACTGGATCTGTTCCGGTGTTTAAAATCTCTTGCTCCTCAATTTCAATGGCTGCTATTCCAGGATGCAAGTTTTCAGGGCTGCAATATTTACAGACCATCCAACTGTCCCTATTTTCCAGGGATGACCCTGATTTAGAGAAGCCGTCCCGGTTTCTGATTTGATCCTGGGATGTCCCACTTTTCCTTAGGAGAAATGTTGCAGGGTATGGAGCTGTCAGAAGGCTATCTTGTATAGTGAAGTTTTTTAAATGTTTAATGTTCTACTATGTTTTTATATATGTTGGAAGCTGCTCGGAGTGGCTGGGGCAACCCAGTAAGATGTGTGGGGTATAACCAGTAAAATTATCCTTATGGAATGGGATGGCCTATTTTCATCGGAGAAGTGTTGGAGGGTATGTATTTAGTCAACTAACAAAGAATATGAACCTTCTATTAGTTGGGCAGCAGGGATTTTTAGTGCATGTGCTAAACACAAGAATTTGGTTTAAGTGGGCATACAGAGTTTTCAATAAGCACTTCCAAAAACCCTGGGTGAAAGATGGCACATTAGAAGTGGCATTCCTCCTCTCTCACAAAACTTGGAATGTCTCTTCTAAGATGGTACCAATGTTTGCAGCACCTAAAAACGATTAAAGAACAATCGTTTTATTCATATGCAAATTTAAAGTGTATGTACTCATTCAATTAATCAATTGCTTATGCGTCATTCAATTAATCAGAGATTTCTTACAAATTATAGGTTCTCCAATCTAGGAAAACGGCTTGTGGGTGGTGCCTTTTAGTTTTTCCCAGCAAGAGTGCCAACTATCCCGCTAAAATAAATTAAGCCATCCCTTCAACTAGGCTGATAAAATATTAACTTCTGTTTGCTTTTATCTGTGGGAAGTGTTCCTCGCTATCTGTCATTACCCTTTTCTGAGATCCACTTTGGGAAAGCCCTTGCAGAGTTGATATTTCATTTATTTATTTTATCCCAGGGCCATAGTTGCCCGAGAGGCAACAAATCTAAGATGGGGATAAATCAAAAGGAGATGATGAGAAACGGGGGTGGGAAGCATGCAGTGGTTTAACACAATGGGGGTTTCTGCAAAACGTTGATTCTGTTCTTTTCTTTTTTTAAAAAAAAAGCTGGTATGTGCTATTCCCACATTCGCCCAATGCCTATGCAAATTTAAGTACCGCAGGATTAGAGCATTGGGGAAACAAAAATGGGTATGTGCCAAACCGAATAGTCCAGCAAGCTTCAATGAAAGCATCATGTATTTGGTATTTCAGCCCAATTTGAAAGTGCTCCTGTAAAAAAGGTAAAGGTAAAGGACCCCTGGACGATTAAGTCCAGTCAAAGGCGACTATGGGGTTGCGGCGCTCAACTCGCTTTCAGGCCAAGGGAGCTGGCATTTGTCCACAGACAGCTTTCTGTGTCATGTGGCCAGCATGACTAAACCGCTTCTGGTGCAACGGGACACCGTGACAGAAACCAGAGTGCACAGAAATGCTGTTTACTTTCCCATCACAGTGGTACCTATTTGTCTACTTGAACTTGCATGCTTTAAATCTGCTAGGTTAGCAGGAGCTGGGACAGAGCAATGGAAGCTCTGTCGCGGGGATTTGAACGATTTGAACCACCGACCTTCCGATCGGCAAGCTCAAGAGGTTCAGTGGTTTAGACCACAGCGCCACCCGCTCCTATATAGGAAAGTGCAGGGCAGTCTGGAGCAGGTCAGGCGCCCTGGCGCTGAGGCGCAGAGATCGCTCCGGCGCCCCCGCCCGGCTTCGACGCGGCTTCGACGCGCAGTGCCCCACCTACCGGCCCCGCGCCCTGGCACCCTGCGCCACCGGGACCTTACCTAGAGCCGGCCTTGGGAAAGTGGCAGCTATCACTCCAATTGTCCGTGGGCACAATGGAAAGAAAAACAAAAGCAGACCTAGAGTTATCCATCCCAGGTGGTGAATGGGAAGCAGTTTGACCACAACAGCTATTGTGTACTACATTTGCTCAGCTATGAGAAACTGCTCTGAAAGTCATCTCTATATAATTGCCAAATCATGCCTGCTAAAGATGCGCCAGATCAATAGGACCATCTCACCTAAGGCTTGCGGGGGGGATGCAGAGAGCTAGGGCTGGGCTCACTGATTCAGAAAACTACAGACAGATGATTTGGGTGGGTGATCTCAGAAATTACAACCCAGACGCTGGTTCCAGAGGCTGCTTTGGCCATCTTGTCTACACATATCCTTCAGAAGAGTTCTGCATACAGACTGGGCCAACTATTTGCTAGCCATGGCTCATAGGGAGCTGGCCCAACACTGGAAATTGCAGGAGGGTTTTATGCTGAGAGGCTGGGTGACTAGGATTTGGCAAAGGGAACTGCATGAGAAGCTTGCTCAGTGTGGTAGAATTAGCCAAGGGATAATATCCCAGGATCACTTTATAGATACGTGGGTGCTCTTCGTTTGATGCAAACACAAGGAGCCAGATTCTGCTCTGTGAGCCATGCAATGACTTTTAAAAAAAATCTAGGTCTTAGGAGGAAGTTAATAAATGTTATCAATGTTTGTGTGTTGCAATATAATTATAGAACAACTATTGATGTTCTCTGCGAAGGGGATTGTTCATTTATTTTTATGATTCTTCTGTTGAAAAAATTAAATAAACACTCTTTTTGGGGGGGTGGGGTGGGGAGACAAAGAAATAACATTTGAACAGACACATTGATTTGCATGGGTCCTGGAAGTACAGTAACCGGGAATGCAAAATGAAGAAACAGCCTAAATAGGCCAGATAATACAATGCTGGGCAAAAACCTTCATTTTGACACCCTGAGAAGTTATTAGCAACTTGGCAGGTGAGATGTGTTTATTCTAGGCAGTGTCAATTTAAATACACTCGGGGGAGCGTGGCATTGCCTTTGCATTTATTTACCGCGCTTTGAATTTACTGTCCTTTAGGTCTTGCAATTTAATGGCATGTCTAATTGGGCAAGAAAATCAACATGAGAAAGGACTGGTGTTCTGTGTGCGCGCACTAGCGCAGAATTCAGCTGCCTCCTGCTTTTTCTTCTTCTTCTTCTTCTTCTTTTTTTTGAAGAAGAAGAAGGGGAAAATTCAACTGGCACACAGGAGAAACTGGCAATAGAAAATGCTTTACTGCTGTGTGATCTGGAACTCCTCAAATAAAGGGTTGACTCAGTTCACTCCACTGGCCAAGGCCCCTTTGTAGGCAGGGTGGCTGGAAGCAGTGGGTGCAGGGGGATGGTGGGGGGGGGCAGAGCTGAGGGAGGAAAGACGCCTGCAAAGAGAAGGATGCAGCTGCAATTGGAAAGGGGGTGGAAAGAGCCAAGCAAGCAAGCTGGTTGGGATGGAGAGAGGCTCTGAAAAGCAGAGCCAGAGGCGGGATGCAATTCTGGAATTGTAAAGGGGTCAGAGGGGGGAAAGTCTTCATTACCTTCTTCTTCTTTTAAAAAATAATTTTTATTTGATTTTACAAATAAAAGTTTATAACAATCCAAATATGTATATATATATAGAGAGAGAGATTACTCTGAATCTCGAGACTTCCCCCCATCCCCTCCATGGGTCCTATTGTCAACATTTACAACTGCATATCATTCCATATTCTATATTTTATATCCATCCATCTTATCCATAGTGTTTGTTACAGTAAAATGAGATTAAAATCCTGCTAATGTTTTCATCTGCTTGCAGTGGTCTTTTAAATAGATTATGAGTTTTTCTCATCCTTTTTTAAGGAGTTTTGATCCTCTTGGTTCCTGAGATTTCCAGTCAGCTTTGCCATTTTGGCAAATAATAATAATAATAATAATAATAATAATAATAATAATAACAACAACAATTTATTATTTATACCCCACCCATCTGGCAGGGTTCCCCCAGCCACTCTGGGCGGCTTCCAACAAAATATTAAAATACAGAAATCCATCAAACATTAAAAGCTTCCCTAAACAGGGCTGCCTTGAGATGCCTTCTAAAGGTCTGGTAGTTGTTGTTCTCTTTGCCCTCTGGTGGGAGGGCATTCCACAGGGTGGGTGCCACTACTGAGAAGGCCCTCTGCCTGGTTCCCTGTAACTTGGCTTCTCGCAGTGAGGGAACCACCAGAAGGCCCTCGGCGCTGGACCTCAGTGTCCGGGCAGAACAATGGGGGAGGAGACGCTCCTTCAGGTATGCTGGACCGAGGCCGTTTAGGGCTTTAAAGGTCAGCACCAACACTTTGAATTGTGCTCGGAAACGTTCTGGGAGCCAATGTAGGTCTTTCAGGACTGGTGTTATGTGGTCTCAGCGGCCGCTCCCAGTCACCAGTCCAGCTACCGCATTCTGGGTTAGCTGTAGTTTCCGGGTCACCTTCAAAGGTAGCCCCACATAGAGCACATTGCAGTAGTCCAAGCGAGAGATAACTAGAGCATGCACCACTCTGGCGAGACAGTCCGTGGGCAGGTAGGGTCTCAGCCTGCATACCAGATGGAGCTGATAAACAGCTACCCTGGACACAGAATTGACCTGTGCCTCCATGGACAGCTGTGAGTCCAAAATGACTCCCATCAGCTTGGTTTGCCATTCCTCTCTGGTAGGGACTCTTTCTTCTTTCCATCTCTGAGCTAGTAGCATCTGAGCGACTGTTGTCTTTTCTGCTCCTTTGGCATATTGGTACCTATAATTCCTAATAAAAAAGCTTCTGTTTTTTTTAACAAAAGTTGTTTTAAGCATTTTCTTCATTTCATTATATATCATCTCCCAGGACATTTTTATTTCCTTACACAACCACCACGTATGATAAAAGGTGCCTTCTTTTTCTTTACATTTCCAGCAGGTATTTGTACTTGCTCTATACATTTTTGCTGAGTCTTCATTACCTTCTGTGGAGGTCTTTTAAATGGTTGTTTTTGCAAAGCTGCAGTGTGCCACCCTGCAGTTAATGAGAGAGAGAGACTGGGCAAGCCAAGGCATTGTGGAGCCCTGTACAGCTCTTAATTTTTATTTATTTAACAGAATTTATATATCACCTGATTAAAAGTCTGCTGGTTTTCCCAGTATTTTTTTTAAATTAATATTTTATTCTATTTCATAGAAACGGTTAACTTTTGGATGTGCGCTTAACTGCAAGACTGTCTCACATAAATAACCTTGTTCACCAAAAACCCCATCTGAATGTTTTTGAAGTCTGCCTGTCAATTTGGATAAAGGAGGCTGAGCTGTGTATATAGAAAGCTGGCATATTTTGCACCTTGGGACGCTGGCAGCATTATAGAGTTTTCAAGCCTTTTATTGTTTCTTGTTCAGATAGGAGGTTTTTTTAAAAAAAAATAAAGAAAAGGAAAGCTCCTGTTACTTTTTAAACAAAGAACAAGAGAGACATTAGCCCTGAGGGCTTTCAGCGAACACCAAGCACTACAGATCAAGGAATGCCAAAATGCAGGAAGAAAACAGCATTTTTATGGCGCGTTTTGACAGTTATTGCTGCTGTTGGCCCAGGAGGGAGAAAAAAAACTTTAGAAACATTTAGAAACACAATGCTATTTAGTGAGATTTATATAAAAAGAGCAGATTCTGCTCTTTTGCTCTGCCTGGGCCAACCCTGCAAGCCACCTGCGGCCAACACAAAAGCAAGCATTGCTCTCATCCATACTTCTAGACAAACTACTTACCCAATTGATAGGAGTGCTTAGCAGTTAAGACAGCCCTTGTGATACACAGACCCTCCAGTATAATGGTGGGTATTTGTTTCAACTCAAGACCCTCGATTATTTTTCCTCCCGGCAACTCTTTGCTTTGGAATTTTGCTTGCTCCGTTCCCCCTGCCCACTGCATGCGTCTTCATAGCACTCCATGGACTAACTCTGTTCCAGGTTTTCCAAACTTGGTAAAAAAAAAGAAAAGGTAAAGGACCCCTGGATGGTTAAGTCCACTCAAAGGCAACTATGGGGTTGTGGCGCTCATCTCGCTTTCAGGCCAAGGGAGCCAGCGTTTGTCCACAGACAGCTTTCTGGGTCATGTGGCCAGCATGACTAAACTGGTACTGGTGCAACGGGACACCATGACGGAAACCAGAGCACACAGAAACGCCGTTTACCTTCCTGCCGCAGAGGTACCTATTTATCTACTTGCACTGGCATGCTTTTGAACTGCTAGGTTTGCAGGAGCTGGGACAGAGCAATGGGTTTCACCCCGTCACAGGGATTCGAACTGCTGACCTTCTGATCGGCAAATCCAAGAGGCTTAGTGGTTTAGACCCAATGTCATATCCTCCAACATTTCTCCAATGAAAACAGGGACATCCTATTCCATAATCATAATAATTTTATTATTTATACCCCACTCATTTGGCTGGGTTGCCCCAGCCACTCTGTACGACTTCCAACATACCGGTATATAAAAACATAATAAAACATAGAACTTTTTTTTGTAAACTTCCCTATACAGGGCTGCCTTCAGATGTCTTCTAAAGGTTGTATAGTTTCTTGGCTCAGGGAATGCATAACTATATACCCTCCGACATTTCTCCAATGAAGATACGGATGTCCTAAGGCATGGGTCGGCAAACTAAGGCCCAGGGGCTGGATCCGGCCCAATCGCCTTCTAAATCCGGCGCGCGGACAGTCCAAGAATCAGCATGTTTTTACATTAGTAGAATGTGTTTATTTAAAATGCGTCTCTGGGTTACCGTATTTGTGGGGCATAGGAATTTGTTCATTCCCCCCCCCAAAAAATATAGTCCGGCCCCCCACAAGGTCTGAGGGACAGTGGACCGGCCCCCTGCTGAAAACTTATCTGATCCCTGTCCTAAGGAAAAGCAGGCATTCCAAGATCAAATCAGAAACCAGGATAGCTTCTGTAAATCCCAGATTGTCCCTGGAAAAAAGGGACACTTGGAGGGTCTGCGATGTTTTGGACCCCGACTGCTATCACCCCCAGGGAGCATAGCCAACAGGGATGATGGGAGCTAGAGTCTACCAGTTGAGGAAGGCCGGTGTTTCTGCTCTTGCCTCCCAGAGCATCCCAGCGTTCCTTGTCCATGAACTTTGCTCCTACAAGACACAGATCTCCTGAACAATTTCATCCCTTCACCTCTTCTATTCTTACTGGAATTCTGCCCCAGAGCACACCATACAGGGCCAACTCTCCTCGTTGTTTTTGAAACTCTCTCCCTGAAAAGCCACCTTTCTGAGAGGTTTGTGCTTCTCCTCAGCCCCACACAACACTCCCCGCTCCAATTTTATTCTCACCACCAAAGCTATGGCTTTTCCAGAGAGCTGGAAGGAGGAGTGTTGCAGGTGATATGTTAAATATCCCTGCAACACCTCTGTCTGGCTTGGTGGCTTGTTCTCAATGAGACAGAACCACCTGTCTCCTACTCTGCCACCCTGAATTGTTGGTTTTGAGTTCCCTGAGTTCTTTTGCGACTTCTATTTGTTTGTGTGCAGTTGGTTTGTTGGTTTAGCAGTTGAAGTGCTGGATTAGGGCCAGGGATACACAGCTCTAAATTCCTATTCGGCCTCAAATATGAAAACACATCAAGCTAGGCACAAAGGCAAACTGCTTCAGTATTATTATTAAAGGTAAAGGTAAAGGGGCCCCTGACCATCAGGTCCAGTCGTGTCCAACTCTGGGGTTGTGGCGCTCATCTTGCTCTATTGGCCGAGGGAGCCAGCATTTGTCCGTAGACAACTTCCGGGTCATGTGGCCAGCATGACAAAGCTGCTTCTGGCGAACCAGAGCAGCGCACAGAAATGCTGTTTACCTTCCCGCCGGAGCGGTCCCTATTTATCTACTTGCACTTTGATCTGCTTTCGAACTGCTAGGTAGGCAGGAGCTGGGACCGAGCAACGGGAGCTCACCCCGTTGCAGGGATTCGAACCGCCGACCTTCTGATCAGCAAGCCCTAGACTCTGTGGTTTAACACACAGCGCCACCTGGGTCCCTTATTATTATTATTATTATTATTATTATTATTATTATTATTATGGACGTGGGTGGCGCTGTGGTCTAAACCACGGAGCGGCTTGGGCTTGCTGATTAGAAGGTCAGCAATTCCAGTTCCCACAATGCAGTGAGCTCCCATTGCTCTGTCCCAGCTCCTGCTAACCTAGCAGTTCGAAAGCACACCAGTGCAAGTAGATAAATAGGTACTGCTGTGGCGGGAAGGTAAACGGTGTTTCCATCGCTCCAATTTCCATCACGGTGTCCCGTTGCACCAGGAGCAGTTTAGTCATACTGGCCACATGACCCAGACAAACGCTGGCTCCCTCAGCCTGAAAGTGAGCTGAGGGCCGCAAACTCATAGTCACCTTTGACTGGACTTAACCGTCCAGGGGTCCCTTACCTTTACCTTTTACCACCCATAATAGCACTTAATAGCAGCCACCAGCAGTGTTCCAACAGAGAGCTAGCTAAATCACATATGCGATGTTAATGGAAGGACTTGGGATTTTCTCCATCACACACTTAGACCAGCCTCAGACTGCGGAAGGGAAGTTTTGCAACGGCAACCAGGGATAGAATTACACTTGAGGAACACAAGCTGTGTTCATGAGTTATTTCATCGGAGGCTCAGTGGTCTCTGTGTGTTATTTCACCAAAGAACCCTCGCTCTCTAAATTTAATTAAGACTGGCATTCTGCATCGCTGTTTTCATTTAAGAAAGAGCTGCCAACAAAAGACCATTGTGCAAAGAACGAGCGGAAATGATTTTGCTATCGAATCTCTCCTTTATTAGGTAAATAACAGAATGTGCTGAGCTGACTTTCTTTCCAATTTCTTACTGGGGTGATTAGAAATCAAAGCATAAGCCTTTGGGGCCACAACATCACTGGAAATGTATTTGTTTTTAATCATTAAGTATTATGATCACTAGTTGTTATTTGTTTGTTTGTTTGTTTGTTGCTGTGTAGATTTATATCCTCCTTTTTTCTTCTTCATAGAGCAAAAGGGATTGTGAATGGAGTTCACAGCTGGTCTCTCATCCAGGCACTGACCTGATTCAGACCCACTGAATTTTCAGCGAGGTGGCTGCTTTCTGTGCCCATTGGACATGACCTGGGACCTCCATACAGCTCTGCCCTGCAGTTTTGCAGACTCATTGTATGGAAGAGTACCGGCTTTGGGCTAGCAAAGGGGAAGAGAAAACTTGGCTCATGGTACAGACATGTGTGTGTCAGAGTCAGTATACCCTTCACTTCTGGGGGTGGCGGAACAACCCCCTCTGCTGATCTTAACACTGAAAAAGGCCTTTAAGGGTGGTAGTGATCTTTTGGATTTGGGGGGCCCAAGTCATTTACAACTTTAAACACCAATGCATTTTGCTTCTCATTGGGGCCACCTGTCCATTTCTGTCATAGCAAACTAGTTGTGAATAGGCTTGACTATTCAGAATGAGGGCAGAGTCATGTACTTGGCAAAAATAACTCTTTCTTATGGTGGGATGGGAAGTGACACCCAAATGAACCTGTTGGGAGGGGGGGAAAGTGTGAGGAAACTTTTGGAGAAAAATTCAGCTCCCGTCCCTCAGCCTTCCTCTCTCATACTTAAAAAGTTCACTGAGCACGGATCTAGAACAAAACTGAAATTGTCAGCTGAAATTGTTCCCCTAAAATAAATTGAGAATATTGGCATGTAGACTGCATAAGCAACAACAGGCTAGACTTGTGGCTTCTGTTAAATTAGACAACAGGCAGGCAGGCAGCCACAGAGTCAGACGACATTAACAAAAGCTTTTGCTGAATACGACACAACTGTCTATGCCGGAACTTGACCCATCACAGAGACACAGAATGATTTGGCAAGGCTCTGAATTGCCATTACAGAGCCACACACAACGCAAGCAAAACGTCAAACAAAATTGCACCTCAGGTAGAGTCAAATTACCGCAAAAAAGCTGGAAAATAACACCTTGTCAGGCATAGCGGGGTTTCCTTTGAAATGCTAGTATTTGTTGTTGTCAGTGTGGGTCCTTAGGCAGCCACTGAGTGTAAACCAAGGAGGAGGGATGGGCAAGTCCAACAATTGCAGTTTCTTATTTTCCCATCTCAAGTTTACATTTCAAAATCAGTCTACAATGGGGTTTTTTTTAAGTCCTCATGAAATTCCATAAGCATTTTAATGCAAAAATCTAATATGCACAGGTTTGTTGAAATGATGGTAGTGAAAATGCAGCTAAGAAGCTGAAATCATATATATGATGGACATCCTTCTTTGGAAATGATACCAATGCCCAGATTGAACATTCATAAACTTTACTTGCAGAAACTTGTAATTATAGAATAATTAAAACATAATATTCACAGTCACATGCTTCACCAAGCATGGGTTTAGTGTTTTCTTCTAACTTCGAAACAACTGTATTTTCCTTTCTTTCCAGAGCCTTCTGCTTCTCAGTTAGGCCATGCCTTTCAGCTCCTATGAGAGATTTCCACTTTTACCTTCTCCTGCAGCTTTGCTCTCTCTTTGTTTTTTTTTTTCAAGCAGAGGAGAAGCACTCCAACGCTCTATTCAACTTAGCAGTGTTCACAGTGGCTGAGTCCTTCGCTAGGTACCTCCCATGTGACCAGCATTAACCAATCACATGAGAATTAATAGAGAACTCTCTAGAATTCATTTCCCAACCAATCAATTTTTTTTTAAAAAAAAACACATAGTGATGCATACAAGCATTTACAATGTCAGCAAATTAAATTACTATCCTTAACAAAGTTAAGACTAATTCCAATGGCGGTGCTTGGCCCCATGCCCAGGGCCAGGATATATTGCAGGCTTCTCTATGGAGTAAATCCTACTACACAAATCCAGAGTGGAGTCCAAAAGCATTTGGATGGCACCTTGTAAGTTTCCTTCTGGCAACTTCTGTGGCCAGGCTGGTGACAAATCTATTTCTCTGCTTCCCTTTGGACCACATCAGTGAGGCCAAGGGGGGGGGGCGTCTTGTCTCCTGGGCAGCCCAGGACCTCCACGCACATTGCCCAGGCTTGCGCCCCAGAGAGAAGGCACACTTGGTTGTCTCTCATGACAGATGGATGCCAACAAATGCAACAGTGCCCTTTCAGATGGCAAAAGTGCAGTAATATTGGGGAAGCAATGCAGAACAACTGAAAAAGCAGAATTATATGTGGACAGTCCAGTAAAATTCACCACTAATGCACTCTTATTGTGTCAATACAGTCATACCTCAGTTTATGTCCGCTGCGGTTTGAGTACTCCGCAGACCTGGAAGTGTTTACTTCCAGGTTCTGCGATGTGCGCATGCGCAGAAGCGTTCTGCGTGGCACGCGCATGCGCAGAAGCGCTCTATCGGCGCTTTGCGCATGCGCACTATCGCCGCTCGGTTTAAGTAGTTTTAGGGGTGCGAATGGCTCCCCGGAACCAATTAGGTACTTAAACCGAGGTACCACTTTAATACATTGATACGCTTGCAAAAAAACCTCAACCCTCCAGTCTGGAAGCGCCCTTCCTCCCTCTCTCTCCCTCTCCCTCTTTCTCTGCCTCTCTCTCTGTCTCCACCATACTTCTTCTTAATAATAATATCTTCGATCTAGAGACTCATCTAGAAACATATTGCTTCGGTAAATCAAGATGCAAAAACATTTGTCGCAATCCTTGCAAATTGAATTAATACATTTGTAGATGCATAACAACTCAAGGTGGACTTGCTTCTTAGCAGCAGCAGATGGACTCTGTCAGGAGGACACTTTCCATAATTTATTCAGTGAAACAAAACCCAATTCCCTTTTTCCTTCCTGTCAACAGATGCTGACAAGGCATTTGGCAGAGTTGGACATACAGCCTTGGCCAACCTGGTGTCCCCCAGATGTTTTGGACAACAATTCCCTACAGCCCCGGCCAGAAGATGCTGAGTTGTTGTCCAAAACACCTGGAGGGAACCAGATTGGCAGAGGCTGTTGTAGCACTCCATGTAGAATACAGTGCTTAGATTTTAGTATGATTTTTCTATCACCAGTCTTAAAGGAATCAATTATCAATGGATGGGCATCACAAAGGTTTTTTTTTCAAATGGGGCAGTGCTTTTTTCAGGGGGTACTCAAGGGTACACCGTACTAGCACCTCATTTTGTTAAAAAGTGTGCCACTTACTGTAACAACTTCATAATGAGTATCAGCACCTATTTTTCTTTTTTAAAGCACTGAATAGGGGTACCCATTGGCATTTTCCTCTTCTTAGCAGTTCTATGCACTTTAAAAGCAGACTTGTTTTGACCATGAGAGCTGACAACCAACTGAAAATACATCCCACAAAATTGCACTTTATGCTGATGATATGACTTTCTATTTATCTCATCTTGAAAGATCATTACCAGCAGTTGTTTTGGGACTTAATCAATATGGTGCAGTCTCTGGCCTCAAAATAAATCATTTGAAGTCAGAAAATATTGAATGTCACAACTCGGATTGAGACACAGGGATGTTTGCAACTACAATTTGCTTTTCAACGGACAGCAAAGCCATTGAGCTACCTATGCATTAACATAATCACTTCTGAATCTCAACTAGGCTAGAAGAATTATGATCCTTCGGGACTGTAAAGAAAGATTTAGCTGCTTGGTCAAATCATCATTTTAACTGGTATTGTAAAACAGTTCACTAAGAATGACCCCCAAAATTTATCTTTCGGTCTTGGGTACTTATTGAAGGGTGGGGTTCCCTACATATATAAATAAACGATTTTTTAGTTTGCTGGTTGCAGTTCCCCTAAAGCAATGAGCGAAACGATATGGCAAGTTGGTGAGCTCTATATGGGACAAACAACTTTCCAGCATAACTAGGAAAAGTTTGATCTGTAAATTGGGCAAAGGTGGTCTCACCTTGTCTCTCTTGGCTTGTGCACATTTTATACTGGGAATAGGGGATGCAGGTGGCGCTGTGGTCTAAACTACTGAACCTCTTGGGCTTGCCGATCAGAAGGTTGGCGGTTCGAATCCCCGCAACAGGATGAGCTTCCGTTGCTCTGTCCCAGCTCCTACCAACGTATCAGTTTGAAAACATGCTAGCGTGAGTAGATAAATAGGTGGCGGGAAGATAAATGGTGTTTCTGTGCACTCTGGTTTCTGTCACAGTGTCCTATTGCACCAGAAACGGTTTAGTCATGCTGGCCACATGATCTGTAAAGCTGCCTGTGGACAGACACCGGCTTCCTCGTCCTGAAAGCAAGATGAGCGCTGCAACCTCATAGTTGCCTTTGATTGGACTTTATCGTCCAGGGGTCCTTTACCTTTTACCTATACTGGGAATCCAGTCCTGCAGACAAACAGTTGATTCAAGTGAATGAAACTCGTTCTCTCTCAGCATCGTTCTCTTAACGAACATTGATCTGGCAGCAGAGAAATCAATGCAAACAGTTGCAAACAGGATCCTTTCATTAGTGTGACTCTCTGGAATTGGGATTCGAGGGCCATAGTTGTCTCCTGGACTTTTCACTTTTATAATAAAGTTTATTATAAACATTTTTATAATAAAAAAATCAACTTCTCTAACAAGAAGAATGATAATTTCAGAGGTAGAAAGATTCATTCATTGGTTTAATGCATTTATACCTCACCTTTCAGGGCAGAAAAATAAAAACAAAAACATGCCAAAGATGGCTTACAGACATTTTAAACGGGAGCAATATTTTATAGAAATTAAAACCTCAGTTAAACAACCAGCATGTGAAACACATCAATACAATGTGGAAGGAAACAGAAAATATTTTGAAGGTCCACTTTGTGGGATAAATGGGTAAGAAGGGCTTAGCAGAAACAACCACGCCTTGCCTTGCTGTTGTAACCGCTTGCATTGCAAAGGAATGGCCATGCCTTACTGTAACTGCTTGCATTGCAGAGAAAGAGGAAACTCGTGGTAATATGTAATACATTAAGAAATCACTGACAGTAGCCTAAAGGTAATGCCCTATAAGGTAATGCCGTATTAGGTATTGTGCGTGACTCGGAATCACGAGAGAAAATGGAGAACAGTTAGAAAGCTATTGCACATGGTTAAAAGGGCTATGAATATTAGACAAACTGCCCCTGGTGGAGCTAACTCTAATCAGAATGAACATGGGATGTATGTAATGGTGAGGAAAATATGTAATAGGCAGACTGGGTGTCAGGAATGAGCCAGCTCCTAGTGGAACTTTACAGTCAGCTTCAGAACAGAGAGGGTTAGATCTGATGCAGGCTGAACAGCAGTCAGAGGAGACTTCCCCGCCCCTTAGAATGCCAGTTGCTAAGGGAATGACTGAGAGTGGGCTGGAACTCAGGCAAAGCTCTCAGGAATCTCAAATAGGTGCAAACAGACACAGAGATAGTCTCTCAGAAAAGGAAGAGGCTGGAGCTGATCCCTCTGGAGTGAATGGGAGGGCTGCTAGACAGGAAGCAAAACAAGAGACATATGTTGTGAAAGTTCAGTATATTCTGAAGGAGTCTTCAGGAGGGTCATCTTGAGTGATAATGCTGGTGGCTGTGTTAGAGCCATCCGGAGTGATCTGTTTGTTTTTTGCAGTTTTTGCAGTAAACTTTCCTTTTTAATTACCTACGCTTACTGTGTTATCAAGCTAGGAACCTGGACTCCTGACACCGGGAAGTCTGTAAGTCTGTAAGCTGCAATTTTCTAACCAATAGGAGATTGTAGGAGGGAAATTCGGACGAACTATAGGGTAAAGTACCTTTGATGTAAACAGGATGGCGCCCTCCCTCTTTGCAGCATGAGCTGGAGAGTTGCCCGTGCAGCGCTGTCTCGAGAATAAACAACTTGTGGTTTTGCCTGATCTTGGTGTCAGACTCCTTCTCACAGAGCAATTCGACTCCCTCTGGGGAAGATCCCTGGGGCAAATTTGTTCAGCACACTTAAAGGCAGATCCAGATCAAG
Organism: Zootoca vivipara; assembly: GCF_963506605.1. Classification (NCBI taxonomy): domain Eukaryota; kingdom Metazoa; phylum Chordata; class Lepidosauria; order Squamata; family Lacertidae; genus Zootoca; species Zootoca vivipara. The sequence continues at coordinate 23,198,588 of NC_083291.1, read as the reverse complement.
TCAAACATGCTTCTTAAGAGCCTAGGGCAGGGGTCCCCAAACTACGGCCCCCGGGCCGGATGCAGCCCAATCGGCCTTCCAATCCGGCCCGCGACGACCCCCGCCGCCCGCTGCCGCCGCCCGCTCTCACGGCGCGCGGCGCAGCGACGATCTAAAAAATCGGCAAAAAAAATCGCCGAAAATCCTTTGTGCGCATGCGTATGGGCCTCTCCCGACCCGGAAGAGGTCATTTCTGGTGCACTTCCGGGTCAGGGGAGGCCCATACGCATGCGCACAAGTGATTTTCGGCAATTTTTCTCCCGCCCGTGTGCGTGTGCGCATGCGCACGGGCGCGCACTCCCCCACCCTCCGGCCCGCTGCGCGCGCACTCCACTGCCCTCTGACCCACCGCGCGGTCGGCGCGGCGGGCACCGGCCCGCCGCGCGGTAAGTCTGGGGACCCCTGGCCTAGGGCTTGCCAATCAGAAGGTCGGAGGTTCGAATCCCCACAACGGGGTAAGCTCCCATTGCTCGGTCCCTGCTCCTGCCAACCTAGCAGTTTAAAAGCACATCAAAGTGCAAGTAGATAAATAGGTACCACTCTGGCAGGAAGGTAAACGGCGTTTCCGTGCGCTCTGGTTTCCATTGCGCCAGAAGCAGTTTAGTCATGATGGCCATTATCCCTCGGCCAGTAAAGCGAGATGAGCACCGCAACCCCAGAGTCATCCGCGACTGGACCCAACGGTCAGGGGTCCCTTTACCCTTTAAGAGAAAGAAATGTGGAGACATCACCAAAAAGGCCCTGTCTCTGGTACCTGCCCATCTGATGGACCTTGATGGTGGGCTAGGGAGCAGCACTTTAAAATTGAGCCCAGAAACAAATAGGTAGCTCATGAGACTGGCACAGTGCTATATAATATGATCAGAATGCTTTTGAGCCCAGAACTGCTGCCTCCTGTGTTGTGTTTTCTGTGTTAGCAGCACCGAAGTGATCTCTCCGGGACACAAGCCTGGGCAGTGTGTATGGAGATGTTGGGCTGCCCAGATGACAAGACCCCCCTGCTCTTGGCCTGCTCTCACCATTTGTCCTTGTGGCTGCATTCTGTACCAGCTGGAGTTTCCAAAAGGGGGGTTAAAGGCAGCTCTAGTATAACACATTTCGGGTAATCTCGTCTGGATGTGAATACGGCTTGTGTAGAGGAGACAAGGTCTGCTTTCTCCAAATAGGGCTACACTTGGAGAACCAGCCTAAGCTGGTCAAAAGCACTCCAAGTCGCCGGTACCACCTGTACCTCCATCGATAGCACTGAGGCCAGGAGATAAAAGTAAGAGGATTTGCAGATTTACCAGCAGCAAGGCAGTTCTAGCAGCTTGAGGAAAAAATGTAAAGGGTCATAGTTTTCAGTACTTGGAGGACTTTCTGAGTCACAGCTTTCTGCAGAAGAATCAAGAGTTTGTCTCATCTAGTTTCAAGTCCTTTATTCCATCTGACATGTTTGGTCCAGAACCATTCTGTTGCCATAAAGGGTATTATCTCCAGAATTCACATCGTTCTGTTATGCCACAGCTTGGCCCAAGCAATGACCTACATGCTTAAACAGGAGGTGTTTCTTAGTTTTGAGACAATGGAAATGAGCAGATTGAAATCCGGAGGAAATGTAAATAAAAATTCATTCGTGTGCACACATTAAGGCTTGACAGATAATCCTTCACTTTCTGGTTATTTGAGATCATAAAGAGCGACGTATTTATTTTATCATTCGTATATTAAATTTGTTTGCCGCCGTTTCTCAGAAGGTCACAGGGCAGAAAAATACCAAATTAGAACTCAAGTTACTTCGCTGAACAAAAGCAGTCCATTTAGAACTGTGGCCAGGGTGGGGCAAATGAGGCATGCCCCCCCCCCAAGCTGTGCTTTGTTCTCGCTGCCAGGAATTTTTTTTGAAATTATATATTTTTTACTTGTGACACGACAGACAATGAATGACAGCCTCCGCTTTTTCTTTCTCTCTCTCTTTTTTAAGGCAGCTTATTTTATGAACATGGGACCCAGGTGGCGCTGTGGGTTAAACCACAGTGTCTAGGGCTTGCTGATCAGAAGGTCAGTGGTTCGAATCCCTGCAACGGGGTGAGCTCCTGTTGTTCGGTCCCAGCTCCTGCCTACCTAGCAGTTCGAAAGCACATCAAAGTGCAAGTAGATAAATAGGGACCGCTCCGGCGGGAAGGTAAACGGCATTTCCATGCGCTGCTCTGGTTTGCCAGAAGCAGCTTTGTCATGCTGGCCGCATGACCCAGCAGCTGTCTGCGGACAAACGCCGGCTCCCTCGGCCTATAGAGCGAGATGAGCGCCGCAACCCCAGAGTCGGACGTGGCTGGTGCTGATGGTCAGGGGCCCCTTTACCTTTATCTTTATTTTATGAACAGGAGCAATTTACCGTGTTTCTCATATTTTAAGTCATCCCTACAAAATAAGCCATGGCAGGATTTTCCTGAGTTGAAGAAATATAAGACATACCCCAAAAATAAGCCGTAGTGGTGGGAGCAGGTCTGGATGGCGCCATGGAAGAGGAAGATGCTTGTAAGCGCCCGGAATCGGCTGCTGCTGCCCCTCCAAAATGTCCAGCAGCATGCACCGTGCCAAGCGCTGACCCGGCAAGAGCCGCAGCGCGCGCTGCTCCGAGCCCCGACCCGGCGGCGAGACCCGGCAAGAGCCTCAGCGCACGCCGCGTGGAGCCCCGACCCGGCGGGACCCAGCAGCGTGCCCTGCTGAAGCGCCGACAACGCGCGCAGCAGCCGCCAGTTCCGGGCGCCGAGCCGCGACAGGAAGAGGAGGGACGCAGCGGGACGCAGCTACAACGACAAAAAACACCCGGCCGAGCCTTCATTGGCCGCCGCGGCTGCCACTCGCTGGTCCCTCCTCTTCCTGTCGCGCGCGCTGCAGGTCCCCGCCGGTCTCGCTGCTGGGTTGGCGCTTGGCGCTGGCGCTGCGGGACGCAGCAAGAGCCGCAGCGCGCGCTGCTCCGAGCCGGGATCCGGCAAGAGCCTCAGCGCGCGCCGCGTGAAGCCCCGACCCGGCGGGACCCAGCAGCGTGCCCTGCTGAAGCGCCGACAACGCGCCCAGCAGCGCAGCAGCAGCCAGTTCCGGGCGCCGGACAGGGGAGGTACCATACTGTATTTTTTTAAAAAAATAATAAGACACCCCCCGAAAATAAGCCATAGGCTTATTTTCTTGAGAAAAAAAGATTATAAGACATGACTTATAATATGAGAAACACGGTAAGAACTGTGAAAAATTCAGTGAATAAGGCAAGGTGAGTACACAACAATGGCCTCATCTGGAAGAGCGCCCCAAAAACCTGCTCAAGATTTTCTCTGACTGAGGGTGAACTTTTCATGATATATAAACACCATATAGTTATTTAAGTGATCCTGGGGGGGGGGAAGCATGTACCGTAACATACCCTCCAACATTTCTCCAATGAAAATTGGGACATCTTATTCAATAATAATAATAATAATAATAATAATAATAATAATAATACCCATCTGACTGGGTTGCCCCAGCCATTTTCGACAGCTTCCAACATATATAAAAACTTAATAAAACATTTTACATTTTAAAAGCTTCCCTTTATAGGACTGCCTTCAGATGTCTTCCAAAGGTTGTATAGTTACTTACTGAGTCCATTCCCATTATGCAATGGGATCTAAGAAATGGCCCGGGTGGAGACATAAACTCATCAGCTTTGACTTTTGCAAGGGCGGCTAAAGGGGGGGGGGCGGACGACTTGTTTCCTCCAATATGGTTTATTTCTCGACGAATATTTAAAAAACATTCCGGCATATGACAGATCTCAGGAACATGAAACATATTTACATACTAGGATGGTCGTAATTTGTATGAGGTCACTTGCTGGTTCATTCTGCTCCTTGAGTTCCTTGCTCCGCTTGTTATTTTCTTTTAAAGTCATGGGATGTTTGGAGTGCTGCAAAGAAGAAATCCTGCCAGATTGCTGGGCCGTAGCTTATTATGGACACTTTCTGAATGCAAAACAGTTGATATACCATAAGATATTGGATTGCCTCGATCCACTGATACTGCAAACATCTGGGTTTAATTGGTTTTTATTTATTTATTATTATGGTCGAAGACCAGCTCTTAAAAGTAAAATGAAAATAAAATAAAAATAAAATGGATCCCTTTCAAAGAACAGTTTCCGGGAGCATAACGTATATAAGACGCTTTGAACAACATTTAAAAGATCATTGTTAATTATATAACTATGCTAAAAAATTAACCCTTAAAACAGAAGCTGCAGAAAGCTGAGCCTAGCTCGCTCGTGCAAACATCTGTAAGGTACGGAAAATTCTCTCTTGTAAGGTAGCCAGCACTTTTTACAAAAAGGGGTTCTGGAAAAGTGTGGTTTTTGGCATGGGGGGCGTCATTTCATGTGTGCTTCTAGGGGGCCAAAAGTACCTCGGCCTCCTCAGTATTTGTTTTAAGGGGGCAAGGCCCGCACTTCAGGTAGCCCAGCGCATATTGCACCTGCATGATGGTCCCCACAATCTTGGGGGCCACCTGGCACCTCTGAATCTTTTCATATGGCTACTGAAGGATTTGCCTGGCACATTCTATTAGGGTTTTTTAAAAAATAACAAATGGCTAAAAATTTCAGTAAAAATCAAATCAAAGAAAAAGATGACTTCAAAGCAGAGGAACACATCGAACTGTAGGGAGGTAAACGTGCCCTCCAGTCAGCGAACATGGAGGCAGACTTGAGGCACCCTATTCCCCGACGAAGGAGCACTGTTAGACCCTGAAAGGCAAATAATAAAGTTACAAGCTTTTCCCAACACTGCCCTGAAAGTAATCGAATTATGATTGCTAAAATCAATTTCTGCTGCATGGCCACTGGGGGATTCTGAGGGGGCCCGACACCCTCCTTGAAAATTGGGGGTGAAGGTTCGGCCCTTCGCCCTCTCAGATGGCACACCTGACCCTGGAAGACCCCTTGCTGAATGGGACTAACTTCTGAGTAAACATTAGAAGAAGATATTGGCCATGGGGAACGGCGCCGTAGCATAGCAGACATGTGGGTTGCTGTTACTTACCAGGAGGGAGCAAGATGCTGCCGAGGTGAGCGTGGTTCAGTCACACTGGAAGGAGCACCAGATTGGCTCTGCCAGAGCATTTGCACTTCATCAAGCTTCCTGCCTGCTTGCTTGTCCCCCTCTGCCCGGTGGCAGAGGAACCAACCCCCACCAGGTTGCCAGGAATGGACAAGACAAGGAAAAGTCCTTACCATATGCGTTTATTCAATAGTCACAGAGAGAGGCTTGCGAATGTGGCCTCTCAGAATAATGGCGTTGCTCCGAGTGAAACCCCACCCACTCTGTCTCTCCCAATTCCTCGTGAGCCATTGCTACAGGTGCTGGAAATTGCCTTCTGCCTCTGAGCTTTTTGCTCTCCTACTTTCAAGGCCCACCATGTTCTGGGAGAGGGGGGGTCTGGAATGCTTTCTAAAGACACTGTGTCAGCTGTCCCTCCCCTGGTGCTTCCTCCTCCTCCTCCTCTCCCTCCTCCTCCTCTCCCATTATTTCCCAACTTTTCCCCTCATCTGCCTCTGAGCTGTGACCTCCCTGGCTGTTGTAATTCTGAACTGTCTCCTTCTTCTCTGGAAGGGTCAGGCTGGGGAGGCGGTCTCCACCATTCCTCCTCTGCCCAGTCCCTGACACCCTCCCAGTAAGCAACCACAACCCACCTGCCAGGCAGCCAGCAGAGCTCCCCCCCAGCTCTGGCTCCCATAAGAACCACTGTGTGGAACATTCATTGTGATCCCTCTTCCAGCCAATGACATAAGGACAATGACCCAACAGTATGCAAGGACTGCAGTCTCTGTCCCACACACCTTTGCCACCCGTTAGTGGAATCAAAGGCTCGGCTCGCCAGAAAGCAAACACAACAAGCAAGGAGATGTAAAAGCGTGTCTCCCCCTTTCGAGCTGAGCTTTCTTTGCTTTGATTTCCCAGGCTACCGTCCTTGGCAGCCTCCACCGACAAAAGCCTCAGAGGGAAGCAAGTCAGAAAGATCCGTCAGTCCGGGGCATGTTTCAGCAGATGCTTAGTCAAGCAGACAAACTGTGGCTGACAGCTAACATCTTTGGAAGAAGGTAGTTGAGCGGGTGTCAAGGAGGCTGAAGAAGATGGATGAGAAAAAGGAAACTGACCAACAGGGTTGGCCATGCCCATATCTGGACTGATCCATTCCCAGTATGAAATAGTTTGGTCCTGGACCAGAGAACTGCCTCTCCCTGCCCTGCATCCCAGCGTCTTTTCTTCTGCACTCTGTGAGGATGGGGAATATCAATTTTTAGCTTGTTTGCATTTTAGTGAGAAAAATCACACTTTACAAACGAACACACAGCTGTCCTTCAAATTCCCATTTCTCCAGATTTTGCAATATAGCTGTCTAACTGAACAATGTGTACTAAAATGTATATTTTACAGAAAAGTGTGGATATTTTGTTTTCGTTTTCATTTCAGATGTTCATACAGTTATACAGTCGTACCTCAGATGTTGAACAGAATCCGTTCTGGAAGTCCATTCGACTTCCAAAATGTTCCGAAACCAAGGCGCAGTTTCCAATTGGCTGCAGGAGGCTCCTACAGCCAACCGGAACCCGCGCCAGACATTCAGGTTTCAAAAAATGTTCAAAAAGCGGAACACTCACTTCTGGGGTTGTGGCGTTCGGGAGCCAAAACGTTTGAGTCACAAGGCGTTCGACTTCCGAGGTACGACTGTACCATATAATATTCAGAATTTCTAATAGGAGGGATTGCGTGCAAAAATGTGTGGGTTAGAAGAAATTAGAATAAAGATGCTAATGAATTTTCATTATGATGATTATTATTTTAAAAATGTAAACAAATTTGTAAACTGCTGTGGAAATGTAGAGGATTGAATTTATGATTGGAAAAAAGAAACCAAAACTGACAAATTCATCCATTCCTAACTCTGAGGAAATAAAACCCCAATTCCTTAAATCACAAATGCTTAAAATTAAGTTTTCCAAACAAGCTGATATGCTTCTTTCATAGCTTTAGCTATCTGTTGCATTAGCAAGCCAGCTGTTTCATCAACAGAACGAATGGAAATAATTTAAGGCACTATAAAAACATCATTGTGCAACAAGCCATGTCGATTTTCAGAAAAGTTGTCCTATTCCACCACCACCACCACCACCCTGCAGCCAGATATAGAGGTATTGTAAATAATACTGCTGTTAAGGAGTGCTTCAGCTCTCCTCATATTCAGTTCAAATATCTGGAGGGCTAGGGAACTCCAACCACTGGAATATGTACTGATGTGATTATCTTTTAAAGTAGAGATTAAACTACACCTTCCAACCAGCTCTAGTCCCACAATGTCTGGAGGGTCAGAGGTTTCAACATTTAAAAATATGGTTTACAGAGGCAAGGAAGGAAATGAAAACTTCTTTATGGAAACGGCCAACACAGAGTTAGTTACAGGAGATAAGTGGCTTGCTCTTCGATACACATGGAAGGTCCTACTCGGCTCCTGAGGTGAAGAAGAATGATTGCAGTGACAAGCTCCCTTGTGCGGCTAAAAGAATTATTACTCTAAGCCAAGCCTCAGAGTGCAGCATCGTTAATAAGCTTCCTCCAGGAAAGACATCATTCAGCCAAGCACTGATCTGTAATCCTGATGGTTCCTTAAGATCAAGCTCTGCCACAGCAGGCACTGCGATGCCCGCCTCCATCTATGGCTTGTTTGCTGACTGATTGAGGCTACCCTCAGTTCAATAACGGAACAGAGGGAGCATGAAAAGGGAGAAAAGTAGGGAGAGAGGCTTATAAAATTATGATTATAATAGTGGAGAGTGAGGCTTTCTTCCCTCTCTCACTCATAATACTAAAACTCTGGGCTCACCCCAAGTGTCAGTCAGTTTTATTGCACATAGCCAAAGGCTGCCGCAATGTACACAGAATCATTCAACAATTAATATGCTAGATTAATACAAAGAACTTAAAACATTTATATTATCAAAGCATTACCTACGCTAACAGAGCTATAGGAATACCTTAATATAGAGGTTAAGACTTTAAACAATAAAATTTATAGGCTAAAATCACCACATGGCCACTGATATATTAAAAATAATGTTAATTAATACAATGTACAATTATATTCGGAGTTTGGTGATAAAGATAGAATATAGCTTGATGTAAAGGTAAAGGTAAAGGGGCCCCTGACCATTAGGTCCAGTCGTGTCCGACTCTGGGGTTGCAGCACTCATCTTGCTCTATGGGCCGAGGGAGCCGGCGTTTGTCAGCAGACAGCTTCCAGGTCATGTGGCCAGCATGACAAAGCTGCTTCTGGTGAACCAGAGCAGCGCACAGAAACGCTGTTTACCTTCCCGCTGGAGCGGTCCCTATTTATCTACTTGCACTTTGATATGCTTTCAAACTGCTAGGTGGGCAGGAGCTGGGACCAAGCAATGGGAGCTCACCCCGTTGCAGGGATTCGAACCGCCGACCTTCTGATCAGCAAGCCCTAGACTCTGTGGTTTAACCCACAGCGCCACTTGGGTCCACTTGATGTAGGTAGGGTCAAATAAATTCATCTCCTTTGCAGTTGGTTGGCTATATAATTTACTCTAATGAACAGCACGGAGCTTGAGATAGAAGAAAGGAGCTGCTTAATACACTGGGCAGAATATGTGAGGACCAGTGCTATTTTTCTAGAGAGAGGTGCCAGAAATCACCACGAACACCTCGTTTGTTCTCTTATAATGGCAATGGTGCTCACCTGCGAAGTGCCGCAACTGAGTTCTGGCTGAAAAAAGCCCCAGTGATGACTGTCACTAGGTTAGATTGTGCTAGAAAACAATTAAAACTAATTTGTAAGGCTAAATTTGCTGCACTTACATTCCATTGATTAGCTTAATTTGGACCCAAACCGTGCAGAATTGGACTATTTCCTTTCAGTGACTTTTAGCCACGAAAGCGAAGGATGGAACCGCAAGCAATGGTGTATCTCTGAAAGCCACATGACTGGGGATGAACAACAGGTGAAGACCATCAGCTTTAGGTCCTGGTTGGGAACAGAACTCAAGAACAGATGGACCTCTGACCTGATCCAACATGCTGCTTCTTCTGCATGCCATGGCGCTCTATATTAATACCTCACCTGGGAGAGAATACTCAATCATCATGGCTCCTCCCCCTTAGGACAGCACTGCATTCTCATGCTTTAGGGAGCCAGCATTACTTCTGTGGCACCAGCTGACATAACAGCAATTCCCATCTTGATCTCCTTCTTATTTGCAGGCTTAGCAACCAGTGTGCGCCATACTATCACAACATAGTACGTTCGCCATAATTTAAAAATTGAATTTTAACATTGTATTTAATCTGTATTTTAATTGAATTGTTTCTTTTATGCTTGCTTTGATATTTTTGTTGTTAGCCGCCCTGAGCCCGGTCTTGACTGGGAAGGGCAAGGTATAAATAAAATTATTACTATTATTATTATTATTATTATTATTATTATTATTATTAGTTCCATGATTGCTTTTACTACAATGTTGTAGTGGCCATTCAGACATCTGAAAGCAACCCTTTTAGGGAAGTTTTTAAATGTTTGATGTTTTATTGTTTTAAATGTTTGATGTTTTATCGTGTTTTTTAATATTCTGTTGGGAGCCACCATATGGGCAGGGTATAAATATATTATTATTATTATTATTAAGCTTCCAAATGCAAACCCTCCAAGTGTCCCTATTTTCCAAGGACAGCCTAGGATTTACAGAAGCTGTCCCGGTTTCTTATTTGATCCCAGAATGTCCCCCTTTTCCTTAGGATGTCATTATTGTCATTGGAGAAAATGTTGGAGGGTTTGGCGTTATGCGACACCGAGCCAAGAAGATAACTAACTATACAACCTTTAAAAGATGTCTGAAGGCAGCCCTCTAATGCCAGCATAATTCCTATCCTGAAAAGGCAACAGTGAACAAAACACACAAACTCTGCCCATTGTGCAGTCAGTCCCCTCCCCCTCTAGGAACCTGTCAGGATCCCATTGAACCCAGACCCTGGGGACCTTGGGAAGAGTGAGGGGCTGAAGCTAGGATGCAACTGTCAGTAAGCAGAGGTGATGTAGGGATGAATGAATATGTCAATGAACCAATGAATATGAATGAATATGTCAATGAACCAATGAATATGAATGAATATGTCAATTTTGATTTGTCCCAGTTTCAAATTTTTCAATCATTTTCCGGTTTGCCACATTTCTGCATCTTTTTTTTAAAGTAAAAAATACACCAGCATTTTCGTGTACACTTTCTCCAACATACGTTTCATCAATTAATTTTCCCTGATGCAACAATTTTCTGTATGTTAATGTCAATGATATATGCATTTTTATACACACTTCCCCCAAGAGTCAGTTTTGTACACATCATTTGGTTGAAAGACTACATTCCCCCCCCCAAAAAAAATTAAGGGTGCACATTTTGAAGAATAGCTGTGTTTCGGCTTGGCTACTATTTTGGGGAGAAGTGTGAATCCAGCAGGTTCTCTTTACGATGTAAAGTGAACCAAATTTCTCCCCCACCCTCTGATGGATCAGGCTCAGAATCAGTACGCAGAGTCCTCTGGCACTAGTTAGGGCTGTAATGCTTTGAAAGGACCTACTGCTAATACATACCCTTGGTCCCTTCTAATCTCCCCCTCCAGTATTCAGCATTGAAACTATGTTCTGGCCTGGCACTGCCAATCAGAAGAGTGCCATCTTGGTTGACATCATGTAAGTCATTTGTCCCAGTGGCATTTTAAAAAAGAAGTATAGGTAAAGGATCCCTAGATGGTTAAGTCCAGTCAAAGGTGACTATGGGGTGCGGCACTCATCTTTCTTTTCAGGCCGAGGGAGCCAGCATTTGTCCACAGACAGCTTTCCAGGTCATGTGGCCAGCATGACTAAACTGCTTCTGGTGCAACGGAACACAGTGTTGCAAACCAGAGTGCACAGAAACGCCGCTTACCTTCCCGCCCCAGTGGTACCTATTTATCTACTTGCACTGGTGTGCTTTCGAACCCAGGTGGCGCTGTGGTAAAACCACTGAGCCTAGGGCTTGCTGATCAGAAGGTCAGTGGTTCGAATCCCTGTGACGGGGTGAGCTCCCGTTGCTTGGTCCCAGCTCCTGCCAACCTAGCAGTTCGAAAGCACGTCAAAATGCAAGTAGATAAATAGGAACCGCTACAGCGGGAAGGTAAACGGCGTTTCCATGTGCTGCTCTGGTTTGCCAGAAGCGGCTTTGTCATGCTGGCCACATGACCTGGAAGCTATACGCCGGCTCCCTCGGCCAATAATGCGAGATGAGCGCGCAACCCCAGAGTCGGTCACGACTGGACCTAATGGTCAGGGGTCCCTTTACCTTTACCTTTTACTGGTGTGCTTTCGAACTGCTAGGTCGGCAGGAGCTGGGACAGAGCAACGGGAGCTCATTCAGTCGCGGGGATTCGAACCGCCAACCTTCTGATCAGCAAGCCCAAGAGGCTCCGTGGTTTAGAGCACAGCGCCACCCGCATCCCAGTGGCATAGGACAGGTCCACAAGCTTGGGGCTTGCCCTGCAAGGGGTGAAGAGAAAGAGGAAATGGGAGCCATGGGGAAAACAAGGTAGGAGGAAATTCAACTTGGAAAGGAAGTTGAGGGTGGCACACAGTGTATCTCCAGGACCAAATTTCCATAGGTATCCATGACATAGTGGGCATTTCACTGCTTTTTATTGATTCTGAAACAGTATCTCTCCCCCCCCCCCCCAGCGTTTGTAAATGACAGGTGAGACAATGAATGCAGTCAGCTAGACCAAGCAAATGAGTTATTAGCTACTCATTTCAAGGCAGAAACATCAACAGCTCAGCTACAGACTCGTGAAGCTGCAATGCTTGGCTCATCCACACTGTCACATTCCCAACAGGCCCCGGCACGTCCGCTTTCTACAACAGATTTAACAAGCAAACCACCAAGGGATGAGCCCTTTCCGTGGCAGGGTTTGCATGTCCCCAGTGGTAGCTCTGTGTTGAAACCATTTTAGGTGACGCTGAGTAGCAGCCTGTAGAAATTTGATGCACGGTAATTGCAAGCATGAGCAGTCCCGCAACAGGGACATCAGTTCTTGCGCAGAAATTGTTGGTTATGATGTATTCCTATAGGAAAAAGAGAGAAAATATGTTTCATGCAACTCTACCCGATACTGAATCTATGCATTTTGCATAGAATCTAAGCAATAAGTGCTAAAATCTACCCAGTGAGCATCTCTGTGAGAGTCTTTGGTTCAAATCTCAACATAGCCTCAGCTCTCCATCGGAAATGTAGCCATCTATGAACAGCTCTTTTAGCTTGGTAGCTCAATTGGTAGAGTGTGGTGCTGACAATGACAAATGTTATATATTCAGTGGTCTGTGTTTGCCTGAGCCTGAGTGTGGACTAAGGATTCTGAGCCCCTGTGTTCTGATTCGATACATGATATCCAATCACAGAACATTTCAGGATTTGGGCCTCTGCCATTGGCCCTTAAACTCTAAGTCATGATTCGCAGCTCGGAAGTTTAGACAGCCAATCACATTGGGAGCGGGAGTTGCCCAGGCCTTCAGAAATGTATATAAGCAGTTGCTTTGCCCCTGTTGTCCAGGTCTGTTAGTTCAATAAAGGTTCTTGCTGTAATCACTGTGTCTTGCCTCGTGGGAACCCAGCTACACTTCACCAAAGATGCAGGTTCAATTGAGCTGCATATTCCTGCATTGCAGGGGTTTGGACGAGATGATCTTCAGGGTCCCTTCCAGCTCTATGATTCTATAGGAGTGAGAATGCCTCCTCACCTTGCAAGGTGGTTGCATTGATTTTGCAGACCTGAGGAAAACTTCAGTTTTGACATTTGCTCATACACCCTTAAATCATATTCCTTTGGTGCTGGAACTAAACGACGGCCAGCCAAAGCAGATCCTGGAAGCCTTTATGGTTGCAAAGACATTCATCCTGCAGGACGGGAAGGGTAAACACAGGGCTTCCCAGGATGCTTTGCAGCAGAGGCAAAACAGCAAATGCCACCCCCTTTCCCACCAAACGCTGATGCCCCCCATGACTCCTCCTTGCTCCTCCTCTACCACCGCTCCCCACAACCACAAGGACAGCAAGAAAAAGTAGTCCCAAAAAGAGGCTGGTGGGGGGAGAAGTCAGTGAGGGAGGTTGGGGGAGGCACCCCCAAAAAAAGATTAAAGAAGGTGTGGCACTTACTGTAACAACTTCATGGTGAGTTCCGCCACCTTTCTTTTCTAAAAAAAAGGGGGGGCACTGCCTCTTTGTACATATGGACTGCCTATATTAATATGTATGTTTAATTCAGGATCAATGGGATATTTACTATTGACTGATTATGTTTCCTTTTTAAAAATATTTTTATTAAAGATTTCTTGAATTACAAAGGTGTGTACAGTGCCACTCATATTTTAACATGTATCATTTTTGCAAATCAGTTTCATTTGTTAAGACACTAAGAAGAAAGAGGGAAAACGAGGTAGATAGGGGATGGGAGGGGGGAGGGGGTGAGAGGAGGTGATGATGTTTCTGTTTTGCTTTATATATGTAGGGCTTGATGTCAGCTTTGTTTCTGTTGGTACTTCTTTATTCGCTTGTGTTCTTTTGATGGTGAGAGAGATTTGGGTTGGCCAAGGGTGTAGTTGTTCATTTGTGATTGGCTATGATGGTTTTTGTTTTTATGTGTGAGGCGGGTGGATGGGTATTTTTGGGTTAGGTTAGCTATACTGATTTGTAGGCTGGTTATGTTTCCTTTTTTGCTGTTAAAGTTTTTTTTAAAAAAAAAAAATTCTTGAGCAAATCCTCAGTCATGTCATTCCTAGATATATAGATATAGATAGACGCACATGGTGCTGTGGTCTAAACCACTGAGCCTCTTGGGCTTGCCGATCAGAAGGTCGTCGGTTCGAATCCGCATGATGGGGTGAGCTCCTGTTGCTCTGTCCCAGCTTTTGCCAACCTAGCAGTTCGAAAGCACACCAGTGCAAGTAGATAAATAGGTATTGCTGTGGAGGGAAGGTAAATGGTGTTTCCATGCGCTCTGGCTTCCGTCACGGTGTCCTGTTGCACCAGAAGTGGTTTAGCCATGCTGGCCACATGACCCGGAAAGCTGTCTGTGGACAAATGCCGGCTCCCTTGGCTTGAAAGCAAGATGAGTGCCGCAACCCCATAGTCGCCTTTGACTGGACTTAACCTTTACCACACAAACACACACACACACGTATTAATAGGCAGACCCATGCCCATCCCCAAAGCACAAGACTTTGATTTCCTCGTTTGTTAGACATAGCCTAATGATGAAGGTTGAATACGTTTTGCTTTTGTGCTCTTGCACACTACCTAGGATTTTTAAAGGGGGTGGGTGTGCGCACAGATACATATTTGTGTCCATGTCATAAATGAGAAATGTGTTGTGGAGGACGAGTGATTCAGGCGATACACTCCATCAAGCTCTGCCTCCTGGTGCCGAAGTCCAGTGGCAGGACAATAATTAATACTGCGACCAGAGGGAAACAGGAGGGTACAGGTGAGCATGTGCAAATCATACACAGAGAGAGATAAAGCTGATCTTCAGGAGCCATTTGCAAGATAATGCTCGTTTGTGTGTGTGTGTGTGTGTGTGTGTGTGTGTGTGTGTGTGTGTAGCAGGAAACATGAACAGGTGGAGGCCACGCCAAGCAGAGATGGGAGCAGCCTGGGACGGAAGGGAGAAGCAGAGAGCTGCCACGGAGGTCACAGCAAAATATTGCTCACTTCCTTGCTTCCGCCCTGGTACAGTTACCCAATCTCGGTGCCTGGAGGTTATAGGCAAGGACATGAGATATTTGCTGTACCAGGTTAATCATACACTAGAATCTGCTTCATTTCCTTCAATTCTTGATAAAAGTCTGAGTCACGGCGCTGAGCACTGTCAGTTTATTTACTCTGCAGCGTGGGCCAAAGAGGGAGACGATGTGAATCTCCCAGCAAATAGCTGGCATAACCCAAAGCCTTTTGACTGTGATGGCTAATTTCACAGGAATATTAAACTTGCAGTACAACATGGGGAGGGCATTGGGAGGGGTAGCAATGGCCACAGCCACTTTATAGTCTGAATCTGATAATTCATTCCTATGCTATGCCATCAAGTGAAGCAGGGGCAGGAAACGCACTCAAGAAAAAGATTCTCATTCATTTGGCTCTACTTTCTCTTGGTGGACTTTGGTCAGAAGCTCCACTGACCTCTGGCTAAACACTCCCAACAGAACTTCTCGCAAGCCTTTCTCATTTTTTTTTGCCAAAACGCATCTAAAGGCACAGACCTAAAACCGACTTTTGCACCCTGCCAATTTAAGAGCTGGAGGCTACGACGTTCACACCGCCAGTAATTTGCTGCCAAGAATGCTCAGAATGCCTGGAACAGATCCACAATGTAATAAAATAATTAGTGGAAGCATCAGGCAAAAAATTAAAAGAATGCAGAATAGACAGGGCAAAAGCCTAGGACACGTGTGAGGAAATGAGCAGTGGGGAGATATTGTCTCTCAGCTTCTCCTTCTGCACAAAACTGTTCATGGAGCCCTGAATTTCAGGGCAAAAGAAGTTGCCATACACCAAGACAGACCATTGGTCCATCTCGCTCAGTATTGTCAACAGAGAGGCAGTGTGGTGCAGTGGTTAGAGTGCTGGACTGGGACCTGGGAGACCAGGGTTCAAATCCCCACTCAGCCATGAAGTTCACTAGGTGACCTTGGACCAGTCACTCACTCTCAGCCTAACTCACTCTCAGCCTCACAGGGTGGTTGTGACGATAAAATGGGGAGGACACCAGCTCAGCTCCTTGGAGGAGAGGTGAGATCCAAATGTAAGAAAAAAGAAAAGGAAGGAAAGAGAAGGAAAGAAGGAAAGAATTGGTGAGCGGCAGCAGTTCTCCAGGGTTTCAGGCAGAGCTCTCATCTGGTGCTACCAGAAGATGCCAGGGATTGAACACGGGACCTTCTGCATACAAAGCAGTGGTGTAGCATGGCTTGCCGGTGGGGGCAAGTGTTGCGCCCCCAGTAGATTAGGCAGCAGGGTGGAGGAATGTGCTGGGGGTGGGGTGGGGCTTCCACCCTGGGACACTTTCCCGCCTTCCCCCCTCCTTGGTGGGTGGCACCCGCGGTGCCCTCCCCCTCCCCCTTGGCCAAGCCTGGCAGCATGCAGGTGGCGGTGGCGAGGCGTGAGGGTGTGGGGCATGCTGGCAGGCACCCACACTGGGAGAGCTCAGCACTCTCAGCATGCGGCCGGGAGTCACTGGCAGCAGCCTGACAAGGGGCCCCACACTCCACACACTATGCCTCTAATGCAAAGTAAGTGTGCTGCTACTGGTCTGTTGGCTCACTGAATGCATATTATACTCCAATATTTCCATACTATTAGAAACTTAAAAATAACCAGTGATAGTTCCATTAAGGGGAATTGTGGAGGGATCCCCCCCTCCAATATTTCTCCTTTGCCTATTGTCACCGACACTCATAGCATCTTGCATATTTACGTGCATCTTGTTTTAATACCGTGCAAGTGGGTGGAGGGTAAATGGGTGGGTATTTACAATAATTGGGTGCGGGTTTTTGTTTTTTAATGACAAATGCGTGGGTTTCTCATGGAAAAAGAGCACACGAGGCCCAGTCCAACGATTTCCATTTTGTGTACTTTTAAGTTCTATGCAATTCTCCGAGGTACGAGATAGCGCTGCGCCATTAATTGACTACAGTTGATAACATGGTACTTTTAACCTACTTTTCCATTTTAAACAATACTCCCGCGGCTCACAAAATCCGCACAATGCAATCCATCAGAGAGCAAAATGAACTAATAAAACAGAAAGGAGAAAACAGAAATTTGAAATGTTATCAGTCCGTGGAGATTAAAAGACCACCTCAACATATTTTTTGAAAGGAAGAAAAATACAGTTAAAGGGCATCACAAAAACACCCTTCAAGGATTATGTCTTTACTGCCAGCCAAATGGTGAGCAGAAATGGAGTTGGGTGAGGCTCATTCAGGAAGACATCCCATGACCTCAGTGCCACAGTAGGCTGGGCCTATTTCCACCACACAGGAAAAATAGACAATGGAGTGCACCTCTGGGGGTGAAGTCATAGAATCATAGAATCATAGAGTTGGAAGAGACCACGAGGGCCATCCAGTCCAACCCCCTGCCAAGCAGGAAACACAATCAAAGCATTCTTGACATATGGCTGTCAAGCCTCTGCTTAAAGACCTCCAAAGAAGGAGACTCCACCACACTCCTTGGTAGCAAATTCCACTGCCGAACAGCTCTTACTGTCAGGAAGTTCTTCCTAAGGTGGAATCTCCTTCTGGTACATAGTTTGAATCCATTGCTCCGTGTCCGCTTCTCTGGAGCAGCAGAAAACAACCTTTCTCCCTCCTCCATATGACATCCTTTCATATATTTGAACATGGCTATCATATCACCCCTTAACCTTCTCTTCTCCAGGCTAAACATACCCAGCTCCCTAAGCCGTTCCTCATAAGGCATCGTTTCCAGGCCTTTGACCTCATAAGGCATCGTTTCCAAGTCAACCTCCCTGGGGTGCAAGCCTGGGTAGTGTGCATGAAGAATTTTACTGGACTGTCCACATATAATTCTGCTTTCCCCGGTTGTTCTGCATTGCTTCCCCAATATTACTGCATTTTTGGCATCTGAAGGGGCACTCCTGCACGTGCTGGCATCCATCTGACAATGGAGTGTGCCTTCCCTCTGGGGCGCAAGCCTGGGCAATGTGTGTGGAGGTGCTGGGCTGCCCAGACAACAAGACTCCCCATCCTCGGCCTCTCTGATGTGGTCCAAAGGAAAGCAGAGCAATACATTTGGCATCAGCTTGGCTGCCAGATATATCACCCACCCCTCCCCTAACACCCCATACCTCCATTGTGGCTACATGGGAATTTAAGGATACATGTCTGTCATTCATTCCTTGCAGGAGATGCCTGTGTACCCGCAGCAAACAGAATTGCTGTGTAAAGTGTGGAGCGGCTCTGACAGTGAGCGAAAGGAGCCAGCCTGCTGGTTCATGAATAATTCACCTTTTTCAAAATAAAATAAAACAGGGGCCGGTGTCCCTCATTGCCTCGCAAACACTGGCATCAAATTTCAAAACAGTAATCAAGTCTCCTCCAAACAGAGATGAAAAATATCCTGTAGGACTTAAGCGCTCCATCAAAAATCTCACCCGATCGGACTTGAATGCTCTCTGCAAACTTTTCGCGGCACCAGACACCAAGAATTATTTGTAAGATTTTCACAAGGGGTTTTCAGGGTGGAATAAATCTCTGAGACAATCAGGTTCCATTTGGGAACAATTCATCAGCAGGGAGACAGACAGAGTGTGCAGAATAAATTACTCTTCTGATCTGGCAATGATGGGTCACCCATAAGAACCTTTGGAGAGAAGCAACTGAGCTGGGACCACATAAAAACCAGAATGCAGAGTTCGCAAATTGAAACCAGAATGCACTTTCTCCCTCTTTCCCCACCTACATCTTTTTTCCCTATGGCATGAGATATTTTAAGAGGCTCGGACTATGTAAAGCCTATACATTCAACATTGAGACACCTGGATATAGGGTGGTATATAAATTCAATAAACAACAACAACAACACCCCAAGAAACCTTGGAACTGTAGTTTACCCCGCTCAGCACCCTTAACAAACTACAGGATTGTGCATCTCGGCCAATGGTCAGAGTAGATGATCCAGCTGCACCTGGAGGTGCAAATATTAGCTCGCCACAGCTTCGGAGCTCTTCCATCTTTCTCCTTATTTCCTTGCCCATGTGCGGAACTCTTTCTTCAAGACAGATGTTGCTGGATTGCAGCATCCGTCAGCCTCAGTCAACATGGCCAGTGATCAAGGATTAGGGGATCTGTGGTCCAGCAAAATCTAGAGAGCCACAGATTCCTCAACTCCAACTTCTTTGCCTCCTGCTTCCTTGCCCCGGCCTTCTCTGAAAGAGTTTCTCTGAATGCCCACTTTTCATCGTCCCCTTATCCATTTTCACTTTCTCTTTAATTAGGTCCCAGTCACTCCATCCAGACCCTCAAAGTATCCCTGTATTCCAGGGTCAGTCCTGGATTTACAGAAGCTGTCCCAATTTCTGATTTGATCCCAGAATGCCCCGCTTTTCCTTAGGACAGGCATCCCCAAACTTCGGCCCTCCAGATGTTTTGGACTACAATTCCCATCATCCTTGACCACTGGTCCTGTTAGCTAGGGATCATGGGAGTTGTAGGCCAAAACATCTGGGGGGGGTGCAGTTTGGGGATGCCTGCCTTAGGACGTCCCTATTTTCATCGGAGAAATGTTGGGGGGGGTATGCTTCATTTCTGGGAGCAACTTCTAAGCTCTCCTCTGCTGCTCAGATTCACTGTGACATCATCCCCCTCAGCTTTTGTGACATCATCACTGCCCATCCAGCTGTTCCCTGGGGCTTCATCGCTGCCACAAAATCCCTTACCTGTCTAAGTACCTAACATGCAGCTTCGCAGAGGCCTGGAAAAATCCCAACCAGCAGGACAGGAGGGAGCACACAGATCTGCAAGATGCCAAATTTACAAAGCCGGCAACTGAAAGGGAACAAGAAGGGCGGGAGCAAAAGAATCTGGGCTACTTGCAACCTTTGCCCTGCACGCCTCCTCCAAGTGACCTCCTACTTCAAATCAGCTTTGTTTGTTTAAGCCCACTGGCAATTGCTGGTTCAGTGTAAATCGAATGTAACTTTTCCAAGAGCTCATGAAAACTTTCCCCGCAAAGGTCAGTGACTCTTTGTCTCCAAGAAGCCTTTAAACAGCGGGGACTGGCGTTGCGCTGAGAGCGGCTTTCAGTAGGGGATGAATGGCATGTTGACCTCCTTGATTCAAAGGTGAGCAGGGTTCATGTCTTTTCGTTTGCAAACAGGGGCCCATCTAACCTTTACATAATGCAATCTATGGCTCAGCATTTAATTGAATGTCTGAGGCGCGCATCAATTTGGGCAAAGAGAAACAGTCCAGTGGATGCCATTATCAAGAGCAATTCGAGATAAGGAGGAATGTTGGGGGCGGGGAACCTCGTGTAATTTGTTGAAAGGCACGGTAATTCACTTAAATCCTGACACCGTTGATAAAAAGCTAATTTATGAAGAGGCAAACGGCAATCCGCTTGCAGGGCCTGGGATGGGGATCTTGCCGTTAATACAATCTGTCCTTCGCAGACAGCCGGGGCTGGCTTTGGAAAGGCAGATTCGTCCTCCAAACTGGGCAGAGAAAGGGCTCGACCCTTTGGAAACTTTCAGCAGAATCCTAAGCATGTTTGCCTAGAAGAAAGTCCCACTCAGCAGGGATGGACATTGGTAATATGCCGCCCTGAATGAGGACAAAATTTGCTCTCTCCCCCCCCCATCTTTGAGTAGGTACCGTACCTGTCAGAGGTTGTTACGGCTACTCCTGAGTAACGACTTTCCACCTACTTGTCTTTTAAAAGTCTTTATTGGTGCACGTTATTTACAGTGTAGTGAGCTGTCGGTTTCATGTCTTCTCGTTCTGTTTCAGAATCTGGCACTGCCCCTTTTCGTGACTTTGACCAACATAAAAGCCTCGGGACAGTGAATCTCCTCCCCTTTCTCCTCCTCTGTTATGTACTGAGCTGAATCCTAGAACAATAGGATTCAGAATCAGCGGGAGCTACCCAATCCAACTCCAGGTGGAAGTGAATCCGCAACCTGATTGGCCTGCTGGAGCAGCCAATCAGGCGGCTGGCAGAAGTGAATCTGCTACCTGATTGGCCTGTAGGAGCAGCCAATCAGGCTGCAGGCAGAAGTCAATCCACAATATAATTGGCCCACAGGTGTAGCCCTGAAGTAGCCAATCACGCAAGGCCCATTGTGTAAATAATGTATATAAGCAGATGGTTTTGGGAAAAGAGCCATTCGTCTTCTCTTCTTCTCCTTGATGAATATGAGCTGAATAAAGAGCATGAAATTCACTCTCGACTCCGAGTATATTTCACTGGCGACGAAGGTGGGATCCTGCTGAGCTGACCGCCACCAAGCACGGCACCGCAGCACCGCCACCTGCTGCACCGCTGCATCGCACCGTGCATCCAGGCTTCAGCTCCAGGACCCAAGGAACCCAGAATGGCAACCGACAGCAGCTTCTTGCCATTCAAACCAGCATCAGGAGACTGGGAAGGGTACGCCGCCCGTTTCAACTTCCTCCTGCAAGCGAAAGAAGTCACCAACGATGCCATGAAGAGGGCGACATTCTTCAGCGTCTGTGGAGAGGAGACGTTTGAAATCGCCCGGGCTCTCCTTGCACCTAGAGATGTCGCTACCGTCTCTTACAAAACAATAATGGAACGGCTGAAGGAGCACTTTTCACCACAGCCCTCGGTGGTAGCTTGCCGAAATGCCTTCTACGCAAAGCGGCAAGCCCCAGGGGAAACCATAACTGGGTTTGTGACCTCCCTCCGCCAAGCCGCCCGGTTATGCAACTTCTCAGAGTTGGAGAACATGCTTCGTGACCGCCTCGTCGGTGGCCTGAGGGACGAGATGTTGCAACGACGCCTCTACGCCAAAAAAGACCTCACGTTCCAGATTGCTCTGGAGGAAGCCCTGGCAACCGAAGCCGCCGAGAGGTCAACGCAAGAGGCACGACCGGCCCCGCCATCCCAACCGAGGGTCTACCACGAAGACCTCACCGACGAATCCGAATCTGACAGGGAGGAAGTACACCGAGTACAGCGGCGCACTCAAGCAGCACACACACCACAGCAGCCTCGACGAGAAGGAGGGAACTGTGCAAGCTGCGGGGAGAACCACGAGAGGAGGACCTGTTGTTTCCGCAACGCAGAGTGCAGGCAGTGCAGAAAATTGGGACACATCGCCCGGGTGTGTCGGGCTCGACTCACCCGTCGACAAGCATCAGATGACCGACCCAGGAGCCCCAGGTCACACGGCACCATGCACCAAGGCAACTCGACGGAGATCACGGACTACCAGGTATTCCAGTTGCCCCATCCCAGCACAGAGAAAATTTATATAGAGGTACAGATAGAGGGAGCCCCATGCCGCATGGAGCTGGACACGGGTTCAACTCTATCCATAATCTCGGCCCGAACATTAAGGGAACTGTGCCCTAATGGGGGTCCCAAACTAAGGCCGGCCCCATTCACCCT
Organism: Zootoca vivipara; assembly: GCF_963506605.1. Taxonomy (NCBI): domain Eukaryota; kingdom Metazoa; phylum Chordata; class Lepidosauria; order Squamata; family Lacertidae; genus Zootoca; species Zootoca vivipara. The sequence goes on along the minus strand of NC_083291.1, from coordinate 23,176,297 downwards.
CCGGGACTTCCAGAAACGTAAGGTCCCTACAATGGGGGTGGGGACCTTCAGGGTGCAATATCGAGGGCGAAAGCAACAATTGGACTTGCTGGTAGTTAAGGGCCCCTACGTTAGCTTACTGGGACTGGCATGGTTTGGACCTCTGGGGCTAGCCGTTACCGGGGTGAACCGCACTAGCTTACAAGTGGACGTGGACGCCATATGCAAAGAGTTTCCAGGGGTTTTCGATGGGGCATTGGGACGATATACAGGACCCCCCATTGCCCTACAGCTAGACCCCGCTGTACGACCCATCAGGCACAAGGCCCGCCGGGTCCCGTTCGCCCTGAAACCCCGCATAGACGAGGAATTGGACCGGCTCGTGGAGCAAGGAGTGCTGGAGCCGGTGCCCAACGCCCCCTGGGAAACTCCAATTGTCACACCCGTCAAGCCTAACGGTTCGGTCCGCATCTGTGCAGACTACAAATGCACCATAAACAAGGCTCTCACGGCCCATGCATACCCAGTGCCAGTGGTCAGCCATGTCCTCGCCACCCTGGCTGGGTCAAAAATCTTTGGCAAACTGGACTTGGCCCAAGCGTATCAACAGTTGCCTGTGGACGAAGCCACAGCAGAGGCTCAGACGATTGTGACGCACAGAGGGGCATTCAGAGTAAAGCGGCTGCAATTTGGCGTTAGCGTGGCACCAGGCATATTCCAGAATCTAATGGACTCTCTCCTTAAAGGGATTCCTGGCGTCACCCCCTTCTTTGATGATGTACTGATCGCCGGGCCCACACCAGAGGAATTTGAGGACCGCCTCCGCTCCGTCCTGCACCGTTTCCAGACGGCGGGCCTCAAGGTGAAGCGGGAAAAGTGTTTACTGGGAGTGCCGCAGGTGGACTTTCTGGGATTTAAGGTGGACGCAGAAGGGGTCCATCCAACCGGTGACAAGGTACGGGCCATTTGTGAGGCCCCAGCGCCCAAGAGCAAGCCCGAACTTCAGTCATTCTTGGGACTATTGAACTTTTACCATGCCTTCCTTCCCCATAAGGCAGCGGTAGCGGAGCCCCTACACAGACTCCTAGATAAAAGGGCCCCTTGGGTGTGGGGCCAGCGACAAAGGGCCGCATTCCAGGCAGTCAAGGACTTGCTCGTCTCGAACTCGGTCTTGGCACACTTCGACGAGAGGCTGCCAGTGGTGCTGGCATGCGACGCCTCTCCCTATGGCATCGGCGCTGTCCTGGGACACCAACTCCCGGATGGAAGAGAGGTGCCGGTGGCATACTTCTCCCAGACGCTTGCTGCAGCCGAACGAAACTACTCACAGATTGACAAGGAGGGTCTGGCAATCGTGAAGGGCGTAAAAAAATTCCATGATTTCTTGTACGGGCGGCCCTTTACCATAGTGACTGACCACAAGCCGTTGCTTGGCCTGTTTGCCCCCGAGAAGCAGACCCCCCAAGTGTTGTCTCCACGTGTCCTCAGGTGGTCAATTTTCCTTGCCGGCTACCAGTATGCACTAATCCACCGCCCTGGGAAGGCGATGGGCCACGCAGACGCACTCAGCAGGCTACCACTACCAGAAACAGGCCCCGACCCAGCGCCTGCGCAAGAGGTTATGACCCTGGAGCTGCTTCCCGACCGACCCATTCAGGCACAAGAAGTTGCGCACCATTCCACAAAAGATAGGGTCATCTCCCGGGTCCTGGACTGGGTGTGGCGAGGATGGCCCAGCAGCAGCCCCGGGCCAGAATTCGCTGGCTACACAAACCGCAAACATGAACTGTCGGCCCACAAGGGGTGCCTGTTATGGGGAAGCAGGGTTGTTGTTCCCCAGCCCCTCCGCAAAAGGGTCCTCACAGCCCTACACGAGACACACCCAGGGGTAGTGAGGAGGAAGGCCCTCGCCAGGAGTTATGTGTGGTGGCCGGGGATTGACAGAGAGATAGAGGCCTGGGTCCAACACTGCCAGACCTGCCAAGAATCCCGCCCGGATCCCCCAAGGGCCCCAGTCCAGCCCTGGGAGTCCGCCCGACATCCATGGTCACGCTTGCACGTGGACTTCGCTGGCCCCTTCCAGGGAAAAACATTCTTCATAGTGGTGGATTCCTACACCAAATGGCTGGAGGTCGCACTGGTACCGTCCACTTCTACGGCGGCAGCCATCCGGGTACTACGTAAGCTGTTTGCAACCCACGGGCTCCCTGACACCCTCGTCTCGGACAATGGAACCGCATTCACGTCAGAGGAGTTCCAGACCTTCACAGCGCAGAACGCCATCCGCCACATCCGCTCAGCACCATTCCACCCTGCCACCAATGGCCAAGCGGAGCGCATGGTGCGGACCACCAAGGACAGCCTCCGCCGCATAACACAAGGGGACTGGGAATACCGCCTTGCCGCATTTCTTCTAGCACAGCACAGCACCCCAAGCACAACGACGGGCCGGAGCCCAGCTGAACTACTCATGGGCCGGCGCCTTGCAACTAGACTGGACCGACTTCACCCCGACAGAGCTCAGGATGAGGTAGTGGTGGGGAAAGGCAGGAACCCCCGGACATTTGTGGCCCAGGACCCAGTGTATGCAAAGAATTTTGGGGCAGGCCCAGCATGGGTACCCGCCACAGTCACCAAGGTGACCGGTCCCGTGTCGTACGAGGTACTAACGGAAGGGGGGCAATGTTGGCGCCGCCACTGCGACCAGCTACGGCGACGATTCCCAGGAGGAACCCGGGAGGAGAGCGGGACAGAGGGGTCCCAAGGGGACAGCAGGGCAGTGAGGCCTGTAGAGCGAGAGGGGTGGGCAGGGGAAGCAGAAGCAGTAGGCACAGAGGGGCGCCCCGAGGCTGGAAGGACACCGGAACCAGAGTCACAACCTAGTGGTTCAGTGGCGCCAGACCAGACAGCCCCGGCACAGCCAGCAGCCTCGGAACACGAGCCAGAACCAGAACCAGAACCCCTGACCAAGGAACACCCCAGGCCACAACGCACACGGAGGCGGCCAGCAGACCTTGGGGACTACGAATGCAACTTCCCGGGCAGGACTGGAACTTAGAGGGGAGGGGTGTTATGTACTGAGCTGAATCCTAGAACAATAGGATTCAGAATCAGCGGGAGCTACCCAATCCAACTCCAGGTGGAAGTGAATCCGCAACCTGATTGGCCTGCTGGAGCAGCCAATCAGGCGGCTGGCAGAAGTGAATCTGCTACCTGATTGGCCTGTAGGAGCAGCCAATCAGGCTGCAGGCAGAAGTCAATCCACAATATAATTGGCCCACAGGTGTAGCCCTGAAGTAGCCAATCACGCAAGGCCCATTGTGTAAATAATGTATATAAGCAGATGGTTTTGGGAAAAGAGCCATTCGTCTTCTCTTCTTCTCCTTGATGAATATGAGCTGAATAAAGAGCATGAAATTCACTCTCGACTCCGAGTATATTTCATCCTCCTTAATTCCAGTGCCGGGGGAAAGGGTCTACAATCCGTTTTTTCCCTGTCCCCCCTTTCCGCCTCTCTCTCTTCCCGCCTGTGAAGCAGGGGCTCTCCCATGCTGCCAGAGACCTGGCACTCTCTCTCTGTTTCCTGACTAGCCCCTTCAGACCCCGTGCTTTCATGGCTGCTTGGGGACGAACTGCTCCTGATGAGAGGGGGAGGTTCTCTATAATCTCTCCCCCTTACAGTACCTTTATAAATACAGGTTTATCATTCTTATTCTTTTTTGTGCTATATTTCTAGAAAAAGAGGTGCCAGAACTCACCATGAAAGCCTCCCTTGTTCTCTTTTAATGGCAATGGTGCCCAACGGAGACGTCCCAGCACTGAGTTGCAATGAGTTCCAGCTGAAAAAAGCCCTGATTATTATTATGATGCGCCCCCTCAGCTCATGCAGGGGGACCATCCACACTACCTTAAATTCGGCACCAGCTGCTGAGGTCCCTGGATCTGTCAGTACAGACCTGGCCAGTTCCCCAGAGTAGACTTAAGAAACAGCCTTTGCAGGCTGTCGTATAACTCTGATCTCGGCTGTGAACACGCCATACATTTACAGGACATTTAAAGCATACACACCTCTGAGTAGAATACTGGGAACTGTAAAAAGGTAAAAGTAAAGGACTCCTGGACAGTTAAGTCCACTCAAAGGCGACTATAGGGTTGCAGCGTTCATTTTTGCTTTCAGGCCGAGGGAACTGGCGTTTTTCCACAGACAGCTTTCCAGGTCATGTGGTCAGCATGACTAAACCGCTTCTGGTGCAACGGAACACCGTGACGGAAACCAGAGTGCACAGAAATGCAGTCTACCTTCCCATTGCAGTGGTACCTATTTATCTACTTGCACTGGTGCTTTCGAACTGCTAGGTTTGCAGGAGCTGGGACAGAGCAACGGGAGATCACCCCGTCATGGGGATTCGAACCATCAACCTTCTGATCAGCAAGCCCAAGAGGCTCCGTGGTTTAGACCACAGCACCATCCGCTGACCCTCAAAGAGCTACAACTCCCAGCACCCATAACAAATTACGGTTCCCAAGATTCTTGCGGTGGGTGTGCTTCAGATGTTTGGCACGTATGCAGTTCTTAGTGTATTCTGTGTTTTTCAGGCCTTTGACAAAAGACAAAAAAATGAAGGGATGCTTGAGAAACATACCCGGCAGAAGCAGAAATGGAAGAAATGAGATGGCTTCATCACTAAGCAGCCTTCCCCAGCTTTGTACCCTCCAGATGTTTTTGACTACAACTCCCATGATTCCCGACTATTGGCCCTGCCAACAGGGGCTGATGGGAGCTGTAGAAACACCCAGAGGACAATAGGTTGGGAAGGCTGTATCAAGAGTACTCAGTTGTGTCGCAGGTCAGCTATAACTTAGACACTGTCAAATACAAATTGCTGCTGCTTGTTAGTGGCATATTAGTACTGCATGTTAGAGGATGCAGGTGGCTCTGTTGTCTAAACCACTGACCCTCTTGGGCTTGCTGATCAGAAGGTCAGCGGATCGAATCCCCACAATGGAGTGAGCTCCCATTGCTCTGTCCCAGCTCCTGCTAACCTAGCAGTTCGAAAGCACACCAGTGCAAGTAGATAAATAGGTACGACTACCGGTATGTTGGGAAGGTAAATTGCTTTTCCATGCACTCTGGCTTCCATCATGGTGTTCCGTTGCACCAGAAGTGGTTTAGTCATGCTGGCCACATGACCCGGAAAGCTGGCTGTGGACAAACGCAAGATGCGCGCTGCACCCCATAGTCACCTTTGACTTGAGTTAACCATCCAGGGGTCCTTTACCTTTTTACCTAGTGGTGTATCTTCCTTTAACAACAAGCGCTCAGTAGAGAGTCAGTGCATGGGTTACATCATCAGCCTGATTTTGTCAAATGTTCACTGCTGCTAGAGTCAGGTGTCAAATCCTGGCAGCTATCATGTGTCAGCTGCAACTTTTTTTTTCAAATGATGCAAACCTAATTTACACACACATATCTTCGAAAGCTATTTTCTAAAGGAGAGAAGCGGTGCACATGCGCCTAACCCAGGGCTAGACACAGTGGTGTCCATATATATATATATATATATATATATATATATATATATATATATGCTAACTGCTACCTATCTGATAATGCTCAGCGCTGACAGCTGCTGCATGCCAGCTGTCAGATAGTGTCAAATGACTGGGATTGCAGCATCTTTCCGTGTCGAATGCTGAAGATGAATGGCGAATATGTGCAAATCCAGATTGGGGGGCGGGGGACAGTCGCAGGAGTTCAGGAAGCAAATTTGTTTCGGCTCTGTATGACAGCCTTGCTCAGGCCTGACCCCGTCTTTCTCACTCCATTCCAGCTCTACTCAGGCCTCTCTACCTCCATCTCGCCTCTGCCCATCACAGAGTCTTAGTTCTGGATGAGGGGCTCCATCGCACAGAGCTTATTTCAAGGTCTGAGCTTGCAGCCTAGGACCACGTGGTTACAATCCATGCAGCAACGCGTGGGGCAGTGGGGAGGATGAGCTTGGTTTGGAAGATAATAACCAGGGAGGCAGAGCTCATTGCTCCTCTGAACTGTCTGCTCCATCCCTCCCTTAAAGCTCAGGGCAGGTAAATGAGAAAGCTCCATCAAAGTGCAAAATGAATGGGAAGGGGGGGCGCGTCATTTTGTCTTCTGCCTTTTAATCAAAGGCTTGGGAGATCTTACAGAAAGAAGGGAATGAAGCCTCTGGGCAATCTGATCAGATAAATGAGCAACTAACAACAAGCCAACATCGTTTAATTAGATCTGCAGCCAAGTCTGAGACAAAGACTTAAACTCAGATGAGCTCGTTCCCAACTGACTTTCAAAAATCCCCCGCATGCTAAGTATGCTGGGGAGGCAGAATCACACCAGTAATTTTTGTCCGGGCACATTTGTATACTACTGCAAAGGCTGCCAGGGAGGAAAATCCTCTGGATCCGTTAGAGCGGCATAATGACAGCTGGCTCCATCAGGATCTCAACCGAGGAAGGATGAGAGTCCGATTCCTTGCAGATAAATTGGTTTTCTTTTGAGCTGGGAAGAGAGTTGGGAGGTCAATAGGACCAGGGTGGGGAAAGTGTGGCTCTCCAAACACGGTCAAAGGCCAAAGGAATGATGGGAGTTGGAGCCCAGCATCTGGAAGACCACAGGGTCCCCATTTCTGTGGTACAGAAGGTGATGGTGAATAAATCCAGACCGGTGTAACAATTAGTTGCATCAAGACAGATGCACCCTTTATTCAGGTTGTCAGGACTGTGTTCCAGTGATGCTGCAGACCTCAAGGAAGATCACTCTGCAGGACAGCCAGGGGAAGAGGATTCTATGCCTGCAAGCAGGCAGGGGTCCCTTTAAAGAAGGGACCAGAATGCTTTCCTCAACCACCACACCACCAAGCACTCAAGGGATCTTAATTTTCCAGGTAAGCTGTCAGAACACACAGCAAAGGTCTCACCTGGAGGTCCAACAGCAATGCTGTTCATGGTTCCAAGAAAAGGTTCTCCCTTTTATATTCTTGACAGTTCTCAGCTACGGGTCTAAACAATCCTGGTCTCTAGACAGGGCCACCCAAAGAAATTTTGGCACCTGTGGTGGACCCCAAAATGGCTCTAGGGAAGATGGGATGAGGGAAGAAGGAACAAGGAGGGAAGGATGATCGACATTAAGATCTGCTGCCCCCATGGATCCTGCCACCTGAGGCACTTGCCTCACCTTGCCTCATGGGTGGGCTGGCCCTGTCTCCAGAAGCACCAGTGGTCACCTTTGGTGAGGACAAGGCATCTTCACATGGAGCTGTGATGTGTGCAGAGGGGGGCAACTCAGATGAACAAGGGTCTGGAAACCAAGGTTTATGAGGAATGGTTGAAGGAGCTGGATATGTTTAGCCTGGGAAAAGAGAAGACTGAGAGGAGAGATGATAGCATCTTCAAATATCTCAAGGGCTGTCACATGGAAGATGGAGCGAGCTTGTTTTCTCCTGCTCTGGAGGGTAGGACTCAGACCAAAGTTACAAGAAAGGAGATTCCAAGTACACATCAGGAAGAACTTTCTGACAGTAAGAGCTGTCCGATAGTGGAACAGACTCCCTTGGAAGGTGGTGGACTATCTTTCCTTGGAAGTTTTTAAGCAGAGGTTGGATACCCATCTGTCAGGGATGCTTTAGCTGAGATTCCTGCATTGCAGGGGGTTGGAGTAGATGACCCTCAGGGTCCCTTCCAACTCTGCAATTATATGATTCTTTGATTTTAAGAGGAGCTGAGAAGGGAACAATGTGAACAATGAGCAGAAAGAAGCAGCGAGTTTTGGAGACAACTGGCAAGATGAAGCGTTGGTTTAGCACTAGCAATGCCTGTCCCTGTCCCTGCTTCCTCCTCCCACCCTCTGGGCCGCTCAGCTTGCGAATTTGTCGGTAATCAAATCTGACTTTTAAAATACTGTAGGTCTCCGATAATCTGTCCTCACAAGGCACTTGACCTTGAAAACCTGCCCTGGAAACGTCTGCTACTTCGGGAAGCAGAGAACACAAACAACAAGAATAGTAACCGGCGATCTGCAGCGATCTGCAGCAGCCTTTTACTGGCACTCCCAATCCCTTTACTTCCTAGGAAATTGGGCCATGATTTTGGATGCCAAGAAATATAGCCACTAAGAGTAAGCCTGCCTAACACGAATAGACAATCTTATAGAGAGAGAATTAAAGCCAGCAACACAGCAACCATTAGTCTTGCGGGAATGCACTGTAGCATGCCCAAAGGCCCCAAGATCACCCATCATATCATTTGGCACATTGCTCAAAACACAGTGCAAAGAACAAGCAGGAGACAGCAGCTACTGGGGGAAATTTCTGTAGCCGTTTGACTTATGCCTAAAAAATGCTCCTCTTCTTTTCTGGTATTTTGAATCTCATTATGCAACGCAGGCTTGCCTCCGCAGATGGGCATCAGAGGCAGATGGCTTTTGTCACGTGAGCAAGCTCCCAAAATCATTCAGGAATGCAGCAGAAATAGATGCCCAGCCGTGCCAGTCTGGAATGAAGTACAAAGTCTGGCATGAGGGATGTGGCCGTATTTGGAAGATGCTCTGTTGCAGAGCTGGCCCAGGACGTTTTGCTGCTCTAAGCAAAACTGAAAATGCTGCCCCACTGGGAGGAAGGCCACTGCAGAGGTGGTTTTAGGGCAGTTCGACCAGTTTCCCCACAGCAGGCACTGAGCAGGGCCACAACAGCCATGCTCTACCTGGACCATCAGGAGGAATCAGGGGAGAGGGCTTCCCTGTTGCACTCAGGTCCTTCTTTGTGGGATTCCCCTAGGCATCAGATGGTGGGAATTGGGTGTCATTGGCCTGACCCAGCACAGTAATTCTTGTGTTCTTACAAAAAGTCATTTTCAAAGAAGGGGCTGAGTGGATGGAGAAGTGTCAGCACTGAGAGACGCGCACGCACACATGTGTTGAGGAACAGGACCAGACTCAATAAACTTGTAGGCTCCCCCAGACACCCATATTCAGCATTCATCCTGATTTGCTTGTGCAAAGCTTGCATGCCAGTTAGACTATGTCTGGTCTCTATGGCTGTCCGGGACCATGCCGAGGAGAGCTACACTGAGGAGGAATGGTGGGAGCCACCCCCTCCCCCTGCTCCTGCTCCTGAATCTTGCCAGGAGCAGGAGGACATTATAGATTTGGAACAGTGGTTTGCAGAGGGGCATAGTTCAGAAGGCAGAATCTGGGAAATACTGGACTGGGAACAGCTAGGAGAAGAAACACTGGAAAAGAGAGGGATAACAGATTCGCAGTCTCTGGACAGCATTAACCACCCCCCCCTTCTCCAAAGTCATGGAGAGCTAAGAAAGTGTCAGAACAGAAAGCGCAGAGGGTACAAGCTCAGATTACAAGACGTAGGAGTGACGTTGATGAATAGGGACAGAGAGGGGTAGTGACCCTTAATTGGGAGCACCGCCATTTCTAAGAGATGTGTTCTTTGTTCTCTTGCTGTGGTTATTAAAGATTCTAACTGGTAAGGCGTTCCTTGCGTTTGATTTCTTATCTACTGCCATGAGGGGAGGCCAATTCCCCGAAGCCTGACAATGGAGCATTTGATCTGATATGCTTATAGGTCAATGAGTATTCATCCTGCATTCAGGATGTGTTTTAAAACACATTTCCCCATTAATCATTCATTCATTCATTTTGATGCATTTCCCATCACTTTCCCGACTGCAAAATGTCTTCTTTTTCTGTTTGTTTTTACAGTGGATCTGTTGCACTGCGGCAAGAAGAACACTTTAATTGTTCAAACTTGTGCCGGTCTGCAGTCAAATTGCTCTTACAGAAAAGCGACAGTCCGGAGATACCTTGAGATGCAGACCCCGCTGTTCAGATCCGGCTGCACCCAAGGGAGGCTACATCGTTCTTCCTTCCCTCCTGTGCCTTTTTTCACCACCACCCCTCCCACCCTCGTTGTGCATTGCAAAATGTCCTGTCCGCTGCACAGTGTCGCACACTTAAAAAGAAAATTCCGCTGATGCAGCAGGTTCCACCGAAAGCTCCCTCCTTCCCTTGCTCACTCTCTTTCTTTCTCACTCTCATTAAAATAATTAAACAGTTTCAAGCTTTGCCAAGTTTCTTTTCTTTTCTTCCTTAAGACCCGAGTGCTTATTGATTTCTTTCTGGGCTACCGTATCTTCCGACTCTGCCAACAACCGGCAGGATCTTTCAGTAAATCTGCTTACATTTCAGTGGTGGTGTTTACTTATTGGATTATTTAAGATGCATTTATTTATGAAGAAGAGCTTTAGGAGGAATGGACGTGTGGGGGAGGCGATGGCTACCTTCTTGCCCTTTCTACTCTAAATGCCTTCCGGCTAAAAATTGCCGGTATGGAAGTTCAAGAGCAGAAACCTAGCTTTCAAAGGCAGATTCCTTCGCGGATAACCAGGAGAATGTAGGATTTGTTGTATTCCAGGATGGGCAGGGGAATAGAATATGCCATTACCCACTGCTCCTACATTAAAAGTATAAGCTAGTAATGAAAATTCAGGCAATAACTGAAAGGCGTCAGCTGAATGGTAGCAGGGTTACCAATTAACAAATGTTTTCTTGAACTGACCAGTAAAACCAGTTAGCGCAGGTGACCAGCAAGCTCCAGAGTCTGCCAGGCTCTTCCACTCGTAATCTGCCATGTTTCAGTCTAGCTCCTCCCTTGCTATGCCTGGTTGACCTCATGGCCTTGCTCTGGGTATCAGTACATTTGAAAATGAGCATCTCACTGTGGCATAATGAAAGCAATAAAAACGATTGGTCCAAGTTCCACTTGGATTTATTTACAAGCCTCTGATCCTTGCAACAACAACTGGACACAGCATTTTCTTCTGCTTTCCATGTCCAAGGTTAGTTGCTCTCGATATGCACTCGCACGGAGAAACGTAATGTGTGAAACGGGCCACTGTGGATATAAACCCACGGCAGTTCCCTTGTCCCAGGTATTGACAGGGATTATTTGCCGTGGACTGCATCTATGACAGGGCATGGAGTGAGAGCACATGACAAAACCACCTCACTAAAGTTGAGCAGATCTACCTCTTGAAGAGGAGATTACCTGGAAATACCATACATGCTGCTGTGAGTTCCACGGTGGAAAAAATAGTGTACTCAAAATGTGCTCTAGAAATCAATGATTGTGTCAGGGTACTGTCAGCGGCTCCCGGCTGGTTGCCCAGGCAAGGGAAAGTTTCTTACCATCCTTTTTTATTTCAGTCTTTAAAGAGAGGCTATAGAACCCAGCCTCTTGGATAATGGTCCCAAGTGAATCTCCACCCACTTCTCTCCCACTTCCTCATTTGTCCTTCTCATCATCTGCTCTACAGCTTCTGCTACATGCCCTCTGTCTTTGAGCTCTTTGCTCTCCTACTTTTAAGGCTCGCTGGGTTCCGGGTGATGGAGGGTCTGGAATGCTTTCTAATCACAGTGTGTCAGCTAGGGGTTATTCTGGCTCTCCCATGATTTCCCAGCTTTCCCCTTCATCTGCCTCTGAACTGCTACCTCCCTCAAACCCCTGTTGTAAATCTATAGTTTTCCTCTTCCTCCTCCCTGGAAGGGTCAGGCCCCCACTCCTCCCCTGCCCAGTCCCTGACAGATTGTGTGCTTCACACACTTAAGTTTCCCCACATGAGTGCATATCTGCAAGCATTTGGATCAAAACTCCTCCCATTGATAAAAGTATTATGTAAACTGGTACTAACTGAACCCCTTGAATACGATTGCATTATAGAACTTACCTTGCAAAAGTACAAAGAGCAGCAAACAGAGTCCAGGGAGCTAAATTCTCCTTACACAGGGAAAGAGGTGATTTATCTGACCTTTGCTTCAAGCCCCTGATCCTTTTGTGGAGTCTGTGAAATGAAGAAGTGACCTTGGCTGCTGTTCTGCTGAAGAAAAGATCTTGTATTGAGTGACAGCTTCATTAAACGAGTTAAAGGAGCAGGAGGAGAGGTGAAGAGAACGCAATGGCTGAAGCAGAGACTCTCTCTTTCTGCACAGTTAGCTGCCCATAGGCAATGATGGAATTGCCCCTTCCTTCCATCAACAGCTCTTTTTCTTATGGCCCAAACATATCTATGATGGCATCTGACAATCAGACCGAGTCAGCCTCCGCCATTCCAATTTCCTTCCAAGATTTGCTCTATACCTTAGTGGACAGGAAGCTGGGATAGAAATTTTCAATCTGTGTAGGACAACAAATAATAGTCCTTGTATTTTATTTTTTTAAAAAGTTATAATAATACATGAAACAAAATAAATAAATAAAATCTTTCCAGTAGCAGCTTAGAGACCAACTAAGTTTTGAAATTGAGGCTAGGGTCCAAGAAACTGTGGCTGTGTTTGCATAACACCCTAAACCAGTGGTTTTCAGCCTTTTAGAGCCCATGACTCCCTTGACCAACTACATTCTTCCTGCAGCACCCCGTGGGGGTCTCAGGAGCCCATTTATGTCACCTCTTGCCTGCAGAGCTGGCAGCCTCTCACCCTTTATCGAACACACTTGTAGAGTGTTCCCTCAGCTTCCTCTTTTCTCCTTCTGGTCCTGCCCCCCGCCCCGCCCCAAAGAGAGGTGCCTCCTCACAGTGCCCCACAGGCGCATGGGACTTGTCTGCCCATTTCCAACAGCAAGGGCTGGCAGACGGCTCCCTCGCCCACTTACTTGCTTACTCTGATGCTGCCTCAGCTCCTGTCAACCAGCCCCGCCGGCCAGCCCCCGAGGCACCATCCCCCTGCGGAGCTTGTAGCCAGGGGTGCTGCAATAAACAGCTGTGCAAGCCTTAGGGAGGCAGAGACATGAGAGGGCATCAGAGGAGGGAGGGAAGGGGATGGGGCAGTGGCACCCCTGCCTGTGGCACCCCTGACCATCATTCAAGGCACCCCAGGGTGCCACGACACACTGGTTGAAAACCACTGCCCTAAAGCATGATTTGGTTGTGATGTGAATGAGCTGGAACAAGTCCAAATGAGTGTCTCCTTCTCCTGCACAGCTGGGACCAATGTTTACTTTTATTATCAATTAATATTGACATCGTTGTGAGTAAACCAAGAATTATATTTTTTATTATTATTATCATCTTCATCACCATCACCATCATCATCAGTGCTTTTTTTAAACAACAAAACCGTTTATTGTGAGGACCATGCCTGTACACAAATATCAACACAACATCCAAATGAGTGTCTCCTTCTCCTGCACAGCTGGGACCAATGTTTACTTTTATTATCAATTAATATTGACATCGTTGTGAGTAAACCAAGAATTATATTTTTTATTATTATTATCATCTTCATCACCATCACCATCATCATCAGTGCTTTTTTTAAACAACAAAACCGTTTATTGTGAGGACCATGCCTGTACACAAATATCAACACAACAATAATTAAAAATGTTAAAATTCATTGCATACTATCCCAACAAAACCTACATCCCACAAAACAGGAAGAGAAGGAAAACAAGCAACGAGTTAAACAGACGATGAAGGGGTCTTTACTTTATCATCTCTTATTTCACTGTTCATGCATGTGGAGAAGCGCTCTGCGCACCACACACATGCGCAGAAGCGCTCTATCACGTCGTGTGTGCACGCAGAAGTGGCGCCTCTGGATACAGATTTTTCAGGGTGCACACGGACCCCCGGAACAAATTAAATTCGTATCCAGAGGGTCCACTGTATTTATTTTTTCAGATCTGAACTATAAAATGGTGATTTTCTTGAGTCAAGAAAACATTTTTTAGAAAAAAGCAATGGTTATTATTATTATTATTATTATTATTATTATTATTATTATTATTTCCTGCTCTTCGTCCTAAGGCCTCAGGGTGGGTTATAACAATTAAAATGCAATAATAATTTTCAAGCACATTACACAAGATTAAAAACGGGGGAGAGTTGTTGGCAAATCAGGTAATAGGCATCGGGCAAAAACATCCCTATCTCCCTCTCTCTCCAGTGTGTACTGCAATGTAAAGATGCATCTCAAAATGCGAAGGCAGGGCGTTTCAAGCTGCTATTACATACAGAGACGTAGACTAGTCAACCAGGCAGACATGTACTTAAGGTCAAATATATTGCAACAGATGCCTGTCCTCCACCACATTGTCCAGGAGCTCTATTCTATTACATAAACAAAGTCTCCCAGAATCACCTGCTCCCCGGAAAATTCCCCACCTTTCATTGGTGTTTTTTTAAAAAAATGGTTTCTTTTTTTTTTTAAATAATTTTTATTAATTTTTAGAAAAAGAAAACACATACAAAGTATACAACATAAACTCTGTCCCTTCATTTTCCCTCCACCCACAAGCCCACCTCTGCCACCAGTGAGCCTCATGGGTATTGGGGAACAAAGGGGTCCATTTTAAGCTGGGTTTGACCTCCCCCCTCCTTCCTCCCCCCTCATCCCCCCCCCTGCCACTGAGAGGACAAAGGCGGAGGATCTCTGGGGATTGGCTTATCCCCCAGCTATTTCTTCACTGTACTGGAAAAAAGAAAAACAAGGGGGAAAAGGGGAGGAAAAAAAAGCAAAAATATAAAAAGGGGGGAAAAAAGGAAAGAAGAAAAAAAAAAGGAAAAAGGAAAAATATTAATGGCTTCCACGACTCTCCTCCTCCTGGATTTCCCAACCTCTTTACATAGTTATGGTGGGTTTTCTAATCCAATTCAGAATCTTATTCTTATAATATTAACACAATCCTCCTCCTTCTTCATGCAGTCCTCCTCTGAGCCCCCCCCCCTGCCACTGGGGTAGCCCGAGGAGTCCAGCAGTCAAAAGGTTCCATTTTTGTGTCTGGGTTTCCCTCCACCCCTCCCTCTCCCCTCAAGGCACCCCCTGCCACTGGGTACCAAGAGTAAGAAGGGGGAGACAGGCAGTTTTCCACCCAAACGCCTCCTGATCACCAAAATTATTCAAAAACAAACTCTAAGCATATTTCCTCAGCCATTCTTTTTACTCCCTCCAGAAAGCTCTTAACCTTAAAAACTATAAAAATCTCTCCTCCCCCCCCCAATGTCCCTCCTCCCAATTGGATCAGCATATCCTTTAACAGGCCAAGATTCCGACACCGTTGTTCATAAACCAAAAAAAAGTACCTTAAACTAAAAATTTTACCCCACACCAATTCTTTCCCACATCCACTTCCAGACCTCTGCTCCTCCCTCTCTCTGCCTTTCCCTCCCTTCACTAACACCATTCAACATTTCAGTCTCTCCAGGATTTTCACTTCCATCAATCTTCTCTTCACTTTGCTTCTCCTTGTCGGCCTCATCTCTTTGTTCTGATCTTTGTTTTTCATCATCCAACACATATTTTTTATAGTCTGAATCAGTCTCCAAATTGTCCTCAAATTGTTGCTCCTCACACACAATCTCATAGTCAAAATTGTCCTCTAAATCTTGCTCTTGCACCTCATTCTCCTTTTCTGTTGGATTGAAGCATTGCCTTTCCTTGTAGATATCTTCCCATGTTTGTAGATAGCCCAGCACAGCCTCCTGGAAAGCTCAAGAGAATTTTGTTTTCATAGTTCACTTGACCACAGGCAGACCAGAGATAAGGGCAGAAGGGTACTGGAAAATTCCTCTCTACGACGTTGTCGGCTCCATCTTGGCTGTTCTTATCCTTTGTCTTTAACCTCATCAGATTTCAAATTTACAGTCCACTTAAATCCTTTTAAAACCTTTTGAATCAATTTTTCCAATTCACAGGATTAAAATCGTCTTTCTTAGTCCTTTAACAATTTGACAGCTTTTGACAGCTGTCAAAGCGTCCTCCCCCTTGTTGCTGCTGAGCCTCAAGGGGCAACGACACCGGGGGCCGGGGAGGTTTGGAAAAATCTTTCTTTCTCTCGGGTCCGCAATCTTGAAAGAAGTTTTCCCTTTTCGGCTTGGGAATATTTACTGCGCCTCCCGATTGTCCATTTGGAAGAGATCGGCTTCCGTTACTTTAGAATCTCTTCCTATCTTCAAATTTAAAATTTTTAAGATCCGAATGGAGATTTGACTTACTTTGAAGAAGTCTTTTATTTCCTTGGAAGAATCCGCCCCTTGCAGGCTGAGGACTCGGAGCTTCACTTCAAGGAGGTAAGATGAAACCCAAAAATGGCTCCCGCGACTCCACTCCGCTGGCTCTCGATTGCTCTACTGAGCTCTCGGGCAGCAGAGGATTCGCGTCCGGAGCAAACAGCTGGGCACTATGTCACCGGGACTCTCTACCCGGTGTTTTTTCGGGGAGTCCGCTCGCTCTGCAGACTTCCCCCCCCCCTCCACGAAGCCAGGGACTTCGGAGCACGAAGTCCCTGCGTCCAACTTCACCAGCGCGATGAATCGAAAAAATGGTTTCTAACCCTTTAGGGATAAAACTCAAGACTAATCTTGAAGAACAAATCCAGTACCATCTGACAGAGCTTCAAAGTAATAAACAACGCTTTGAATTTACATGCCATTCGGGATTCAGTGTGACTAAAATACGTTGGATATTTGGTTTTTGCAGGGGGGTGGGAGCCAACGTTTGAGCACTAACATTCTTCCAGTTGCATGCTCTTAGATACTCCATGTCTTAACCAAACTTTTAGAGCATGCTTTTATGCGTATTTTGATGAATAAAACATAATCCTAGCCAGAAAGAATTGGAGTCTGAGTGCCAAAATCCAGGAGAGCAGCCTCCCCCGCCAATGTAACTTCATCCCTTTTCACATTCCTCTCTCAAGCAAAGGTGCCTGGCAGTTTGGCACTCTGCCAGAGCTGTCTGAGGTGGGAGAAGAGTAGTGCCTCTGGTATGGTCTGATAGGCTGGTCACCGCTAATTGCAGAGCCTGGGTTTTCCTTCATATGGGAGGTAATTCTCTAGCTTGCAGTAGCTCTTCTTCTTCTTCTTCTTCTTCTTCTTCTTCTTCTTCTTCTTCTTCTTCTTCTTCTTCTTCGATCACTCGCAGCTGAATAAGATTGTCTTCCATATACAGTGGTACCTCGGTTTAAGTACACAATTGGTTCCGGAAGTCTGTACTGTACTTAACCTGTAGCGTACTTAACCTAAACGAACTTTTCCATTGAAAGCACAGTGGTACCTCAGTTTACAAACACAATTGGTTCCGGAAGTCCATACTTAACCTGAAGCGAACTTTCCCATTGAAAGTAATGGAAAGTGGATTAATCCATTCCAGACAGGTCCGCGGAGTACTTAAAATGAAAATACTCAAACCAAGGCGGACTTAAACCGAGGTATGACTGTAATGGAAAGTGGATTTTTTTTTAAATAATTTTTATTGGCCTTTGCATATAAAAAAATACAAAAAATATATAACAATGTCATCAAATCTTGTTCTTCAATATTCTTCACATATGAAAAGAAAATAAGGAAAAAAAGAAAGAACCCATATCAATAATAATAATATAATATAATCATACTTTGCAACTTCAAATCTAGACGTATCAGACTTCCTCATTCCCCCTTCTTGAGTTCTCAATAATTCACTAATTATTGCAGTTTCCAACTCTAAACACACATTCTTTCTTCTAAATTGTAACTTCTTCTTAACTGTTAACTCTTCACATTGCCTTTTTTACCCAATATTCTCTACTCTTTTGCCCAAAAATGTTCAAACTTAACTAGCAAACTCTTTTACCCCTTTTTTATCCCCACCCACAAAGCTAAGTCTACCCCCCTTTCCTTGGAATCAGTGTCTCCAGAGAGTTCAGCCAGCTCCTTAATACATTCCGAGTTCAGACCATTTTTTATCAGTCAATAAAGATTACTACAATTCTCCCTCACCCCACTCCTGCTCTGTCCCAATCTAAATTTTGCTGAACCCTTTCCCCACTCTGCTGTATTTCCAACACTTTATTTACAATCTCCTCTTTCTGCCCCCCTTCAACTTCCTTCTCCCCCTTTCTCACTGAGGTAACAACCTTTTTATTTTTCCCCTTTTTGGGGGGCCTTTGGATCCCAACCCTTCCCTGTTTCACCTCTCCCACCAGTGAAACAGTGATTTCTTCTTGGTCCCTTCCCTGTTCCACCTCTCCCACCGGTACAACAGTGATTTCTTCTTCAGCCCCTTCTATCTCAAAAATCAATTCTGTTATTTCAGCAACCTGTCCTTCAAAATTATGGTTCTCCTCTACTCTTTCTGAAGATTTCCCAAAAGTCACATCACAACATGCGTCTTCTTCTGGACGTTCCTCTTCTCTCTTTTCTTCCTCTCTAGATTCAAATGATTCATCTGTTTCAAAATTCAGTTCAGTTCTGGTGATTCCTGGTAATTTCTCAATCCTTCCATCCATGCACCTTATATCAAGTTTAAAATTACGAATCTCCTCTGTCATTTCCAAAATTGTTGTCAAAATCAACAAGTCCCACTGTATGTCTTTCTTCTCACCATCCAGAATCTTCTCTCCCAACCTGCTAGTACTCCCCTCAGGGCCGTCTTAAGCACCTTTGGCGCCCTGACGCCGTGGTGCGACGGATCCCTCCGCCGCCCCCCGCCGCCCCCCGCTGCCCCATTTTCCAGCGCGACGGGCGGGTGGCCAGGCTCAGCGCGCTGCGCGGTCGTCGAGGCTCCCATAGGAACGCATTGAAATGCGGTTTCCCATAGGGTGCCTCGCAAGACGAATTTTAAAAATTGTCTTGCGAGGCACCCTATGGGATGGGAAAAATTGGTCTTGTGAAGCACGCCATAGGAAACTTCGTCTTACGAGTCTCCATTGAAATCGCAAAATGCATTCGTCTTGCGAAAAATTCATCTTGTGAGGCATTCGTCTAGCGAGGTACCACTGTAATCTCTTTTTAACAATGATTTCTCATGGTTAAGCCTCTCTGAGAGCTCTTTTAAAATGGTTTTGCTAGGTAGAAATTTCATTAAATCTGGGTGGGAAGGGAATAGTTGAGGGGGACCAATGCCATGTGAGCAAAAAAAAAGGTCAGGATATTTTCTCCCTGCCTATGCAAATTTATCACCTGTGCATCTGATAGGATGCACAGGTTAAGGGGAGATGGGGGGAGGGAGGGGGGAGATTTTAGCTGATAGACCAGAGACCATTTCTTTGGGCACCTCTATTGTCTGTCTCTGCAAAATGGGTGTCCGACAGAAAACAATTATGGTTTCACATTGCCTTAAAAGTAGAAGGGCTGCATTTTGAGTGCATTTCAAGCGGAAAAATACCCACCTGGGTTATTGTCTTCACAAGGGGAAAATCTTGCTCTTACACCATTGCTGTGAGGATCATTCGAAAGCCGAGTTGAACATCAATCCATGCCTAATGAGTTTTCAAGCTTCAGATCCTTTTTATTTTCATGATGAAAAGGCAAAGTGTTTTTCATGTCCATCTCATTGAACAGGGAAACGTGGCTCCTTGATAACTATCTGTGTTCCAGATAGAGGTGCCTTAATACAGAGGAGATGGAAAGGGGAAAGCACTTTCCGTTCAGCTTTTTTTAAAACAAAAAACAAAAAAAGGCCGGTCCTCTTAGTTATATGCTTTCAGAAACCGCTTCTCCAAGGACAAAGCTTTTAAGTTGTAAGGTGTGTCCCTTTGCAAAGTCAATGTAATTGGGATAATTGCATCTTGCAATTGATGATAAAAGAGACTTCTGATGGGGACTGTGTGGGATCTGTTGAGAATGCAGGGAGCAATGGGTCATCGCTCCCAAATACACACACCCATGCAAACATATGTAAACTTTGAGAATGCTAAGTGAAAAAGGCTTCAGAAGTAAACTCTGAAGAAAAATATGTACCCACTGCCTTGTGGGACATCATTGGGAGAAGAAAAGGCTGAGGAGTAAACTCAATTCCCTAAGACAAGCACCCCCAAACTTGGCCCTGCAGATGTTTTGGGACTACAACTCCCATCATCCCTAGCTAGCAGGACCAGTGGCCAGGGATGATGGGAATTGTAGTCCCAAAACATCTGGAGGGCCGAGTTTGGGGATGCCTGCCCTAAGATGAAGTCCCTAAGATGGTTGGGTGGTGCCTTGTTTGCCTCCTTCCAGCAACTCCTGCAGCCAAGCTGGTGCCAAATGTATTGATCCACTCTCCTTTGAACCATATCAGTGGGACCTCCATACACACTGCCCAGGCTTGCACCCCAGAGAGATCACTACTAATGCAGCAACCAAAGGAGGTGCTGTGATTCTTCACCCCCAGAGGCACACTCCATTGTCTCTCAAGGCAGACAAGAAGCCAACAATGCTATTGTGCTTCTTCTTTGGCGATCCCTCGTAGCCGAGTAAGATGGACTTCCATTAAAATAGTTTTAAAAGTGAATCCGTAAGTGACTGTGGAGGCCAATTCTGGATCCACATGTCCTTCCACAGTGGGGACATAGGTTTCCAGGCCAGAGTTGATCATGGTGAGGGTTTGCCAAGCGTGTCTTCCTCTTCGCACGTTTCTCCCTTGCGTTCTGAGTTCGAGTGTCTTCCAAGTCCATGACACCTTTGGTAAAGGCTGTTCTCCAACTGGAGCACTCGCAGGCCAGTATTTCCCAGTTGTTGGTGTTTATACTACATTTTATTAGATTTGCCTTGAGACAGTCTTTAAACCTCTTTTGTTGACCACCAGCATTACGCTTTCCATTTTTAAGTTTGGAATAGAGTAATTGCTTTGGAAGATGATAATCAGGCATCCGAACAACATGACCAGTCCAACGAAGTTGATGTTGAAGAATCATTGCGTCGACAGTCTCAAGTGAAGAGAGAACTGCCTTTTGTACATTTGATTGTTTGCTAATGGGCAGTTGAAGAGCCTAGCTCAGGCATCCCCAAACTGCTGCCCTCCAAATGTTTTGCCCTACAACTCCCATGACCCCTAGTTAAGAGGACCAGTGGTCAGGGATGATGGGAATCAGGGCCAGCTCTAGGGGTAGGCTGGGTGGCGTGGGGGTGCGACGCACGGCGGAGCCGCGCGGAAGCCCACCAGCCGCAGCAAGAAACGGGGTGGGGCGGGGGCGCCAGAGCGATCTCCACACCACGGCGCCAGGGCGCCCGACATGCTTGAGACGGCCCTGATGGGAATTGTAGTCCAAAACATCTGGAGGGCTGTAGTTTGGGGATGCCTGGCCTAGCTGGCTAGAATGTTTCCTTTGGTCACAACCTATAACACTGTCAGGGCCACTATTTTGTTTGAGAATTTTGCCAAGAGAGACAGAAACCTGGTTTTGCAATGTCTGGAAGAAGGAACAGGGAGGGGGGCTCCTAGTGGTTGATGTCTTGCTTTAGGGGAAGTGATGCGGCTTTGTCGACTAATGCCATCTGCCTGGGTGCTACCTTAGCCGGGCTCAGTTTGCAGATTTGCAAACAAACAGATGCCACCAAAATGTCATGAGTCTCCCCCCCCCCAAGCAAAAAGACCCTGTAGTGATTGCCCCAGAAATTTCCTTTTTCCTTAGGAAAGTGGAGAATCACATGTACCTCGGGATATCTGTACTACGGTAATTATTCTGGTGGGTCTTTCCTGTTCCAAATGGCAGATGACCCACTTCTTCCAACCTCCTGCCAAAAAATATGTGTTCTACCTAGTTTGCATGTGAGAACACACTTAGATCTATGGTAACTTGCCAGTAGGAGATTGCATCTTATCTTACACCCCTTCCTCTCTCTCAAACATCCATGCCCTGGCTCTGCTGTTGGTTGGATGCAGGCAAAGGCGGTAGGTCTCATTTGAGTTCAGATTTTCATGGTGCCTCCACCAAAGTCTGTGGTACCACAGGAAGTCCAAGGAGGAAGCTAATACAGTGGAACCTCGGTTCATGAACACCTCGGTTTACGGATTTTCGGTTTACGAAATGGAACATTTTCCATTACTTTCAATGGGGAAGTTCACTTCAGTTTATGAACCCTTCAGTTTATGAACAGACTTCCGGAACCAATTACACCCATGCTTCGGGTTAAGTACGCTTCAGGTTGAGTACTCCGCGGACCCGTCTGGAACGGATTAATCCACTTTCCATTACTTTCAATGGGAAAGTTCGCTTCAGTTTATGAACGCTTCAGTTTAAGTACTCCGCGGACCGTCTGGAACAGATTAATCCACTTTCCAATACTTTCAATGGGAAAGTTCGTTTCAGTTTATGAACGCTTCAGTTTATGAACAGACTTCCGGAACCAATTGTGTTCATAAACCGAGGTACCACTGTATAAGGATTATTTGTAAAAAACCTATGTGGACATGGCAAGGATGACAGCAAAGAAGAGTTCAAGGGATGAATTTGATTTGGAAAAAGAAACTCCCTATTTGGACCACGTGGAAATGTTATATGTTAAATGGAATCATAGGCAGGATTAATTATGAGCAGGACAGGAGGTAGAAAGTAAAGAATAATAGTAATGAAAGAATTGTGGAATAGATAACAGTACAACGCAGCATAGAAGGGTGAGGAATAGCAACACCATGGAAGAAGGGTGGGAAGTCAACTTTTAAATTGTGTATTAAATTTGATAGTAAATTTGATGTTCTTTTGTTTACAAAATTGAAACTTAATAAAAAATTAATTGACCAAAAAAAAGGAAGTCCAAGGAAGGACCTTCTTTCAGTTTCCATTGTGTCCCCCAAAATAAAGTTATGGTCAACTTTGTGTCCTGGATTCTAATGCCCTCCCCTTTGCCATCTTTTCTCTCTGCCACCCTCTTTCCTCCCACTTTTCCTCTCCTTGCCAGCAATGTGAAATTAAGTGACCTTTAGCAGAGGCGTAGGAAGCCCAGGTGGTACCCCGTGCGGATTTTTTTGTCACCCCCCCCACGCGGCTCTGGCGAAAAGTAAAAAACATGAATTGCAAAAAAACCTAGGGCTTACAGAACAAAACCGACTTCAGATATGAAATCAGCATTGAAAGAACATATAAGAACAGTTGAAAAATCTCATGCAACAGGGGGAAAAATGTTCCCCAGTGGGGGGCAGCGAGTGTCACCCCCCTCCAAGGTGGCACCCTGGGCGACCCTCCCCCATCGCCCCCTTCTTGTTACGCCACTGACCTTTAGGCTGCAGGTTGCTCACCCCTGCTTTCTACCTCCAGTCTTGGAAGCTGTAAAACTTTGAAAATCTGTTCCTGAAAATTGTTAGAAGAGAAGGTACTGTTGCACTCAGCTTCTGCTCATGGGTTTACACACACACACACACACACACACACACACACACACACATATATATATATATATATAGTTTTCAATTTTACATCTCAAAATAAACATCTTGCATTATACCATATATTCAGTGACTTCCCTCCTTCGCCTTCCATGGTTCATTTAGTTTATCCAACATTCCTGCATATTTTGCTATAACCATCTAATTCAGTTTTCCAATCTCCTATCTGACATCACTCAAATGCTCATGGGTTTCCTATGGGCACCTGGCTGGCCAGTGTGGAAACAGGAGGTTGGATGAGACAGAGGTGTTGAAAGGTGGGTGCAGTGGGTGCGGTCCGCCCCGGGTGCCACCTCCGGGGGGGTGACTGCTGTGCGGCAGTCAACCTGACCTTGCTCCGCCACTGCGCACCGGGTGGCACCCCTGGTTCAATCGCGGCCACGCTGGATCGCCCCATCCCCAGATGCATGGCATATGCGCCACACCGGGTGCTGGAGCAGCTAGCTCCGCCACTGGGATGAGATGGTCTTTTGGTCTGATCCAGGAGAGTTCTTCTTCCTGTGTTCTTAAAGGCCGCAACCATCCCTAATTCAGCTCTTGCTTATTCTCAGGGGCAAGGGAGGGGGCTGGGAGCTCTGGGTGTAGAAACGAGTAGTTATAGGGTGGCCAAAATCCAGGACATTTGTTTTAAAGTGTAAAAAATTTTCCCGGGTAGACATGTAGGCCCCCCAAAAGAGGACATATCTTGGAATTCCCAGACATATGGCAACCCTAACTAGTTATCGACAACCGCAAAAGAACCAATGTAAACAGGCCTGCCAAGAAGGACTTAACTGTTACAAAAAAAATTTATCTGAGAATTTGGCTTGAGGCAAATGCAGAAGAAAGTGGGGGGGGGGGTGTGGAGATAATAATTTTGCTTATGTGGCTGCCTTGTGCAAGTATGAGTTCTCTAAAGCGCATTCTTTCTCTAAGCCCGTTTCCCAGTGGAAATGATTGTTCATTCTTTCATCCTCATGCTTGACTGAGGTTCTTAATTACCACTGGGGAGTGAAGTTCATTATCCCCTCTTCTCTGCATGCTTTTAATAATACCAACTTCAACCAAACAAGGCTAAAAATGAGCAAACGGAAAGCTTCCCCCCGCTTTTCATTCTAAATAAAATGCTGGACAACAAGGGTGGTTTGCTGCGGCAGGTGGCTTGAGTGACAAAAAGGATAAAAACATTCCCTTATTTATTCACCAACTCTTATTTTTGCGCTAGTCTTGCTCAGCAGTGTTTGCAAGTTACCTAGTCCTCATCGTCTAGCCCCCATATAAAGAGGGGAACAGCAGCAGCAGCAGCAAACACACACACAAAATCACACACACACACACACACACAACCCTTGTCTTGGCTGCTGCTGAAACTGACAAGGGCGACATCCAACTTTGCTGATCAAATTTCTGCTCATACAATGGGACTTCCCCTTCTTCACACACACCCCATAGGAGCCAATGCCAGGGGGCTGTGGGTGCTTGGGCACCCACTATAATATAATTGTAGGAGCTGAGCACCCACATTGAATGAAAAAAGCCAGCAGAGAGAGAAAAGGTTCGGCTCTGTCCTCTGCAGCCAGCGAGCAAAGCATCCTTTTGTGGCAATGTTAAGGATAGCAGGAGAGGATATATTGATTAAATATGATCCTTCCTTCACTCACGCTAGTGAGTCATGTAGCAGAGCAGATTTCCTTCAATACAGTAGGAAGCTAGTTGGCAGATTCGTTTGAATCTCTTTAGTTAAGCAAGCAATCCTGTCGGGCTTGATCGGACTGGTTTATTCCTGGTGTCCCCTTTGATTCCTCTTAAAAGAATAAAGACACAAAGCAGACTTTAGCTTGTAGTTACATAACAAACTGTGAGTTCATGTCATATGGAGGTTGAGCTCATGTGCTGCTGGCTGAGAGCCAGCAGACAGCAAAAATACATTAAGAGAACAGCATCAAGAGAAGAAAATGGCTGCAGGAGAGCAGCATGGCATCAAGAGAAAGATGGCTGCCTGACTTGGCTCTTTTATGGAGCCTCACTGCCTGCAGATAGAGGAGAAAGAGTCGACGCCGGCCGTCGCAACGCGGGCACCCACAATCCTGAGGGCGAGATGACACCCCTGACACACACACAGCCTCCTCCCCACCAAATCTGCCCCCCTTTCACACCAGATTATTTGGGGGTGCATGAGGGGGTTGCAGAGGGAAGATACTGTCTACTGTGCCAGCTGCAGATAGAAAGCATGGGATTTCCAGGTTCCTCCCCATCACATCGAAATTGGCACACTATACCAGTTTTCCCAGGTTTCTCTAGACTGGTGTTTCCCAAACTCGTGTCTCGTGATGTTTTTAGACTATAGCTCCCATCATTCCTAGCTAGCAGGACCAGGGGTCAGGGACGATGGGAGTTCTGGTCCAAAAGCAGCTGGAGACCCTGTAATAAACCAAATCTGCCCTTATTCTCTTATGGGGTGCACAAGAGCCCTTGAAGAGTCCTTTGTGGGTTCTCCATCGATTGGAGAAAATAACAGAGGCCAACCAGAGAATATTGAGAAGCAAAGCAGCTAGTAAGCTTGATCTTTATTGAACTGTTGCAACAGGGTGCTCTCTCTCTCACGCAGGAGAAAAGAGGAGGACCCAGAACAAAGGTGTGCCTGCCCTTATATAGACATTTGGAAATTCCCTGCCCTGGAGCTCAAGACCACCCCTCCATACATCAAACATACATCACAGAAGGGGTGTAGCCAAAGACCACCCCCCTGATACATCATACATACCGGTACATCACAGAAAGAGGTGGTCCCCAGCAGAAATTTGAGTGTGTTGCTTCTCTCCTCTCTGCCAGGATACCTGATAATGTCTTATCTGATTGCATTTCCTGGGTAACCTGGCCATTCCTTTGAGATGGTAAATTCATAGTTCCTGAATCTCTTACGCATATTGATAGTGTGCTCAGCTGAACAGATCCTTTCCAGACTGTATTTACAGGGAGGCGTAAGCCCCTACAGTCCAAAGACAATTGGAAAGTTTTTCCCATTTCCTTCCTCCTTGCAGAGAAATATTTGAGGTCAATTTGGGAGAGTCAAAATGGTATCAGGACCTTTTCTGTACTGTTTTCAGTCATTGGTTTATATACTTGTGTACATGTTTGCCTTGTACATTTATGAACATTTATTATATATCTAAGACCTTAAAATTCTTATAACAACCCAAGTTTGGGAAACCACGCAGTCTATCCTCAGGGCTATGGTGGGGAGAGGTTAGTTTCTTTCGCTATTGCTTAAATAAAATTCCAGCAGCAAAGGCTGGATCAGGTGCTGCTAGAGGGAACTGCAGTTGATGGTGAGACTTACCTGTCTCCTCTGCCCTCCTCCTCCTTCCACCTACCTTCCACTATTTCTGCAGGGTGGAAGTAATAATAAGAAAGTAAACAGGTGTAAACCTTACATTGTGTAATGACAGATCCAACTTTCCACATCCCAGGGCCCTCCAGATTTTTTGATTATTATTTTTAATTGACTACAGCTTCCATCAGCCCCAATCAGCAAAGGACAGCAGGTTGGGCAAGACCATAATGTGTTTACCTGGGAAATATGAATCAGAGAAAAATAGCAGAGGCACAACAGCAGAAAAATCGGCAAGGCTCCTGAGCTTGCTTCTATTGGTGCTCTGGTATCTCTCTAACAACCCTACCTGTCTCCTAGGCAAGCATCTTGTCAGATGAAGAGAAATCTGCCCCTTAACACAGCTGTCCTTTTGAAATAGGAAGCTTTGCTGCGACCAAATAATCAGGACAAACCTCCGTGTCTCCATTGTGAGATCATGAGTGATGTCATAGGCTGCCACTCCTCCTTCCCCCACGTAACAATACTTATTAAAATTCCAATTACAAGCTCAGCAGGCAGGAGAAAATGAAGAAGAAAACCTGGGGCTGCTTTTTTTCCTTGGCAGAAGTGTCTGGCCCCTTTCAATGATGCAAAACTATTAATTCCGGAGGAAACCCAGTTCTTCAGTAAACTATTTCAATCTGCTAAAACTACAACCCAGCTCCTGTAAGTTCCAATGCGTCTGTCGTAATTATGATTCAGTTGTTTGGCTTTCACCTTATTGCTTATGTATGAACTACGCTTTGGTCTTATTCTGTTTCTGTTAGAAGTATGTATCTTACTGCATCCCCCTCACAATACAACAACAGCCCGTAATAGCCAGGGCTGTACAGTCATACCTCGGTTTAAGTACGCTTCAGTTTGAGTACTTTCAGTTTAAGTACTCTGTGGACCCGTCTGGAACGGATTAATCCACTTTCCATTACTTTCAGTGGAAAGTTCGCTTCAGGTTAAGTACGCTTCAGGTTAAGTATGGACTTCCGGAACCAATTACACTCATACTTCGGGTTAAGTACGCTTCACGTTGAGTACTCCGCGGACCCGTCTGGAATGGATTAATCCACTTTCCATTACTTTCAATGGGAAAGTTCGCTTCAGGTTAAGTACGCTACAGTAGTACTCCACGGACCATCTGGAACGGATTAATCAACTTTCCATTACTTTCAATGGGAAAGTTCGCTTCAGGTTACGTACAGACTTCCGGAACCAATTGTGTACTTAAACCAAGGTACCACTGTACACTGGTACCTCCGGTTGCGAATGGGATCCGTTCCAAAAGTTTGGCCGGATCCCGAGGTTTTCACAACCTGGGGATCACTGTTATGTGCATGCGCACGGCGGTAGACCGCTTCTGCACATGCGCGCATGGCAAAACCCGGTCACATACTTCCGGGTTTGCCGCTTTCACAACCTGAAGTTTATGTAACCCAAGGGTTGCGTAACCCGAGGTGCTACTGTATTGATTAGCTGTTTTTTACATTGAGATGTAAGTATAATGGGGGGTGGGGGTGGGGCTCATTTGTTTCAAAAAAAGAGAAACATTCATCACTAATAATAATAGAACTCTGGAAGAGGCTGATAAGGCTACGAGACTTTAGCGGTCACGTGCGTATCAATTACAAGTGGCTGACTTTGCAGGCTCAAAAGCATTCCCATCTCCCAAAGGCATTTTCTGTTTTAAAAAGAAAATGGCAGTAGTCAGGTTAAGCAAGCAAGATATTAATAATCATAGTGTTATAAGAATTTAAAGTCTCAAATATATAAATTAAATGTTCATAAATGTACAAGGCAAACACATACATAAGTATAAAAACCACCTGTCTGAAATAGTACAGGAGAACAATCCTGAAACCATTTTGACTCTCCCAGTGAGCTCAAATATTCCTCTGCAGTGAGGAAGGAAATGGGAAAAGCCTCCCCATTGTCTCTTTGCTCACAAATCCTGTCTTAAGGACATATTTGTGTCTGAATAGGGTGAGCCTGTGACCTGGATTCAGGAAATAAGTACAGTATGTAGCATCTCAAAAGGAATGGCCAGGCTGCCCAAGTAAAGCAATCAGTGACCATTATCAGGTATCCTGACAAACAGGATTTCTGTTGGAGACCGCCTCTTTCAGTGATGTATGGTTTTTTGGGAGGATAGTCTTGAGCTACAGCAGGCATCCCCAAACTTCGGCCCTCCAGATGTTTTGGACTACAATTCCCATCTCCCCCGACCACTGGTCCTGTTAGCTAGGGATTATGGGAGTTGTAGGCCAAAACATCTGGAGGGCTGCAGTTTGGGGATGCCTGAGCTACAGGGTGGACAATTTCAAAAGTCTATATACTGTAAGAGTTTGCGCACCATTGTTCAGGGTCCCTCCTCCCTCCTGTGTGTGGTGAGTGAGCACCCTGTTGGAACAGTTAATAAAGATCAGGCTTGCTAGCTGCCCTGCTTCTCAATATTCTCTTGTTGGCCTCTATTATTTTCTCCTACAAATAGAGCACTTACATAAGGACTCTATAAGGGCTCTTGGATACCCCATAAGGGAAAGGGAGCAGTTTTGTCTTAAAACAATAGCCAACATAAGCGCAACTGAAAGATGGGATGAACTGGGGAGCATGAAGAGTCCATTGGCGTTCACACTGGGCAAAAGGAGTTCTGGCTGCAGAAGGTGTTGTTGACATTCAACAAGAGAGGAAAAGAGGCTTCCATGAGGATGGAAAAGTTGTGTAAAGGAAAATCCACAAGCTCTCATCAATAGGGAAGCAACCAGTTTGACAGCCACCTCAAGCATGATGTAAAAATACAGAGAGAGAGATTTCAGTCTCCAAGAATACACCAAAAGAAGTGAATTTGTTTAGTAGTGTCTAGGGATGCAGGTGGTGATGTGGTCTAAACCACAGAGCCTCTTGGGCTTGCTGATCAGAAGGTCGGCGGGTCAAATCCCCGCGACGGGGTGAGCTCCCATTGCTCTGTCCCAGCTCCTGCCAACCTAGCAGTTCAAAAGCACCAGTGCGAGTAGATAAATAGGTACCACTGCAGTGGGAAGGTAGACGGCATTTCTGTGCACTCTGGTTTCCGTCACGTTGTTCCATTGCGCCAGAAGCAGCTTAGTCATGCTGGCCACGTGACCTGGAAAGCTGCCTGTGGACAAACGCCAGCTCCCTCAGCCTGAAAGCGAGATGAGCGTCACAACCTCATAGTCGCCTTTACCTTTTTATCTTTACCTATGTTAGTCTGAAACCAGTTTACTAATGTGTCCAGCACAGCACCATTTTTTAATTATTTAGCAAGATTATAATGACACCAATCTATTTCACCTAAGGGTTTTGCATGCTGCCACTGTAGCTGCCACTGCAGCTGATGAGGATGCCTGATGCAGTGGCAATAACCCCAAGTTTCTGAGTTGGCAAGGTGTCCTGGGTCATTCGTGACACAGGTGCAAGGCCACGCCGGGTCACTGATCTGGATCATCAGCCGTCGTGCCTAAAAATCCACTTCTTTTTCTGCCACAACAGCTCATCGGATCAGACCATTGACTGAGCAAGGGATGGTCGTGTTTTTTTACCCGGAGGTTTCCTGTGGTGAACAATGTTAAGAGTGATGCTTGAGCCTCAAATCCAGCCTCACGGTTCTTCTTGAGCTAAAGGCAAGCCCCCTTGCCTAATTTGAATGCTTAATCTGCATACAGAGGCACCCGCTCCAGGGTTATGCAAATTCCTGAAGCAGATGGTTGCGGCTGAGCTGCAAATAACAAAGCAAAGGATGAAGTGGAACATTCTGAAACTGGCGCTGTCAGGGGAATGCCTTTGTTTGAATTTCATATTTTGAAACATGACAGGCAAGAGTGCCTTGCACATTCGACAGGTAGGCTTGGGCAGCAGGTGGAGTGATGATGGAAAGAGAATTGGGGTAGGGGTGGGGAGGAGCTATTTTCCTACCTGGGATTATTATTATTATTTTATTTAAAAAATGTTTTATTTGTTTTTTTCAAATATAAATTTATAACAAAAGCAAATACATTTCCATATACAGAGATTTCTCTGAATCTCGAGACTCCCCCCCCCATCCCTTCCGTGGGTCCTAATGTCAATGTTTTCAGCCGTATATTCTATCATAGTCTATATTTTGTATCTGTCCATATTATCCATAGTATTTGTTACATTACAAGTGGGATTAGAATCCTGCTGATGTTTTCATCTGCTTACAGTGGCCTCCTAAATAAATTATAAAAAAAATTCCCCATTCTTTCTTGAAGTTTTTGTCATCTTGGTTCCTGAGCTTTCTGGTCAGCTTTGCCATTTTGGTGTATTTCAACAGTTTAGTTTGCCATCCGTCTCTGGTAGGGACTTTATCTTCTTTCCATCTTTGGGCCAGTAGCATCCATGTGGCTGTTGTCACATACATTAAAAGTCTTTTCTGCTCCTTTGGGATGTTGGTACCTACAATTCCTAATTTAAAAAAGCTACTGTTTTGTTTTTTTACAAAAGTTATTTTACACATTTTTTCCCAGTTCATTATATATCATTTCCCAGAAAGCTTTTATTACCTTACATGACCACCACATATGATAAAAAGGTACCTTCTTTCTCTTTACGTTCCCAGCGGGTATTTGTACTTGTTCTATACATTTTTGCTAGCTTACTAATATCCTGTTATTATTTTGATTACAATATTTGATATAATGTCAAAACGGGCTTCTGCGTCAGAAAACTCCTGATGAGAAATTTTGATCGGGTCCCTATGGCAAAAGGGGCGTTTACAGTAATTATTATGAAATTATTATGGTATTATACATACCATAACCTGCTTAATCCAGCCTTTTGCAGGATCCAGCTTACCTCAAGCCTGTCGACTTCCCTCCCGCCTCATGGCTTTCAAAACTAACCTTTATATCGTTGCAATTTATACATTTTCCAATTCTAATTACACTCATTGCAGAATGACTCAAAATTTATATAACTATGGGAAGATAGAAAATTTCTCATTGCAAGTCTTCAGATAACCCTGCTAGTGATGTTAATTGCTTACAATAATCTTTCAGATATCGTATAAATTTACTCGTCCTTTTGGAATACTTGACCATGCTGGTTTCGGATTTTTCCTGTCAGTTTTGCCACTTCTGCAAAGTCCATCATCTTCATCAGCCACTCTTCTTTTGTTAGTACTTCTTGTTGTTTTCATTTCTGGGCTAAAAGAATTATTGCCACAGTTGCTGCATACATAAAGTCTTTTATCTTCCTTTTTAACTAGGCCTTTGGTTGACCTGATTGACATCCTATACCCTTTTAAAATGTGGCTCTTTTTTGGGGGGGGGGTGTTATTTGGTTATTGTTCTTATTTTGATTTAATATATTGTGATCTTTTCTGTGAACCGCCCGAGACCTTCGAGTATAGGATGGTATATAAATTATGTGTGTGTGTGTGTGTGTGTGTGTGTGTGTGTGTGTGTGTGTGTAAACAATAAATGCAACTACCGGTAGGTCCCCTTAGCGCTGTGTTGAATACACACAGTTTTTAAAATGCAATAAAAATAGTCTACAGTAATATAAACGTACTTCTATAATGCCCAGCAAAACTAAGCGGCGTCTGTAAATAATATCTCCAGGCACCTTCAGCGCCATCATGACATATTATTTTTTGCAGGGAAAAGAAAGCCAAAAGGAAAGTATGATTGACAGCCAACCGGACCTGCTGAAAAATTAGCTCCTGGTCCCAGACTGGTAACAGATAGTGAATTTCACTGCCTCAAACATTGGGATGCAAATGCAACCTTCTCAGCTGTGGCCGGACACATTCTATCACATAGAAATGAGCATTAATTAAACGAGAGGACCAGATGCTGGAATGAAGCATATGTGAGCACAAGATGGGATACAATGTTGGCTGGCTGCTGGTCTCCTCTGCCCCCTGGGCATGGCAGTGACACTCGCTCCAGGCACAGGCAAACATACAAGCGCTCATTAGCTCTGATCTGATACGGCTGTCCAATTCCTCCCTAGCTGTCTGCGTAAATGAAGGAATTGTGAACATAGCCAGCAGACCTGGCAATCTAGTTATTAGACACGGTGTTTAACTCGAGTCTAAGTTTTCCTCAAGTTTCACCCCATAATATGCATAGGTGAGCTGTTGTTATGGAGTTTGGGGGGGGGAATATGTTGGTCCTAGGCAATCTCAATTAAGGACTTAAAACTGCATCGAGTGGCTGTGCGGAGAATGAAACAGGCAGGTCTTCGGTGGAATGGTTTGCAGCCCAATCAACGGGACACACCGGGAAGAAAAGACGGTGGGGGAAAGTGGAAAATATGCACCATCAAAGGTTGGGCCAGATCACTTTACAAATGACCGGGTGGAATGTCTGCATATGGAAGCTCTTAGGTTCTAGAGGGGCCCAGTGGCGGTTGGACCCAGCCAGACCGATGGAGAAACTGAGCTGTCTCTCCCCTCTAGACACCTGCCAGGTGGAACAGCCACCAATTTTATGGCCTTTGGAGAAGCCAGCAGACTAATTCTGATGTAACTGTCTGGTTTCATCCCCTACAGAAAAGTGGTCGACTGAGCCATTATGACATAACCACATTCTATGGATATGTAGCTTTGCATCTACTGTAATGGATTCTGTACATTCATATCCCCCAGATAACATCACCAGACCTCGAATTCTGGGGTGTTTTTCCCCTCTGTGCCCAGATTGTGTGGAACAGCACTAATAGCCAGATAAGCATAACTATCATACTTAGCATTATAGTATTTATGCAGCACTTCAGAGTCCGCCTCCCCAGCCGTACCCCTACCAAACCTGCTTTATACCCCCCTTAATTTCCTGGCTGGAGTGGCTGTTGGACTCTGATGATGCCTCAGTTTGCCTGGACGGAAGATGTGAGTGTGTGCAGAAATGAGGGTTGCTACTCGTCCCTTAAAATATGGCACTGTCCCTTTTTTAGGGCACAGAGTTCCCTGCCCGTTTGGCCACCCGTTAAGGCCTGCTTTTGAAGTCATCCTACTCCACGAAAATAATAAAAATCAGTCTTGGTGCAAGCACAACTGGGCAAACCTAGCTAAATTGTGGGAGCGCTGTGACGTACATTCCAAGTGCCCGGATTTTCCAGGGACAGTCCAGAATTGCAAAAGCCGTCCCGGCTTCTGGTTTGTTCGTTTGTTTTTAATATGTTTATTTTATTTTGCAACACAAAAGAAAAAGAAAGAAAAGAAAACTTGAAAAGAAGATACAAAAACCAATATGGAACAAATAATGGACAATGAACATGTAACCAAATTTCAGTTCTTCTTTTCTTCTAGTTGACTTTCTTCGTCCTCAGCATGGTTCTACTTTCATATTTAGTAAACTGTTTCCTTCTCACTTTGTCCCCCCCCCTTTTCTTTCAATTTTAATCTTTTACACCATAATTTGTTTTGCAAAAGTCCCGGCTTCTGATTTGATCCTGGAATGTCCTTATTTTCCCCACCAGTGCCACGCTCAGGGAAGAGGATGAGCCGGCACTTGTCCTGAGCGATGAAAATGGCGGCAGCTGCAAGAGAGCACCCTGTTGACTCTCCACGGCCGCCGCTATCAGCTTCCTCCCTTGGGCAGATCGAAGAGGCTGCGGGCGAGGAGGAGGAGGAGGAGGAGGAGGAGGAGGAGGAGGAGGAGGAGGAGGAGGAGGAGGAGGAGGAGGAGGAGGAGGAGGAGGAGGAGGAGAGACTGTGGCCGCTGAGGCCCAGCCCTGCATGAAGCACTGGCTATGAGGGGCAAGCAGAGGGCAGGGCCACCCTGGGTGGAAAGAAAGAGGGAGCAGAGTGGAATGCAAGCGGTCTTGATTTCTTTTAAAAAATGCTTTGTGCATCTGCGTCTAATCTTGCCCCTTTCTAAAATTCATTTACTAGTGTGTGTTCTTTTTGTAACTCTACCAAAGAATAAAATAAAATAAAGTTGGAGATTAAGGGGATTTCTCAGGACGGTGGAGGAAGTGTGTGTTGTGTTCCATTGGTGAAATGCTGGTGGCTCTCGCCCTTCTTCTGACAGCGAATGTTCTGCGGGTGGAGGGGACACCAAAAATTGGGGGTTGAGGGTCAATTGGGGGAGGAGTGAGAAATGTCCCTTTTTGTCATCTTGAGGATTGCAGTCCTTAAAGCCAGGAGGACCTTCATAGCTTCAGTAGCCATTGCCCGAAAGCAAACAAAGGCAGAGCGAACAGATCACTTTTGTATTTTGCCGTTCCCGAGGCCTCTGGCCAAGTTCCACTGCTGTTTGGGTAAGGCTCTCCCTTTTCTGTATACTTTTGCTGAACAGTTTAGGCTAATGAGTTCATGTAGGAAGAGCCGTTGTTTTGTCTGACTGCCAATTATTCATTATAATCTAAAGAGCTGTCGGTTAACCAAAGCAGCTGCGGCGACTTGCCGGAGTGTAGAAGGAGCCTTTCAGTGACTCACACATCTGCTCTGGTGTGGTTGCCTGCCTTGATGCCGAGCCAAAATCTGCTTCCAATAAATATTGTATAAATATCGGTGCTTTACGAAGCTCAGCATCTGGCCAAGGCTGGCCAGCTCAGAATGGGCCTTCGCCAGTCACGTGCTAGACAATGTAATAAAAGCTTCTGCCCTCATAGCTGAGACTTGTGTGATGTTTCAAGAGCAATTATAACATTCACAATCAAGCCATGAGGCCATCCAAATAATCTCCTGTCTTCTCCAATTTGTATAGCATAAAGACAAAAGGTTTTTGTGTGTGTGTGTAAGTAATTGGAATGAGGAAAGAAAGATAGACAGAAGAGATGGGCTGTGGCACCTACTATGAACTTTCTAGCCCAGGTTGACCCACCCATGAGGCAAGGTGAAGCAACCACCTCAGGTGGCAGAACCCATAGGGGCAGCAGTTCTGCCATTGCCACTCGCTCCTTGGAGTTGGAGTTGGGATGCAGGTGGCCCTGTGGTCTAAACCACTGAGCCTCTTGGGCTTGCCGATCAGAAGGTTGGCGGTTCAAATCCCCGTAACGGAGTGAGCTCCCGTTTCTCTGTCCCAGCTCCTGCAAACCTAGCAGTTCGAAAGCATACCAGTGCAAGTAGATAACTAGGTGCCACTGTGGTGGGAAGGGAAACGGCGCTCTGGTTTCTGTCACGGTGTCCCATTGCACCAGAAGCAGTTGAGTCCTGCTAGCCACATGACCCGGAAAGCTGTCTGTGGACAAAGGCCGGTTCCCTCAGCCTGAAGCAAAATGAACCCCACACCCCATAGTCACCTTTGACTGGACTTAACCATCCAGGGGTCCTTTACCTTTACCTATAACGTGCTGATCTTGGTATATAAAGTCCTACTATGCACTTATGACTCGGGATACCTCAAAAATCATCTCACCCCTCGTGCAGAGGCCATCTTATCAGGCAGAGCTCAGCAGCAGCACTGGAAATCACTCAAGTACCCCCTGCAGTATTTCCTGTTTGCCTAGAATTCCCTTCATGTCAGGTAAAGGTAAAGGGACCCCTGACCACTAGGTCCAGTCGTGACCGACTCTGGGGTTGCGGCACTCATCTCGCGTTATTGGCCTAGGGAGCCGGCGTACAGCTTCCGGGTCATGTGGCCAGCATGACTAAGCTGCTTCTGGCGAACCAGAGCAGCGCACGGAAATGCCGTTTACCTTTCTGCCAGAGCGGTACCTATTTATCTAATTGCACTTTGATGTGCTTTTGAACTTCTAGGTTGGCAGCAGCTGGGACCGAGCAATGGGAGCTCACCCCGTCGCGGGGATTCGAACTGCTGACCTTCTGATCAGCAAGCCCTAGGCTCTGTGGTTTAATTCTCAGCTGTATAGAAACTTATTCATGTATGCAACTAATGTGACAAGAATGTTACTCGCCCCAAAATGGTTCCAGAAAAGGCAGAATAGGTACAAAAATTTATGGAATATGCAGAAATGGGTAAGATTACCGGAAGAATAAGAAATCAAGATAACAAACTTTTTATAAAAAAATGGAAATGGTTTATGGAATATTTACAGATAAATTGCAAACAGATGAGAACATTGGCAGGATTGTTGTAATAACCTCCAGTTTGATAAGAGTATATATTTAAAGTAGATAATTAAATGAACAAAATAAGTTAATTTGGATATGCAGAAGATATTAAAAATAAATTTAAGGAACCACAGAAAGAGGGGGAAGGAAGTCAAGTTTTGAAATATTAAAATGATTGTAAAATTAGTGAAATGAATGAACCTGGAAAGCATTTTTTATTTTTTATTTTTAAACCAGTTCTTATAAATTACTTTCTTTTGATCCCAAGTGCTCAGAAAAATCTGTCAAAATCTTCAGTCATTTGAAAACTAGGAAGTTAATTTAAAAAATTAGAATCAGGGAGTGCCTTTCATGCAGTTAATGAGGATATTTGGCAAAATTACAAAGAACACGCTTTTTAAAAAAATATAAACTAAAACAAACTTTTCAGCACTTCCTTCTCAAATTCCTCCTTTTTCCCCAATGCAGTTTTTCTGCATACCCAGTAAGCCTAGCCCATTGAGATGCTCATCGTCAACTGCCATCGTCAACTATAGCCAGGTTTTTACTCTCCACAAGGTGCTGAATGACCGCTCTACAGTACAAGTGGCCTCAGCAAGCATTTCAGTTTCAAATATTCTGATTATTTCTGCTTTTAGTTAAGTATTTTCATTTATTTACTGCCCCCCCCCCCGCCCCACCCCGGCTACACCCATGCCCCTAGCCTAGGTAATGTGGAGGCGAGGGATTCGTGGAAATTTCAAAATGGCTGCCAGGCTGTGCTGATACTCATAGCTGCCAAGTCTCCCGTTTTCCCCGGGAAATCCCCGTTTTTCCAGCTGTTCCTAGCTGAAAAAACGGATTTTTTTTGTTTCCCCCCGGTTTATTCTGGTGCAGCGGCCATTTTGGAACTGGGCGGAGCATGCTCAGAAGCGACTTTTGATGCTGCTCTGCCCAGTTCCAAAATGGCTGCAGTGCGACTTCTGGTGCGACGGCCATTTTGGAACTGGGCAAAGCAGCATCAAAAGTCACTTCTGAGCATGCTCCGCCCAGTTCCAAAATGGCGGCAGCGCTACTTCCGGTCTGCTATTTCCGGCCCGGTCCCTTATTTCTCGGACAGCAACTTGGCAGGTATGGCTGATACTCCTTCAGGAAAATGTGTGTTGTTGTTGTTTTTTAAAAGAAAGCAGTTGTGCTACTGCCATTGCTAATGGGGAGCCCAACTCCTAAAAACACTTGGGAATTTCTGCTCCTCCTGGAGAAATCTGGTGATATGGTTCTCCCTGTGGCTCTTGGCCACAAATAAGATGGAGAATGGCAAGGGGCTTGCATTTTAGTTTACGTTCTTTGGTGATGACTCCACCTTAAGTATTCATTCCCGCCCCCCCCCCCCCGAGCTATTTTAGTTACTGTGGCAATGTTACTGTGAGTTACTGTGGCAATGAATGAAAACAAACAAATGTTCACCTTTAATATTTTCTCTAACAAATCAGCAGCCGCTGATTTTTACTTGTTCAGTTGTAAGTTATCGTTCAATCCGTATCTCAAAAGAGACTTATATTGAGGTTTGCCGCAACATGCACATTATTTAAATCTATGCGATTAATGGATCAGTTGTTTAAAAAGCAGATGACTGATCAATAAAAATGGATGATAGCCCTAGTTCAGACCTATGCAATGTGGTTAATGAGAAATAAACTTGAGAGCATAATTCTAGCATCCGAAGCAGCGGATGGTATTTACACTTGATTTACAAAAACGTCCTCTCGGCTTCGAAGTTATTAGTTCCCAAGTAACACATTTTAATTACGGATGTCATAGTCCCTGCATGGCTGACTTGAATTTAATTGAAAAACTCATACACTGCCATTGGAACTTCAGCATGAATGATGGTTGTTTACATATTTCCGGGTAAAGTACATTTTATTTCTTAGTCACTTGGCGGTTTATTTCCAGGGTAGAAAACCTGATGTTTGATTTTGCCGTAATCTGTCTTGCAGCGCATACAATAAACTTCGCTCTAATGCCCTGTCAACAATAACCTCAGGTTGCCTCTGGGAAGAGGAAAGAAAATTGTCGACAGAGCCCTGGTAGCCAAAATGAGAAGAGTGAGGCAGTTTGAGAATTCAAAGTAGACTGAGTTGTTGTTGTAGTTGTTTATAAATTTATTTATTTGGTTTTTCCAATTAAAGTTTTACCATCAAATATCCTACATCATAGAAACAAGATTCCAAAGAATCTCCTGGACTTCCTTACTCTCCTTCGTGGGTCCTATTGTTAATCAATTCCTTCTGCATTTTTTATAATAATCCAGATCTTTTACATCTCCTTTATAACCAAAATACACCATCAAATGACAAGTGTTTTTCTAATCCTACTGATTATAACTGTTTACAATGATTTCTAAGATAAATTATAAATTTTCCCCATTCCTTATTAAAGTTTTGGTTTTCCTGATTTCTGAGCCTTCCAGTCATTTTTGACATTTCGACATAGTCTATCATCTTCACCTGCCATTCTTCTCTGGTCGGGACTTTATTTTCTTTCCACCTCTGGGCCAATAACATCTGTGCAGCTGTGGTCGCATACATAAATAATATTTTTTCCTCTGTTGAGATTTCAGCACCTATAAGTCCTAAAAGAAAAGCTTTGGGTTTTTATAGAAAAAGTTATTTTAAACATTTTTTTCAATTCATTATATATCATTTCCCAAAATTCTTTTACTACCTTACACATCCACCCAATATGATAAAAGGTGCCTTCTTTTTCCATACATTTCCTACATATATTTGACCCTGTTTTACACATTTTTGCTAGTTTCCTGGGAGTTGAATACCAACAGTAACTAGACTGAGTTGTAACCTCACCTGCCACAATGGTTTGGCAGAAATGGGGAATATCCACTTGAGCTGTGAATATCAGGGGGCGGGGAGGCGTGCCAGAATGGCCCCACTAGTACATTTACACTGCACCAGCCTTCCTGCTACTGAACCACCATCCTATCCACTACTGCCTTTCTCTTGGCATTTTCCACTTGAGGCAGCTGTCCATCACCTAATGATTGGATGCAAAGGAATGTTTGGAGGAACCAGCTGGGGAACCCCCAAGGGAAGAAGGCTCAGAGGAGTGGATTGGTGGTGGGACGACGGTGAGTGGTCAGAGGGAGAAGACTGGGAAGAGGAGGTGTTGGAAACTGAAGAGGTAACAGGGCTTCGTGAGAGGGGAGAGTCTGTGGCAGAAAGAAGTCCAGAAGGAGGAGGAGGAGGAGGAGGTGGAGTTTGGATTTGATATCCCATCTTATCACTACCCTAAGGAGTCTCAAAGCGGCTAACATTCTCCTTTCCCTTCTTCCCCCACAACAAACACTCTGTGATGTGAGTGGGGCTGAGAGACTTCAGAGAAGGGTGACTAGCCCAAGGTCACCCTGCAGCTGCATGTGGAGGAGCGGGGACATGAACCCGGTTCCCCAGATTATGAGTCTACAGCTCTTAACCACTACACCACACTGGCAGAAACTGAAGCAGGAGAGGAGAGAGGCTAAGAAACAGAGATGAGTCAGGCTGGTGAAGAGGCAGCTGTGACAAGCTGCCTCTTCAAGCTGCCCCTCCAGCTGTGACAAGCTCCCCTCACAGCTGCTCTCCCAGAACCAGGAGAGGCATGAAGAGGATGGAGGCAAAGTTATCTTCATGTACAGTAAGCATCATCTCAGATTGCTTGGGAGAAACCCTGGGGAGGAAGGGACAGGCAGCTGTGGGGAGGCAGGGACCTTCAGTCTCAGCAAATGCTTCGTGGCAGCAAGGCCTGCTGGAGATGAGTTGCTGTTCTCATTGGGGCTGACATTCCTGTGTTTGTGAATAAAGAGTTGACTCCAACTTACTCGGTGTGATTTACTGCTGCCTCACTCTGCCTAATGGTAGGTCCGGTCTTGATCACATAGTGCCCGCCCCTCTTGCCAGGAGCAGCTACAGCTGTGAGAGTTAAGGAAACAACATACATAATAATAATAATAATATAATAATAATAATAAATTTTTATTTATACCCCACCCTCCCCAGTCAAAAACCGGGCTCAGGGCGGCTGACACCAACAGAACCACAATAAAACATAAAAACAATTAATTAAAATACAGATTAAAATACAGTATTAAAATTTAAAGTGCAGCCTCATTTCAAGTAGGCCATAAATCCAAGCCATGAGGGAGAAAAACACAGGGGTCAGGCTGAGTCCAGCCCAAAGGCCAGGCGGAACAGCCCTGTCTTGCAGGCCCTGCGGAAAGATGACAAATCCTGCAGGGCCCTGGTCTCCTGGGAAAGAGCATGATTATGACATCACTAGCTCATGACATTGCTGGCATGTGACATCACAAAAAGTGCTACTAGACCCAGGGGCCTCTGCCGTCTATCATAATGTGGTCTTCAACATCACCTTCGTTGGACTGGTCATGTTCAGATGCCTGATTATCGTCTTGCAAAGGAACTACTCTATTCCAAACGTAAAAATGGAAAGTGTAATGCTGGTGGTCAGCAAAAAGGGGTTTAAAGACACACTCAAGGCAAAACTTTTTAAAATGTAGTATAAACACCAACAACTGGGAAACACTGGCCTGCCAGTTCTCCAGTTGGAGAACAGCCTTTACCAGAGGTGTGTTGCGGGCTTTGAAGACGCTCAAACGCATGACGTAAAGGAGAAATGAGCTAAGAGGAAGGCACACTTGGCAAACCCTCACCGTGATCAACTAGCACCCGGAAACCTATGTCCCCACTGTGGAAGGATGTGTGGATCCAGAATTGGCCTCCACAGTCACTTACGGACTCACTGTTAAGACCGTGTTCATGGAAGAAAATCTCAATCAGCTACAAGTGATCGCCAAAGAAGAAGGTAAGACTGCTCGAGTCCCTTGGAGATTCATGCTGCATGCTAGAGGAACAAGTGAGAACTTGAATCACTGGAAGAAATGATTATGCCACTCTCAGGTTTTTCTGAGCTAAATGCAGTGGCCTCCTATGTGGGAAGGCCAAGGGATGAATACCTAGCTAAAAATGAATATCAGTGATAATCTGCAAAATATAATGAAACGGCAGAGCGATGTAACTGTCAGCAGCGATGTGACTGTCAGCAGAGCTCCAGGGAAGAGCTGGGCTGAATTACACTAATTGGAGATGCGCTCCATAGGCTGGTACAAGCAGAAAACAAAAGGCCACTTGTTCACCAGAGGAGCAAACAAAAGTTTGTGGGCCTGGCTCCTGGGTTCACAGTTTACCTCCTGCCTTTTGTCCCTCTTCCATTCACTGGATTAGAAGAAAGGTGCTCCCTTTGGAACACGAGCAAATTTAACTCTGGCATGCCTGGGTGGACCTGAAGTTTGGATCTCTTCTGCTGCTGCTGCTGCTGCTGCTGCTGCTGCTGCTGCTGCTGCTGCTGCTGCTGCAATACACAAAGGTCAGGGCCAGCCCTGTCACTGGGCAAAGTGAGGCAATTGCCTCTGGGGGCGGGGCTGGTGCCCAGAGGGGCGAGGCATTCGTTCCGGGGCAGAGCGTGCCTCCCGGAGGGGCGGGGCACGCATTCCAGGGCCATGGCGCGCCTCCCAGAGGTCCGTGGCACACCTCCCGGGGGCACAACACGCCTCCCTGAGGGGCGTGGCGCACTTTCCAGTGGTGGGGTGCGCCTCCCGGAGGGCCGTGGCGTGCGTTCCGGGGGTGGGGGGTGCCTCCCGGAGGGCCGTGGTGTGCGTTCCGGGGGTGGGGTGCGCCTCCCGGAGGGCCGTGGTGTGCGTTCTGGGGGCAGGGCACGCGTTTTGGGGGCGGGACGGGCGCCCGCGATGGCGCCCCTTGGAGCCCGCCACTCGGGGCGGCCCGCCCCCACCGCCCCTATCTTCCTACGCCCCTGTGCTGGGGAGAGGCAGTGAAAAGTTGGGGACAGAAGATAAGGGAATGGGATATAGCTATTAAAGAAAAATTAACATGTGCCATTAAGGTAAGATGGGGGATATGCGGGATAAATTATTTTGAGGAGATATGGAGGGTGCTTCTACTGTTAAAATGGAAAGAGGTCAAACCATCACAAGGGTGCACATTTTTATTCTCATTTAGGATGGCCACTTTGTTAAGAAAAGAAAAGAAAATTCAAAAATGTTTTTTTTTTAAAAAAAGACAGAGGATCTAAATAATCTTGGAAGAATTTAGATACATTATTTTCACTATTATGTTTTATACCTAAGCTGTTTTTTTATGTATGACTGTAACATAGCATGTGTTGATTATGAGACATAACAGAAAAGCAAATTAAAAATATATTTAAAGAAGAAGAAGAAGAAGAAGAAGAAGAAGAAGAAGAAGAAGAAGAAGAAGAAGAAGAAGAAGAAGAAGAAGAAGAAGAAAGAGGAAATAATATATGAATAATATATGGGAAACAAAATGTCTTAGCATCTCACCAGACACAGAAGGGAAATTAAAGGCATGACAAATAGAGATACTGTCCAAGGTGAACCCCTTGCTCTAAGTATGTTAATGACCCAAATCAAAAACTTGTTATACTAACTGCTCTATCTTCTCAGTGGAGAGGTTATGTTAAGTAATAGGTTTTAAAATGGCATGTGTAAGCTTGCGTCTAAAGTCAATGGATAGAACAAACACCATTAGGTGTACTGCTGGATAAGTGTTTAATGGTTCTTATATTTGTAACAAACAAACAAAAAAAATCCTTCCAGCAGCCCCTTAGAGACCAACTAAGTTTGTCATAGGTATGAGCTTTCGTGTGCATGCACACTTCTTCAGATACACTGAAACAGAAGTCACCAGACCCTTATGTATAGGGGTGGGATCAGAAAGGTGGCGGGAATGGGTGATTGGCTGATAGGTGTGGTACTGTTAACAACTGCAATTGGTCTTACAGGAAAAAGCAAGGGGTGTGGAACTGTCACAGGGCAAGGGCACATTCCAGCACATGAAAAGGATGCAGATCAGCGTCAGGACAGGATGTAAGGTAAAGTAAAAGTAAAGGACCCCTGGACAGGGAAGTCCAGTCAAAGACGGCTATGGGGTTGTGGCACTCATCTCATTTTCAGACCGAGGGAGCTGGTGCTTGTCCACAGACAGCTTTCCGGTTCATGTGGCCAGCATGACTAAACTGCTTCTGGCGCAATGGAAACCAGAGCGCACGGAAACGCCGTTTACCTTCCCGCCACAGTGGTACCTATTTATCTACTTGCACTGGTGTGCTTTCGAACTGCTAGGTTGGCAGGAGCTGGGACAGAGCAATGGGAGCTCACCCCGTTGCGGGGATTCAAACTGCCAACCTTCCGATCGACAAGCCCAAGAGGCTCAGTGGTTCAGACCACAGCGCCAACCACTTCCCTGTAGGACAGAATGTAACCACCTGGGAAGAGCATGGTGTGGCCTAGGAAAGTCTTGAGGACCAGGGACTTGAGTCATCTTGGCTTCGGGTTTCTGACTATGGTTCCACTCAACAACCAGTTACGACTCTGGGAAATAATAAAGTAAAAAGTAATACAGTGGTACCTCTACTTACGAATTTAATGCGTTCCGAACACACATTTGTAAGTCGAAAAAAATTGTAAGTTGAATCCCATAGGAATGCATTGGGAGAAAAAATTCGTAAGTAGAAGCAACCCTATCTAAAAATTCGTAAGTAGAAAAAATCCTATCTAAACCACATCCAAGATGGCAGATGGAGCTCCATTCGTAAGTAGAGTTATTCGTAAGTAGAGGTACCACTGTAACCAAGAGCTGTATAAGATCATGATTCTAGCTAGAATGGCAGTTATTGCTCTAGGATGGAAAGAAAAAACTAAATGGAATATGGAAAAATGGAACGACTGTTTTTGAATACGTACAATCAGAAATATTTGCACAGATAATGGTAGAGGATAGATAGGAAAATAAATGCCAAAAAATCACAAATAAGTGGGCATTTTACAGGAACTGGGTAGAAAGGGGGGAAGCCAACCCGAATATACAAGCACAAATGAATCTTTAGCC
Source organism: Zootoca vivipara (assembly GCF_963506605.1). NCBI lineage: Eukaryota > Metazoa > Chordata > Lepidosauria > Squamata > Lacertidae > Zootoca > Zootoca vivipara. The sequence goes on along the minus strand of NC_083291.1, from coordinate 23,131,841 downwards.
ACTGTGTACATGGCTAAAGATCTGAAGAAGGAAGGCCCGACCAGGGAAGAGGATGGGAAGGGAGGGGAAGGATTACGGGGGAAAACAACAACAACCAGTTATGACTGAGCTCTGATCCTGACTGCTGTTCAATTAAATTACATGTCCCATATGCTCTTCTCTTCTGTTCTGTCCCCCCTTTTTCTTTACTTATTTGTGCAATGTTTTAAATGCCACCCTTCTGCACAAAAGCTTTCAGGGTAGCCTACAAATTTGAACATTATCTCCCTCCACTTTTACCCTCACAACAACCCTGTGCGGTGGGTTAGGCTGAGAGAGATCCAAGATCACCCGGTAATCTTCATAACTGGGTGGTGGGGATTTGCACCTGGGTCTTTCCCCCAGTCTTAGCAGAACACTCAATGCACTACATCACACTCCTGTAGTTCTGTAACACTCTCCGCACTCTCCAGATGTGTGATACGGTTTTTCTTTTCTGAGTTGCGCCAAATCCAAGCCGATCAAAAACAAAGCACAGACTTAACTTCTCAGCAATTCCCCGAAGAGCGACCATTATAAATTTAAACAAAAGTCTGTCTTGGCAAGGAAACTGGAACTTCCCAGCGACTATCTCCTATGCCTGGGTGGTGGTAAATATTAATGGTGAAAAGATAAAAGCAAATCTCTGGGTGCCGGAGATGGATATTTTAAAAGGCTTGTGCAGACTTCCCATGAAAAATGAAAATGGTACAGCGAGTGATTTACATATAAAACATTGCTCTTTCATTCCATCAGCCTAAGTGATGGATGCGGTAATTAGCCAAGGCAACCAAGAGGACACTTGCCAAGTCGCTTGTGTAGATTTTTATGATGCGTTAACTACCTTAGTCAGTTACAAAGCCGATCAGCTCAGTGAATAACCATCAAAGGTCAAACTCTGTTTTGATAGATTTGTCAAGCAAAGTTGCCACCCTTCTTCTATCAAAGTCCTGGCATGGAGTATTAATGCCTTGCTGAGCTCCAGACCTACTACTGATTGAACAGAGAAGCCTCCAAAGAGAAGATAGACTGGAGAAGATAGACAACAGAATGAAGTGGGAGAGCCCTGGGATTGTAGAACCAGGCGCGTAGCAAGGGAGGGGCGAAGGGGGTGGGCTGCCCCTAGTTCCACTCTGGCGGGGGCAGCATGGGGGCAGTGTGTGGGGGCAGCACCCCTGGCCCGCCCCTCGCCTCCTCCGCCCAAGCAGGAAGAAGCAGAGTGCGTGCTATGGAGTGGGTTGCCGCTGGGCGCCGCTGGTCGCCAGCAAACCATGAGCTGCAGCTTGCTCATGGTTTGCCGCCACCCGGTGGCAACCCACTCCATAGCGTGTGGGTTCAGGAGTGACCCTTAATTGGGAGGCACACTCTCCATAGAGTGGCTCATGCACAGTCCGTCCTGGCGCGCGTGTTGTGATGTCAGGACGCATGTGTGCTCTGGAGCGACGCCCCGGCCCCAGGGGTGCGGCCCCGGGCAGCCAAGTGGCACCGTTTGCCACTGGGTAGAACAAACTGTACCACTTCAGACTGCAGGTACAACAATCACATCTTTGTGTCAGGCTTCAGAGAACTGGCTTCCTCCCCCCATGGCAGTAGATAAGCAGAACAAGGAAAATGAGTCTTCTTACCAATTGGAAACTTTGATAATCACAGCGAGAGAACAAAGAACCCTAATCTCTTTTCGTCCCATGCCTTAAGTGTGCTGGTTGCTAGGTATGCAGAGTTTTCTGAGCAGAGGGTGGGTATTGGCCACATTACTGTTGATGTCACAAAGCCATGAGAGTTGGGTAAGGTGTTTGTGACAGAGGAAGCAGCAAAAGTGATGGAGACAGCAACTGTACAACAGACCTCAATGGGCAGGGTGTGAGGATGCAACCCTAAGTGTCAGAATTGGCAGAAAGAGGGTGCCATTGGTTGCTTGAGAAAGGTGGTGCTTTAGTGAAGTACAGGACTAGCTCCAGGTATGAAGAGGCTTGAGTTTAGTGGACCATTGGTGGCCCCTGGAAGGCTCACCTGGTGATGGGGGCGGTAGGCAGCAGCACTCAGAGCAGTGCCCCAAATGATGTCAGGAGCATTGTGGGAAATTAAAATAGCTGCTAAAATTAGGCAGCTCATGTCAGACAAAGACAAGTTATTTTAAAGGGGGGTTGGTGACCAGTGACCATTATCAGCAATGGGGCCTGCTGGGATGCTGTCAGGCTTTAGGGAATTGACTCCCCCCCCCCCACTGTGGCAGTAGATAGGAAGATCAAAGAAAGGAATGTCTTATCAATTAGAATCTTTAATAATCACAGTGAGAGAACAAAGAACACATCTCCTAGAAATGGTGGTGCTCCCAATTAAGGGTCACTCCCCCCTCTCTGTCCCTATTAATCTATGTCACTCCTACATCTTGTAATCTGAGCTTGTACCCTCTGTGCTTTCTGTTCTGACACTTTCTGAGCTCTCCGTGACTTTGGAGAAGGGGGGCGAATGCTGTCCAGAGACTGTGAATCTGTTAACCCTTTCTCTTCCAGTGTTTCTTCTCCTAGCTGTTCCCCTTCCAGTAAATTTCCCAGCTTCTGCCTTCTGAACTATGCCCCTCTGCAAACCACTGTTCCAAATCTGAACTGTCCTCCTGCTGCTGGGAAGATTCAGAACCTGGATAAGGAGCAGAGGGAGGGGGAGGCTCTCGCCATTCTTCCTCAATGCAGCCCTCCTCAGCACCGTCCCTGACACTTTGAGAGTCTCTCCACATAAAACAAACACGCGGGATTCTCACAGCAAGGAGGACTGAGTTAGAATCTTTCTCCATCCTTGTGTGCCAAGTTTCTGCATGCCGGGAATTTTTTCATGTGAGGGCGCATTTAAAAATGATATGTTCCACCTGCACTCTGAAATGGTGCAATGCCCTGTACAAGGATGATGTTGCCCTCCAAATGCTGTTGGACTACAACTCCCATCAACCTTCATCGTGGGCCTGCCAGCTGGCACAGATAGGAGTTGCAGTCCAACAACATCTGGAGGGCCACAGGTTAACCACCTGTGCTCTACAGTCTCAGGGCTCTTCTATCTCATTCTTCCGGTACAGGAAAACCTTTTTCATTCATTCTTTCTTTCAGTTACAGAATGAATTGATTCATAGAAACAACTGAAGCATTTCCCCATGTTTCCAATCAGGGTTTCCCAACTGTTTTTGGACTACAATTCCCATCTTCCCTGAACACTGGTCCTGCTAGCTGGGGATGGTGGGAGTTAAGGTCCAAAAACAGCTGGAGACCCACGTTTGGGAAACCCTGGTTTGGATTATCCAGTAAGGATCTGCTTTCATTTCATTGACGGGGCTGGCCTATCCTTGAGGCAGAGTGAGACATCTGCCTCAGGCAGCTGAAGTCGAAGTTGGTCCCCCCCCCCCTGACCATCACAGCCGTCACCTCCACCTTCAGTAGAGAAGTGGTGCTGGAAGTGGCACCAGCTTCTGGTGAGATCTCATGAGATCTTGCTGGGACTTGACGGTAGCACTGCTTTGGGAATGATATGTTCCCATTTGGCCTCGGACAGTGAAACAGGACACACTGCCCTGTCCATTGATATAAACTGAGTGGCATTTGTCAGGAGACAGAGCAGGACCTTTTCAGCATTGGCCCCTGTTCTGGGATTTCTGCTCTTGCAGTTGGCATTCCACCCACATTTATCTACCAAGGCTTTTAACTAACGTCTGATATGGCAACTGTTTTTCAGAATTCAGCATCCATTTTTTAAATTACTGCTTAGGTGTGTTGCTGTGTCAGCTATGTGCTGCTTTGAGCAAGCCAAGGCTCATTCGTTGACTTCTGTGCAAAATGAGACGAAGGGTCAGAGCAGAATTTGCACAAAACACTTGCAACCACGGTTGGTGTAGTCATGTGATTTTTTTTATTTTTATGTGTGTTCCTTTCAGCTAATTGAAAGCACATCGGAGGGGTCCACTGGCTACTTATCAAAATTGTACTGCAAACAGTGCCTCCACCACGAAAACTTTAGCCTCTCCCCACTTTAATAACCTCCAGCTCAAACCAGTCCACAGGCAGAGAGGATAAAGGAAAGGACACTGAACTCAACTCTCTAAATGGTTGCGGTTTTGGACTCTGCATAGTTTCTGCTCAATAACAGCTTTTACGGTGTAACTTAAGCTTAGCATTGTATCCTGGTAGAGTGGAATCAGATATACTGTAATGTCTAATGTTTACCTATGTGCTGAGTTTTTATTGCTTTGCTTTGCTGTTGAGAGACTTAAGAAATATGTCATTTTCTGTTGGTGCCAACTTGGGGGAGGGATCCCTGGATGCCATGATCCAAGTTTGGGGCAAGTACTCTTTGGTGAGAGAACCCGAGCAGAGATTTAAAATCACAAAATATGCAGCAAATGGAAATATTGGCTTTTGGACCTTTAAAATATGCCCTTTCAAGTTTCCCTCTTCCCCCAGCATAGGGAAAGACCACACATTTGGTAACTTAAAAAATGGCTGACTTACAAACTCTCCAAATGTCAGATTCATGTGCTTTTCAATACATCAGTCAGAAAAGCTGCATTGGCAGTAAAACTTAGCTTAGTTACAAAGTGGTATAAGTTCCTAAATTATTGGTATAGGAACTCAAAAATGGCTGGTGAGAGCCATGCGGGCGAGCTGAAATGGCCACTGCAAACCTCTTCATATGCCGAGCCTCTCAGGTAGACTGGGGGCCAGGGGACAATAGACTATTACCTATTTCCTCTCAAGGTTAGGGAAATGACATAGCTAAGCCTGGCAGGACAGCTTACTCTATGGTTTTTTTTTTTAATATTTTTATTAATTTTCCAATTAAAACCAATTATATCACATTCAATATTTCAAATTATACACATATATATATCAATCAAACCGAATGTTATGCCAAATCATCTAAAGAATTTTTTATTTGGGTTCCCATGCTTCAAGAAATTGGGAATTCCTCGCAACTGTCCACTGCCGTCTTTTTTCTAAAGTTCAAATCGTCCTCCAAGTTCATAATAATCCAGATCTTCCCCTTACAGTCACATAGATGTTTTCCACTTTCATCCGATTGTTTCCCAGCTGCTGAGATAAATATCAAACAAAGTTTCACAGATGTTCTTTCTCCTGTGTGAGTTAATCAGTCCAGCCTCCCCATAAATCTTCTTAATGGAGCTCCCTGTTGCGTCGAAGCAGCTCGAAGCAGCCATCTTAAAAAGCTCAAATCACTTTCGTTTTCTCTCATAGCCATGAAGATTTACAATCATTATAGAATTTACAGCTTTACCAGGCAGGAGACCCAAACATCAAACCATAAACTCTTGGTAAATTAATGGATCTCCTTGCCCTATAGCTGAACTTAGCTTCAGGTCGCTGCTCCAATTTAAAGTGCGTCACAGCTCATAAATCCTCCGAACGCGTCCAGAACTCCTTCCGTCCGACTAGGGGGGGGCTTTTCTCATCGGCAACTCCACATCTTTAAAAAATATGCTCAGTAACAACAGTTATAAAGTTCAACTCACACAGTCTTTTGCTTCTCTTTCACTCCAAACAAGCCAGGACATCGCGTCCGGGAAGGTACGAGGCAACAATATGAAGAAAAAAAAATAAAAACTCACTTCCCTTATCGCTCCGTCCCCATCAATCCTTCTTCCAGATGCAGTACAATCTTTGACTCCTCTCCCTCAGCAGCATAAATTTCTCAGCAGTAAACAGCGCTTCTTCCCCTCCTTCTGAAGTATGTCCATAGATTTAAGCCTAATTATCTTCTTTAACCATGGAAATCCCCGCCATGCAGATTAGCGTCCGGGAGTCCTGGCCCTCGTAAGTGCTCAGCCCAAGCTCCCCCCACTCCAAAAACAGTCGGAGTGGGTCTGGGGGCATCGCGGGCCAGCGGCCCCTCTCCGTAACCCCCGGAGAGGGTAGGGGGTTGCCATTTACTCCCCTAGCAACCGCCAAATTCCTTACGAAGGTCAGAGAGATGGAAAACAGGTCCGCCATTCCTGCAGGCGGAAACCGGAACCTCAGCTTACTCTATGGTATTAACCATTTCATGCATTAATTAGACTCAAGCATATTGATTATATGGGGTTGGTTGCCTCATGTTTTCAAATCTGACTCAGGATGGAACAAAATGCAATTCTGGCAAATGCATGATTCCAGTCCCACATCTGCTAAGGTAATGGGAATGGGGGGCTGTCAGGGGGAGGATCAGTGAAGAGGACGGGGTGCTTAACTTTTCTTGTGCTCACTGGTCATCCCCTGCAATCCCCCTACCACCCCCAGGTCTCTTTAACCACCACCTGGCTCACTCTCAGTTTCAGAGCCCAGAGGGTAAAACATTAGAAAAGAACCCAGGGATGCTATTTGCAGGGGAGGGGTGGGTGGGTGGGTGGAGGGTTAAGCAACCCTCCCACGTGCCACTTCACACCTGCAAGATCCCCATCACTCACCCACCCCAGATTAGTGTCACAAGGAAAGTAAAAGGGTAAAGGACCTCTGGATGGTTGAGTCCAGTCAAAGGCGACTATGGGGTTGCTGCGCTCATCTCGCTTTCAGGCCAAGGGAGCTGGTGTTTGTCCACAGACAGCTTTCTGGGTCATGTGGCCAGCATGACTAAACCACTTCTGGCACAACGGAACACCATGACGGAAGCCAGAGTGCATGGAAACACCGTTTACCTCCCTGCTGCAGTGGTACCTATTTATCTACTTGCACTGGTGTGCTTTCAAACTGCTAGGTTGGCAGGAGCTGGGACAGAGCAACAGGAGCTCACCCTGCCGTGGGGATTCGAACTTTCAACCTTCTGATCGGCAAGCCCAAGAGGCTCCATGGTTTAGACCTCAGTGCCACCCGCACACACTGCTTGGCCCGACTGCTTGAATCAGCCCTCCCTGACCCCATTATTCAGTTCTGCTTAACCTTGCCAGGAATTTAATGTGATCAACATCCAGGTTCCCAAGAACACTGACAACTGCTAGCAGTGCACTCCTGTACATATCTACTCAAAGGAAAATGTCATTAAGAATTTCATCACATGAATCAAATTGATTTATACTAATCCTACAACCTCAATATTTGTAAATAAGGTAGAATTTTAAACTGTAGACTCAACAAGGAGGCTCATTGACACCACTGTGATTCAACATTTGGATGGACCTGAAAATTATCAAGGATGCAAATAATAGGTAATCATTCGAAATGCAAATAATTTTGAAGGATTCAGAGAAATCATTTGAAACAAACTTGCTCAATGAATTTGGGCAGATTTCAAACTGTAAATGTGCAAAGATCAGAGTGGTTTGCTTATCATATGCCAGAGGAATATGAAAGTTAATATTGTGAAAAGATATTGAATTCCATGGAGAAAGAGCTCCAAAAGTTACATGGGGATTTGGATTACTCAAGATCTGTAAGATTTAATTCAATATAATCACTCCAAACTGATACAGGAAGTAAGAAAAGACTGATCCAGCTGGCAAGGCATAAATCTCTTGTGGCTGGCCTGGTTATAAAAATGAATATAAAGCCTTGCATTTCCTTCCTATGATTAAATATCATGTTAAAAGTAAATGATTGTTTAATTTAAAAATGGCAAGATCTTTGGTTTATCTTTTTATGGGCAGGCAAGGACCTTAGAGTTACATAAAAAATGCTCTATCAGCAAATAAAAAATCAAAATCAGAGGGCTGGCGTTTCCTATTGCATAATATTATTGTGCTGCTATGCTTGGACATTAAAGATGTGGCTTGAAAGTTCAGCTGTTACAGGAAAAAGTGAACAAACTGGTCTGTCTACTGGGAAAAAATATTTGATATATTAGCAAGAAGGATTTCACAGTTATAAATTCAAACCCTATTAGGGATGTTTGTGCAGTTTTTGAAAAGTTTACAAGCAAGCATAGTCTGGGACTATCTATCAAATATCTACCTACCTACCTACCTACCTACCTACCTATTGATAGATTTTTAGGAGAAATGAAGCTATGGGAGAGAAACAGGTTCATAGAACCTGAGGGCTTTGGTGTGTTTTTGGTTTTTTTAAGGATTTTTTGTTAAGGATTAGCAATAAATATATGACTGATTTAAACATGAAATGGGTTGAGAACAGTTTTCTTTTATTTAAAATCCTCAGTTATGGATCGGCAAATATATCAATTTCAGTTTCTCATTTTTCCAATATTCCGCATCACTTTGTGAGCATTGTATCTTTTTAAAAAAAAAACTGCTTAGAAACTATGGTGCTAAGTAGTATATAGATTGTTATGGCCAATTAATGAAATAAATCATTGGCGTGGGTGGATAGGTGTACTCCTTTCCTCACACATACACCTAACAGTGCTGTATTTCTAGAAAAAGAGGGACCAGAACACACCATGAACACCTCTCCTGTTCTCTTATAATGGCAATGGCACCCACCTGAGAGGTACTGGAACTGAGTTCTGGTAAGTTCCAGCTAAAAAAAAAAGCCCTGTACATACGTATAAAGAAAATACCATAAATGGGGAGGGGTTAAGGTGGGGAAGTCAATATAGGATTGTAGCCTTAAGTGCCGAATTGAAATAGATTTCACATTACCTCAGATCCTTTTAAAGAAATGTGCTACATAGAACAATGTGCTACATGGTCAAAAAGAAGGACCCTAGATGGGAAGGGACCCTGAGGATCACAGAAGAAGAAGAAGAAGAAGAAGAAGAAGAAGAAGAAGAAGAAGAAGAAGAAGAAGAAGAAGAAGAAGAAGAAGAAGAAGAAGAAGAAGAAGAAGAAGAAGAAGAAGAAGAAGAAGAAGAAGAAGAAGAAGAAGAAGAGGAAGATATTTATACTCCACCCATCTGGCTGGGTTTCTCCAGCTGCTCTGGGTGGCTCCCAACAGAATATTAAAAACATGATAAAACATCAAACATTAAAAACTTCCTCCAGCCGCTCTGGGCGGCTCCCAACAGAATATTAAAAACATGATAAAACATTAAACATTAAAAACTTGCCTTCAGACGTCTTCTAAAAGTCAGATAGTTGTTTATTTCCTTGACATCTGATGGGAGGGCATTCCACAGGGCGGGCACCACCACCGAGAAGGCCCTCTGCTTGGTTCCCTATAACTTCACTTCTCGCAGTGAGGGAACCACCAGAAGGCCCTCGGAGCTACACCTCAGTGTGCAGGCTGAACGATGGGGGTGGAGACACTCCTTCAGGTATATCTAGTCCAACCCCCTGCAATGCAGGAATATGCCGCTGTCCTAAACAGGGATCAAACCTGCAACCTTGACATTATCAGCACCACGCTCTAACCGACTGAGCTCTCCCGGTCCAGCCTGCTCTTGTGCCCCTAACTGCGGCCTGAAGTGCAGAAATCAGCGGGGGGAGCTTTGAACGTCACAGAGACAAAGATGACCACCCAATCACTTTTGCTCAGGAAGCCCCTGTTAAAAGCAATTACTATCATAGCTGCCAAGTTTTCCCTTTTCTCGCGAGGAAGCCTATTCAGCATAATGGAAAATCCCTTAAAAAAAGGGATAACTTGGCAGCTATGATTACTATGACCGTCAGCTGAAAGGTTGGCAATCCTATAGCCCCAGGAAGTTCCCTTTGACAAATTGGGTCCCCCTAACAAGAGGGCACGTGTTGCGGTGTGACCTGGCAACCAGACCCTGTGTTGTGGGTGGGAACGTTTGGATGGCCACAACACCCTTTTGGAGGTCCCTTGGTTCTGGGTGCAATTAGACCAATGGGATGCCAGCAAAATTGTATCAAGGGACCTCTATTTAAACCCATGCACGTGTCCCTTCCTCTTTGGGGCCAGTGCATCGGAACATCCGCCCACCTCTCCCTATATTTAGGGCTTGCACGCATGACCTTGCTATGCTGTTGTGTGTCATCTGTCGTTGGGACAGGGGCACGGCAGGAATTTTCCCCACTTGGCTGATTGGCTGGTGCCATTTGGGTTTTGCTTGCTGCGTAGCAAATCATCACAGCTTTTAAGGTTGCGGATAGGCTCTGGTTTAGGTGATGAGGTGGCAGAGCGGTCTGGCCATCCCTGTGCGATGGGCATTCCGTTAAAGGAATCCTGGGACTCTTGGTTGGTCAACCCTGAGAGGGGTTGTGCCCAGAGCCAGAGTCCAGGGGGGGGGCATCTGGCAGGTGGACTGGCTTGACCCCGCCTTCCACTGTGCCAGGTGTTTACCCAAGGCTGACCTATGGTGTGCCCTGGGTCAGCGCTGCCTGCAAGGGTGCAGGGAGCTAGTCGAACCAGAGCCTATGCAACCACTCATTTGATTGTAATCAATAAAGTTGTGGCCTAAATTCTGCCAAAAACCAAACCAAAATTTGAGTCTTGTCTGAATTTATTTGGGGATGGTTAAAGGGTCTACACCCGCAACTTTCTGTTCTTAATCCAATTGAGAGCAATAAAAGTAATCACATCCTGCAAGCCCCAATCTGGCCACCAGTTAATTATAAATGTGTTTCAAGTTCTCCAGTAAATCTGGGAGGTTCTGCGATGCCTCTCCCATGCTGTGCAACAAACCACACAGTGATACTTATTAAAAGAGGAGTGGATCCTCATTAAGTAAGCTCGTCGCTCCATTAAAAAACACACAGAGAGAGGAACACACTGAGTGAGAACAAGGGACGTTTTCTTCCACTTCCTTTACTGCTCTCAGAATCTCGAAAGATTCCAGGTTTAATGCTTTTTAAATTATAGCTCTCCACAGTCACTGCATGTTTGGTCTTGGGCTGCTGGAATGTGGCAACGGCACTCCCAAGAGAAGAGAGACAACATGAGAAGCTTTGCCACTAAAGGCATGTCCACATTATACAGTTAGAGGTGTTATTGAGTTGGGGGGAAGCCCCCTAAACCCTAGAAATTGATAAGTGGTAGGATTTTGATGAATTGGGATATGGGTGAAACTACAAGCGGAATGGGGGAAATGATAACCTCAGGGTTCTGTCCTCTCCCCCATGCTTTTTAACATCTACATGCAGCCGCTGGGAGAGATCATCAGGGGGGTTGGGCTGGGTGTTCATCAGTATGCGGATGATACCCACCTCTACCTCTCTTTCAGATCAGAACCAGTGAAGGCGGTGAAGGTCCTGTGTGAGTGTCTGGAGGCGGTTGGAGGATGGATGGCGGCTAACAGATTGAGATTGAATCCTGACAAGACAGAAGTACTGTTTGTGGGGGACAGGAGGTGGGTGGGTGTGGAGGACTCCCTGGTCCTGAATGGGGTAACTTTCCCCCTGAAGGACCAGGTGCGCAGCCTGGGAGTCATTTTGGACTCACAGCTGTCCATGGAGGCGCAGGTCAATTCTGTGTCCAGCTCCATCTGGTACGCAGAATGAGACCCTACCTGCCCACGGACTGTCTCACCAGAGTGGTGCATGCTCTAGTTATCTCTCGCTTGGACTACTGCAATGCGCTCTATGTGGGGCTACCTTTGAAGGTGACCCAGAAACTACAACTAACCCAGAATGCGGCAACTAAACTGGTGACTGGGAGCGGCCGCTGAGACCACATAACACCGGTCCTGAAAGACCTACATTGGCTCCCAGTACGTTTCCAAGCACAAAAGTGTTGGTGCTGACCTTTAAAGCCTCGGTCCAGTATACCTGAAGGAGTGTCTCCACCCCCATCGTTCTGCCCGGACACTGAGGTCCAGCGCCGAGGGCCTTCTGGCAGTTCCCTCGCTACGAGAAGCCAAGTTACAGGGAACCAGGCAGAGGGCCTTCTCGGTAGTGGCAACCACCCTGAGGAATGCCCTCCCACCAGAGATCAAAGAGAACAACCCTTACCAGACCTTTAGAAGGCATCTCAAGGCAGCCCTGTTTAGGGAAGCTTTTAATGTTTGATGGATTTCTGTATTTTAATATTTTGTTGGAAGCCACCCAGAGTGGCTGGGGGAACCCAGCCAGATGGGCGGGATATAAATAAATTATTATTATTATTATTATTATTATTATTATTATTATTAAAACCATTGTAAACAGCTAAAATCGTTAGTGGGATTGGAATAACGCTTGCAGTTTAATGGTGAATTTGGGACATAATGGAGATGCAAAAGATTTGGATTATTATAAAAGATGCAGGAGGAAACGACTAACAATAGGACCCACGAAGGGGAGGAGGGAAGTCCAGGAGATTCTTTTTTAATTTGAAAAACCCAAATAAATAAGAAAGAAAGAAAGAAAGAAAGAAAGAAAGAAAGAAAGAAAGAAAGAAAGAAAGAAAGAAAGAACAAGTTGCAGAAATGTGCCAAACAAGGAATCCCTGGACTGGTTTATGCAAAGCAGTCAGACCAGCCTATAGAAGAGCAATTCTGTTAACATGACAAAAGGGGTTGGTGGGCCATCCGAGAGGAATCCTTTGGCCTGGGGAGACAGGTGTTGCCAAGGTGATTGGGGGTGTGTGCTTGAAGTGACTGGGAAAGAGAGATTTTTGAGCAAGGGGTGCCAGGAAGAAGAAGAAGAAGGAAGACTGGGATCCATCTTGGGCAGGCTGGCTGAAGGCTGGCTGCACTCCTGTGGGGGACAAGCCCCTCTTGCAATGAATGACCTGCTGAAAGATCTGGACTCCCTCCATGCACATTGCGAACAAACTAAAACATTAGCAGGATTGATATATAGACACGTGCAGCAAGAGTCAGCTAGGGAGAACCTAAGGGGAAATTAGTAAATAGATTTTAACTGGATATGCAGCAATAAAGAGATATAAAAGAAATAACTGCAGAAAGGAAGGGAGGCAAGTCAAAGGGAAAGTAAATTGGATTTGTAAAGATTTTTTTTGTTCAAAATGTAAAAATGAAAAATGAAGTTATAAAAACACCTGAACGGAATAATAATAATAATAATAATAATAATAATAATAATAATAATAATTTATTATTTATACCCCGCCCATCTGGCTGGCTCTCCCCAGCCACTCTGGGAGGCTTCCAACATTAAAAGACAATAGTCTGTTAAACATTAAAAGCTTCCCTAAACAGGACTGCCTTCAAATGTCTTTTAAAAGTCTGGTAGTTGTTTTTCTCTTTGACATCTGGTGGGAGGGCGTTCCACAGGGTGGGTGCCACTACTGAGAAGGCTCTTTGCCTGGTTCCCTGTAACTTGGCTTCTCACAGTGAGGGAACAGCCAGAAGGCCCTCGGAGCTGGACCTCAGTGTCTGGGCAGAACGATGGGGATGGAGACGCTCCTTCAGGTATAATGGACCAAGGCTGTTTAGGGCTTTAAAGGTCAGCACCAACACTTTGAACTATGCTCGGAAACGTTCCTATAAAACCACCAAGTTACAGCCCTTCCCAAATAACCCGAAGAAAAGAATTCCACACTGCAGCATTTTGTTGCAGATTCCATATGCTAATACTAAAGGGGAAAGTTGGCTTCCCTGAGTAATGATCTGGCAACCCAGTTTCTCACAATAGCCTTCTGGTGGTGGGAGTTAGTAGTTGTGCAGAAAAGGCAACTGTTTTAGGGGCATGGTCTTACACATAGGCGACAGAACTTTCCCCAGACCTTCTCTTTTGCACAATTCTTAAAAGCAGAGATGGCCTGTCCTCCATTGCATCTGGTCACCCTTAATTTATGTCACGGTTTGACTTCTTTGAGATGGCATGACTTACCTAACTCCGCCCTGCTGGGCCTTAGAGGCTTTCTCACCAACTTGCTTCCTGGCTGCTAGTTGTGTGGTTTCCAATTTGATCACCTGCAGTGATATCACACACACACCCCTGCTCTGGATCTCTTCCATCAAGCAGGCAGCCTTTGATTCGACCACATTGATCTTGGAACGCTGCATTGGCAAAGTAGGACTCTTCCTTGCCTTTATTCAAAGTATCGTATCTCTGGGTTCCATCTGAAAAGAAACTTACATGATTAATGGATCCTGTTCTTCTCCTTGAAACCACCAGCTCATTTGCCTTTGTGAACTGGGCTACAGAAGACAACCCAGTGATCTGATCCTGTGTGAGATGCTATAACATTCCCAAGACTGCATTCTCCTGGGATTCAATGGCGGAAAGGCACAGCTACTGTGCCCTGGAGGAAGAAATAACACCAAAAGCCCCAGATCAGGGGTGTTAGTCCATGTGGGCAATCTTCCAGGGTTGGTGAGAAGTGTGGCCTGCCAGCCATGCAGGTGCCGGGCTATTTTGCACTCTAGGCAAGGCTAACTACTTGCGCGCGCGCGCACACACGCGCACGCGCACACACACACACACACACACACACACACACTCCAACAACTGCTTACTTCAATTTTCAATAACAGATGTATTGTAGTAAACCAGGCATCCCCAAACTGCGGCCCTCCAGATGTTTTGGACTACAACTCCCATGATCCCTAGCTAACAGGACCAGTGGTCAGGGATGATGGGAATTGTAGTCCAAAACATCTGGAGGGCCGAAGTTTGGGGGTGCCTGTAGTAAACAATGAAAAGCACAAACCTTGGAACTGCTAAAATTGTTTTAAATTGCAAGAATAAGAAATACAGCCGTACCTCAGAAGCAGAACAAAATCCGTTCCAGAAGTCCGTTCGACTTCCAAAATGTTTGAAAACCAAGGCGTGGCTTCTGATTGGCTGCAGGAAACTCCTGCAGCCAATTGGAAGCCACGGAAGCCATGTTGGACATTCGGGTTCCAAAGAACGTTCGCAAACTGGAACACTCACTTCTGGGTTTGTGGCGTTCGGGAGCTAAAACGTTAGACTCGCAAGGCATTCGGGATCCAAGGTACAACTGTACAACAATCTTCGATCTTTCTTAAATACAAAAGAACATGTTTTAGCACACAAATCATTAAAAATAACCTTGCTAATATAAACCCACTTTTCAAAATGTTTGAGGTATGGGGTGAAGAATGGTGAAAGTGGAGCCTTTAATAATTCCACCCAGTTTACTGCATGTGAGGCTATGTTGTGCCAGGTGCTAAATTTAGTTAATGAGCGGATTAATCAAGTTACAGTTATACGTCCCTTCGATTTAGAGCAATTTTTACACTGCCTTATCCCTCAGGCTCAGAATGTTTATGGTGTTGTTAAAGAAGTTAAGGAGAGATGAAGGGAAATCTGCTAGAAATATTAGCTTCAATGCCGCTATTTCAGAAGGGGAGATTTAAGCCTGTCCTCAACTTAGGGTGGCAACTTGAACAGAGGAAAGGGGAGAAATTAGATTCAGGTCACATTTTAAAGGCAAACCTACCTAATTGGCACTTTCCGAAGTTATCCGTGAGCCGGAACACAACCATCTGTCAAGAATTGCACATCTCCAAATTTTGCAGTGTAGTTTTCCAGCCGATTAATTTGCACTAGGATAGAGTATGCATAAAATGCACATCTTGTTTAAAACTATATACAAAAATGCATTCTATTAGAGGGAACCGCTTTGCAAAAATGTGTGTATTGGATGCAAAAATGCATACAAAAATAAATTTGCATTAAATTGCTGGTGAATTTTCACAAGGCCTTTTTTAAAAATCACAAGCTGATGCGGAGATGTAGCTAAAGTTAAGATTGGGAAAACAAGAAACCAGAGTTGACAGATTTCCCCCATCCCTGTAACCTCACTTCTCGCAGTGAGGGAACCACCAGAAGACCCTCAGAGCTGGACCTCAGTGTCCAGGCTGAACGACGGGGGTTGAAGGTCTTGCTGCCACGAAGCATTTGCTGAGACTGAAGGTCCCCGCCTCCCCACAGCTGCCTGTCCCTTCCTCCCCAGGGTTTCTCCCAAGCAATCTGAGACGGTCCCTACGTGAAAATAACTTTGCCTCTGCCCTCTTCATGACTCTCTTGGTTCTGGGATATCAGCTGCGAGGGGAGCTTGTTGCAGCAGGAGGGGGAGACACCTGTGCCTCTTCACCAGCCTGACTCCTCTCTGCCTCTTGGCCTCCCTCCTCCCCTGCTTCAGCTTCTGCCTCCGATGCTGGGCTTCTCTCTGCCACAGATTCTCCCAGCTCACTAAGCCTTGTTACCTCTCCAGCTTCTGACACCTCCTCTTCCCAGTCTTCTCCCTCTGACCACTCGTTATCATCCCACCGCCAGTCCCCGGGCTCTGAGCCTTCTTCCCTTGATGGTTCCCCAGCTGGTTCCTCCCACCATTCCTCTGCATCCCACCACCCCGACGATATTCCTGTGTTTGAAGGGCTACCCAGTTTAATGGAAAACCGTAAGATGGGAGAGCAAGGGCCTTGAAGCCGCCCCTTGAACGCACCTGGGCAACAGACTAGTCGCCTAGTCACAACCATCTCCACCGTGGTGAGATATTTTGTATCTCTCTGTTTAAGTTACAGTAATCACTTCTAATTTTGCATCCCCATACTTTATATGTATCCATACATTATTTATAATTTTGAATATTTTATGTGTGTATAAATCAGCACATGCAAAATTTATGCATACCTGTGTCCTTCTTTGTCATATTTTGGGGATGGGATTGTGCTCCCCCCCCTCTCTTTTGGCTATGTATAAGCAGCCACTTTATGGCTGAGTCCAGGAAAAGCTTTGATTGTGCCGAGCATACAAATGGGTTCAGTTTTAATCACAGTGGTTCATAATGGGAATTTTTTTCCCCTTTGCAGATCATTCCTGTAAATATTCATCTTTCAAGATAGAGAATAACATCACAGCCACGTTCTTCCTCTGGAGAGGCTGAGACGTAGAAACAACTTAAAATTGTACGCAAACACTTTTATTTATGAGCAGTGGGCTCCTAGCTGTTCTTTTGCTGGGAGAAAAGAAAGAGAGCTTCATTTGAAAATAGCTCGTTCAGTAGCTAGCCTTTCCGCCTGACTAACTTCACACTTTATCTTTCCATTCATATATGAGCTTTTATGTTTCCAAGGGCTAAATCGGAATGCGAGCCACAAAGAAAATCAAATTGTTGTCTCAAAGAAAGGTGCATGTATAATAGCTCAGAGTCTTTATTGATGGCATGTGCTGTTTGCCTCTCTCTTCAAACGCTCAAGTCCTCTCGGATAATTTATGGGCCTTCTTCTCTTTGCAGATGTGAAATATATTAAGGCCTCCCAGAAACAATCCTTTTAAACAATCTCGTAGGGAAGGCAAATGAAAGCACTGAATCTCTACCAGTTTCAAAAGGTGATCTATATCCAAATTAAGCAAGGCAGGTCTCTTTCCTTGTCCTCTCCCTTCCCAAATAAGCCCTCGGGGCTCCGCAAAAGACAGGGAAATTAAGTGACAAACCAAAATCGATACTTCAAAATGGCCTCTTTGTTTGCCCAAATGCATACCCTCTAATGTTTCTCTGATGAAAATAGGGACAGCCTAAGGAAAAGCGGGACATTCCAGGATCAAATAAGAAAACCGGGACAGCTTCTGTGAATCCGGGACTGTCCCTGGAACACTCGGAAGGGCAGCAAATGATGTCATGTCCCAAGCATCTCCATCTGGTCCTCAGGGCTTTCCTTCAGCCATTCATCCTTCCACAACTATACTCCTCACTGGCCCTGCATCAACCCTCCTTGAGAGTTTTGGCCTGGTTGAAATGTGTCCTTCAACTCTGATGAAGGGGATGGAAAGGACCTAAAACTCCATCAAAAGAGGAGTGACAAGTAAAAATGCTTGAATACATGGAAGTAGCATATATGACGTAACAGTTCAGAGATTGATCAACCCAAAAGTCCAAAAGAGAATGGGAGGTCTATAGACAATATTTAAAAGAACAGTGTCCCCGTATAAAAACTTTAGAATGCTTCAAATAACTCTCGGAATTGATTAAGGTATAAAGAAGTCAAACAAGATTTAATAAAGACAAAGTTTATTGAAAAATAAGTAATTAGGAAAACAAAGAACCCATATCAAGGAAGTCCAGTGTTGATGGTCGGAATATTTTTGTGAATTTGTGAAGGAATGTTCTACTGTTTTTTGTTTGTAAGAGATGCCTCATGCTTCTTTTGTTTCTTTTTCTTTTTTTAAACTTTGGTTGTGTGTGTATGATGTTTTGATTTTAAACCAATAAAGATTATTTTTTTAAAAAAAAAATAACCTCTGATGACGCCTCTTGCATGCCAAGACATAGGACAGAGTGTCTCTGAGGGTGGGTACAAACTACTGTAGTCTGCTGTACAACATTAAGATTTACATTCGTTTTTGCATCTAGCTGCACCTCCATTGGCATGTGGTCCCTGGAAGCAGAGCCGGCCCACTCACGAGGCAAGGTGAGGCAACTGCTTCGGGCACCAGAAGCCGCAGGTACAGCAAATCTCAATGTAGATCTTTATTCCCTCTTTGTTCCCAATATAGATTTTCACTTACCCCTTCTTCCGTGGCAGAAGGAGGCACCATTTTGTGGCTCCCCTCAGGTGATAAGATGTAAAGGTAAAGGTAAAGGACCCCTGGACAGTTAAGTCCAGTCAAAGGAGACTATGGGGTTGCGGCGCTCATCTCGCTTTCAGGCTGAGGGAGCCAGCGCTTGTCCACAGACAGCTTCCCGGGTCATGTGGCCAGCATGACTAAACTGCTTCTGGCGCAATGGGACACCATGACGGAAACCAGAGCGCACAGAAACGCCGTTTAACTTCCCACTGCAGCGGTACCTATTTATCTACTTGCACTGGCGTGCTTTCAAACTGCTAGGTTGGCAGG